>NC_051095.1:1453075-1755094 GCF_901709675.1 Syngnathus acus
TAGCGTGGAGATGAACAGCTGTTTGAATCAAATCTGCAAGAGTGAGCCAAGGCGAGGGCAGTTCTATCGAAGCAATGCCGACGAGCAGATTGACGGCGAGCCCGCATTGGGTTCTCCTATCCGGGATTTTTTTTTCGGTTCGAGCGGCTCGAATGAAATGAAAACTCGAAGTGGAAACCATCTGTCGTTCAATATATATATATTTTTTAGCAAATTCTGATACAGAGGAGAGCCTGGATGGACGGACGGACGGACGGATACTTTATTGATCCCCTTTGGGAAATTCAGTAATGAAATTATTGCTACACTGGCACGAACGATTCTCAATTTCAATTCTCACCAACAAAGTAGGCTTTATTTTTGGACAAATTGGTTGTACTTTTGCAAATGTAGAAAAGAATGATTTTGCGGTTGCTCATCGAGTCTAAAAAGCACAGCTTCCAAGCGTGCAAGATGTTTGCACTGCTTTGTTCTGGTAGCATCTGCGCCATTGCATAAAAGCAAGTGTGTGCGCGTGCGTGTGTGTTTGTGTACCGCTTGTGCCTTGCCAACACTTTTTTTTTTTTTTCTTTTTCCCAAAGTGACTGTGGCAGTTTGGATTACAGTTATAACCTGTTCGCTTCGCCTTCAGATGGCGAGGGCTCGTGTGACGCGGTGTCAGGGGCCAGCTTATAATTAAGTCGCCTGCCTGCCAAATGCTATTATATATTATCAAGGTCCTGACAAAGTCTAAGGAAGTGGCAGCGCTCTTGTCACTTGCCTAATAAGGTCACCATATGGCATGCTAAATAACAGTTATTTCCACCATTCAAACACAACATTTAGTTGCGCTGTCATCTTGTACCGCGTGGGACGATGTCGTTTATTGAGAACATACACACACGGACAAACCTGGAAAATAAAAAAAAGACACAAATAACAAAAAATTATTTCGATGGTCCAAAAGATTGATTAAAAAAAGCAATAGAATACTTGCATGGGATTTCAGGTAGAAATCCTCCTCAGACTGCAAACAGTCCAAATATTTTGCTTGTGACTCGCGAATGACTTGAAATATTATGATATAATATAATAATACAAAAAAAAATACCGTAATTTTCGGACTACAAGTCGCGGTTTTTTTTCATAGTTTGGGTGGGGGGGCGACTTATACTCAGGAGCGATTTATATACATATATATGGGGTTTTTTCACTTTTTTGGGCATTTTATGGCTGGTGCGACTTATACTCCGGTGCGACTTATAGTCCGAAAATTACGGTAGTTATAATGTAAAAAATACGTATAGCATAAAAAAAAAAATATAATATAATATAATCTTCACACGGGCAACTTGTTTTGCTCAAAGAAGGTCTTGGCAATCTTGATGTTGCATTGCACAGACAACAGTCAGGGAAAAAGAAATCCTCTATCAGGTTCAACTTTTTAGGAACTGCAGCATAACCGTTTTTTTGAGCTTTCTTCGACCGATAGTCTGCAACAAAAAGCGGCCATCTCCGCAAGCATCTTGGAGATTTCGCCTAAGCTCTCCCTCGACGGTTTCAATATTTTAAGCGTGTCGCACGGTCATAAACACATTAGCGAGCGCTACGTCTACAAAGTCACATTGACGGCGCTCCCGAAGGACGCCCTCGACAACATGAATCGCTTTGCTTGTGTGCGTGTGTGTGTGTGTGTGTGTGTGTGTGTGTGTGCGCAGCCTTTGATTTCATCCAGATGGACACTTTATTCCATACGGAGCTCTTAACTTGCACTAATCTTGGAAATTTGGATATTATACGTAATCGAGCTGGAAATTGCATTCTTCTAATATTACCTTAAAGGACTGCTTAGCACCGGGAGCTCATTGAATGTCACCTCCACGCGTCTGTGACGTTGTGGCCCTCACTCAACCAATTTGATATTCAAGTTCGAACGATTTGGACACACTCAATGGGTCGTCTCGGTAAATTGCGAGAGGAAACGGAGGCGTTATTTCCCGCACGCTTTTGTGCCATCCGTTGCACGTGCACCGTCATTATTCTCTTGCACAATTACCACTTCTGAATATTTTGCTCGGCCGGTAAATGATGAAAGTGATTTAAAAAAAAAAAAAAAAAATTAGAGAGAGAGAGGTTCTTTTGTGCACGCTATTTTGTTGTGCTTGATTAGCCGGTGTAATTATACTTTCCCCCTGCAAGCTTCCCCTCCTCAATTTACATAAGCGCCCTATAGAATGCCTTCCACTTTGCAATATAATCACAACGTCTGTTGAAAGGGCTTTCTTTTCTTTTGTTTTGGGCACAGGCCATTTGGTTAAGTGCAAATTTCTTCCTCCTTATCATGATTATAATAGTAACAAAAATAAATTGCATTGCTCAACAGAGACGTTTTCATTCCGAGTCCTTGCACCGCTAGTTACGTCATTTGGTTTATTGTTTTTAGCCAAGTACGCAAGACTTTTGTTTCGGAGGTGGGAAAGAATACTATGAGAAAAAAATATCTAAAGTCTAACTTTAGATAATGGTGTAAAAAAAGAGTATTGATTTTACTCATTGTAAAAGTCATTCAGTGGCTGGGCTGGCTGACTCCAAAACGGAATGAAATAAGATGAATCGAATAAAAATCAAATACACAAGGAAAAAAAAACCCTGAAAAATAATCTTCAATAAATACTCAAAACTAAAATAAAATGAATCAAATGAAAATCATAATGAAAGTCATTTAGTGGCTGGGCTGGCTGACTCCAAAACGGAATGAAATAAGATGAATCGAATAAAAATCAAATACACAAGGAAAAAAAACCCTGAAAAATAATCTTCAATAAATACTAAAAACTAAAATAAGATCAATCAAATGAAAATCATAATAAAAGTCATTTAGTGGGTGGGCTGGCTGACTCCAAAATGGAATAAGATGAATCAAGTAGAAATCAAATACTCAAGGAAAAAAAGCCCTGAATAATATTAACAATGATAATAATAATAAATACTTAATAATAAAATCAGATGAATCAAATAAAAATCAAATACGAGTCAAGGAAAAAAAATCCCGGGAAAATAATCTTAAAAAAATGAACAGTCTTTGTATGATGTTACTTCCCACCTCCGCTTTCAAATGACTCTACAATGTCCTAATGAATCCCAGCGTGGGACCGACCCCCTCACCCCTTCGAAAAGCAGAACATAGTGATTAGAAGCTTGCGCAAACACAGCAAAAGACGCAAATAGTGATTAGTGCCTATTGGCAACTCTCAAAAGAAAGACGATGCCGATTTAAAAGCTCAGCGTGTCACTTGTTGGAACGTTTGACCCTTCTGATGAAATTATAAACAACAAATTACTTTCCCATGACAATATCCTGCTATTAAATGCTGTTACGATCAAAGACACGCAAATAAAAATAAAATATGCACCATTGGGGTTCACTCTCGGATTCTATTTGGATCGGGGTGGGCAATGTTTGGCACGTTTTAGATCGTCACCACCTCCAGCAGGAAAACTGCCCATTTCCCGGCGGGCTCCTAATGAGAACTTCCTGTGAGGATCATTAGGGAATTTCATCTGAAGGAGATTCCCTTACAAGCGGAGAAAAGACGCCGTCTGCATGTACAAGCAGCCGCTGCCGCCGCTCAGCGGGATTAGGGGCCAATTTGCTGAGTACGAAGAAGTTACCAGCCCTCCAAATCCTCCCAATCATCACCCACTTGCGTCTTGGGGTCTTCATTTTCCTTTGACTTGACTTGTTTTTTTTTTAATTTGACACAAGTACAAAAAGTGAGTACCAGAATTGCTGTCGGTTGAAATTGTGAGTCACTTACTTTTGTCACCTCTGGCTAAGATGACTCGGACGTCCCTCGAGTCCAACTTTTTTTCTGTAGTCGTTAGCTTGCTGGTTTCCCCGCCGTCTTCCATCACGACCCCTCAGGGGACCTCGGATAGCGGCCACTCGGTGGGGAGGTGTCATTTTGGAGAAGGCCACCCACGACGGTAATACAATTAGGCAAATGGCTCTCTTTGCCGCCAGAGGGGAAGGTTAAGGCCCCCGGATTAATCCAAGCCTTAACTTGACTCGTAAACATGACAGTGGATCGACACGGAAGTGAGATAAAGATCAGACCTCCGATTTTAGACATGTAAAATGATATCAAATGTACAATCCGCATAGCAGCAAAAGCTATTATAAAATAAAATAGATTACCGTTTTTTTCCGTGTATAATACGCAAAATGTAACTAATTTATTGTCCTAAAATCTGGGGTGCGCATTATACATGGGTACAAATTTTTTTTAATTTGTTTTTTTTTAAATTTTTTTTTTGTTTTTTTTTAAGAAAATCATGGTACAACAAAACCAACAACAGGACTGACCGACAAAGACGTGGAACAAAAAGACAGGGTGACATTACCAAAGACAGGAACAGAAACCAAACAGACATCATGACAGTAACACATGCAATGATCCGACGGTGAGCGAGGGGCAGACAGGACTTAAATACAAAACACGTTACAAGAACAATAGTGTGTTTGTACTGTGCTCTGGTCATTTCGTCAAAGAAGGGATAATAGTCCTCTTCTCTTCTTGACTGACAATGAATGTGATAGTTTAATACAATCAGCAAATAACAAAATGCGTATTACAGGTAATATTTTATTTCACAACACTTTGCCTTGTTCCTTTCGTCTCTGCTGTTCACTTCAAACACGCTCCATACGAACGCAATGCTCTCGTATCAGACGCTTGCCCGATCACCTGCTCGTTTGCTGTCACAATGTACCCTACACAAATCCGAAACATTTGTTGCGGCTCCGAGTCACGACGAGGGGCAAGTTTTGGTTTCCAAGGGTGTTTTTATTCCTCTTCAACGTCTCTCCCATACAGAGCCGCCTTTTTCACATGTCCGCACGTCACTTTCCTCTCTTTTCATCTGATCGCGGTGGTGCCTTTACGGGCAGTCGGAGAAATCAACGCCAACAAAAAAAAATACATCCAGCCTAGTTAAGACCATACCAAAGACTATAAAAATGGGACCCATTGCCTCCCTGCGTGTGTGACGATCATTGGGACTTAAAAAAATAAATAAATAAATAAATAAATAAATAAAAAATTGGGTGCGTATTATACATGGGTACATGCTTTTTTCCAGCATCAACATGCCATTTTTAGGGTGCGTATTATACATGGGGGCGCATTATACACGGAAAAAAACGGTAAATTAAATTCAATTGAATTAGTAAGAGTTGGACGGTGCTTTGAGGAAAAACACACACACATGAAAAACAAATTTGTTAGCCGGAGACGTACAGGGAAAAACAGCATGGGAAGAACAGCCATGGAATGGTCTAGCTCTGGTCCAAAAAGGCTGCGCACTGCAACACGTGTGTCTTTGGGAACCAGACTCAAACGATTCCAACGGTTCCATGAACCAGAGGAGTTTGTGGAGGAATGCTCTCATACTTGAGCGTCTTGATATCCTTTGAGTTTGTAATTGGGCAGCGCTCCAGACGGAAAAACAAAGCCATCGGCTCGTGATGAGTCCCCGCAAGGCTTTGTTGCGTACAAGGCTTCTTTCACTTTTCATTTTCTTTAATCCAGCTTAACACGTTTAGGTAAACACAGTTCAGTTGCATCAGGTGGAAAAATAATGTTCAAGACAATAAATTCAAATAAATTGATAACAAACACAAACAAATAAATCAAAATTATAATATAATAATAATAATAATAATAACAACAATAACAATAATAAATATAATCTACCGTTTTTTTCCGTGTATAATGCGCAAAATTTAACTAATTTATTGTCCTAAAATCTGGGGTGCGCATTATACATGGGTACAAATTTTTTTTAATTTTTTTTTTTAAAAATCTTTTTTTTTTTTTTTTTTTTTTTTTTTAAGAAAATCATGGTACAACAAAACCAACAACAGGACTGACCGACAATAGTGTGTTTGTACTGTGCTCTGGTCATTTCGTCAAAGAAGGGATAATAGTCCTCTTCTCTTCTTGACTGACAATGAATGTGATAGTTTAATACAATCAGCAAATAACAAAATGCGTATTACAGGTAATATTTTATTTCACAACACTTTGCCATGTTCCTTTCGTCTCTGCTGTTCACTTCAAACACGCTCCATACGAACGCAATGCTCTCGTATCAGACGCTTGCTCGATCACCTGCTCGTTTGCTGTCACAATGTACCCTACACAAATCCGAAACATTTGTTGCGGCTCCGAGTCACGACGAGGGGCAAGTTTTGGTTTCCAAGGGTGTTTTTATTCCTCTTCAACGTCTCTCCCATACAGAGCCGCCTTTTTCACATGTCCGCACGTCACTTTCCTCTCTTTTCATCTGATCGCGGTGGTGCCTTTACGGGCAGTCGGAGAAATCAACGCCAACAAAAAAAAAATACATCCAGCCTAGTTAAGACCATACCAAAGACTATAAAAATGGGACCCATTGCCTCCCTGCGTGTGTGACGATCATTGGGACTTAAAAAGAAAAAAAAAAAAAAAATTGGGTGCGTATTATACATGGGTACAGGCTTTTTTCCAGCATCAACATGCCATTTTTAGGGTGCGTATTATACATGGGGGCGCATTATACACGGAAAAAAACGGTAATAATAATAAATAAATAAATAATCATGAACACGCATTCCACTGTTCGAAAGACTTTTGAAGACAGCTCGAGCAGCGTCGAACGTTTGATCAGCGAATCCTCGGGAGGCAAGTCGAAGCGTACCAGGGGGAGGAGAGAACAAACCCAAGCAGTAGCTGTTTAACTCCATCCGGAACTTGTCGGCTGCTTCCCTTCCAAGCCGGCCCGCCTGGTTGTGTGGTGAGAAGAAGAGCGCCATAACGTTCTCGCAAAGTCAAATCTGCCTTTTGTGAAATGCCAAGCCAATTAGCACCTTTGCATCGTGTTCCCAAATTTTGAGGCTTTTGCATCTTCTGGCGCCTTTCAGAGCCCATGCAAGGGGGTTCCACCCTCCCGTGAGACCCGCCAAGCAAGGTGGCTCTGAAACGGAATCCAACAGGGCTTGACAGACAGATTTTCCTGGGACGGTAATGTCCACTTCTGGGATCCAACGTGCAATTTTTTTTTTTTTGTTATGCTACGCAGAATCCATTGTCTTGTGTAAAATCCAACTACTCTTGATCATCTTTTACTTTTGAAAACCTCAACTGGCTTTTCTTGATCTCCCTTTGGGTTACTTTTCTTGCCAGGACATTTTACTCATGTCAATATCAGTTCCTCTGCCGGTTTCTTGCCAAACCTGCGCTCGGAGAATCTCGCCAGAAACGTTCAAACATTTCTCCCTTTGACAATTATTTTTGATGTGGCTTTTTTTTTCTTCTTTTTTCATTCTGGATGATTTATCTAAAGAGCGCATTGCGCGAGTGTGCGCGCTCTGTGGCGGCCCGCAGCTATTTTCCACACGGGCAACCGTGAAGTCATATTGACACTCAACATATGGTCGGCCCCGTTTGGAGATACACTCGGAGCCTCCCCACGTTTCACTTGTCTTCATGAATAATACCGCGGTGGGTTAAGGCATCTGGAATCTGGAAAATGTTTCACCGGCACCAACAATGCCTTCACGCCTGAATTTGCATGTTACCAAAAATATGTTCTCTTCATTTTATAGCATTTCTCAAGGCTTTGCTGCTTTCAGTATGCGAGATTTTTGAATAATACGCATCGTCACAAGAGCCGCTATTTATTGCGCTTTCACAACCACCGAACTGCTTCTCAAGTTTGAAGACGTTCATAAAATGCACAGTGTAACGTAAAATTGGGCAGACACGTCTATGAAAGCTGAGAGGACGTACATTTGAGCAAAGTATTATTTTATATTATATTACATGATATAGAATTATGACAAAAATCAAACCCCGCTAACTGCTAAGCTAATGTTTTGAAACAAATTCTTCCCAATGCTAAGTGAGGCTTCCAAGGCGTCAAATTGCCTTGCCCTCCAAAAGTCAAACGTGACTTCAGGATGCCGCGCTCGCCATATGCTCGTCGCCGACTGGTCATTTAGGAACCCGTCGACCTGATGACATCGACAATAAGTCCGTCTCGATGCGTACGTCTGCTGATCAATGGCGGGAAGCGAGAGTTGTGCCCGGGAAACTTTGGATGGACGTGAAGGTGTGGCAAGCCAGATGGTCTGAAGCCAAAGTCACTTTCCTTCCTTGGAGTTTTGTCACCTTCCACTTAAGTGCTGAATAGGCAGACTTGCCAGAGGGTCACCTTGCACTGGGATTTGGTGTGAGCGGGATTTATTTTTGCCTGCACTAAGTTTAACATTGGATATTGAAATGGCAGCAAACACGGAGACTCAAAGGTCATATTTGCACTCAAGTGTTCCCTGTCATGTATTTGATTTGTTGGCTCTGAGTCAGAAAGATTCATGCCCCCCCCACCCCGTATTAGCCTTCCTATCAGCTCAGGTTTCCAGAAATATACTCTTGCAGATTCTCTCCATCCTGACATTTCTCTCCACTATATTTTGATTGACAGATTGGGAGTGTGTTTTTGGAGTTAAGCTCAATTTGATAATAGTTTGTCGAGAGATAACAACTTGGATGCTCTGTTGTCCTTCACACTTGCCAATAATGTAAACGTTTGAATAGTCACCAATCAGGACATTTGTGATCATGATGTGAAATAAAACAGCCAGTCAAGAAAATGAGCAAATAGATATTAATGACAGTCGGGTGTAATTAATGCCCGGGTTCTACAAGAAGGACGTTGACAGTAACATGGGTCATTTATCACCAGCGGG
Organism: Syngnathus acus; assembly: GCF_901709675.1. Classification (NCBI taxonomy): domain Eukaryota; kingdom Metazoa; phylum Chordata; class Actinopteri; order Syngnathiformes; family Syngnathidae; genus Syngnathus; species Syngnathus acus. Next base: position 1,461,846 of record NC_051095.1, read on the forward strand.
CTGGCTCATTCTCCAGCCATTGCAGGAGCGGGCCGGCCGTGCAGAATCTTAATTGCCGGCTCAACCCGGCGTGCCTGGAGACGAGACCGGAAAGCCAAACAGTCAGGCCGGGGCTCCTCTTTCTATTCCATTTTCGCCACTGTACATGTGTAATGCTGGTGGGGGGGTGAGATAAGTGAGCCAATGTGGCGTTCGGGTAGTCCGTCTCATCCGCTGCGAGACTCGGGAGTAGATTACAGAGCTCCCGAGGAAATATTTCCTCTCCTCGGAAGAAGATTGAGTAGCCCAAGACAAACAGACTCCGCCTTCTGCACACAACGTTATGTCCGTCAAAAAAAAAACGCCGATTCAGCCAAAAGGAGAGTCAACGCAAAGATGTAAGGGATTTTCAAGAAACACGTTTCAACGTTGTAATACCGTCTTTTCTATATTTTTTATATCCTTTTTTTTTTTCTTTACATTTTTCTTTTATTTAGCGCTCAGATTTCCATGTAGTGTACAACGACGATTCGGATTCTGATGTGTCCTGGAGGTCGTCTGTCTAAAGTCTCGGAGAGAACTCGTAGCGCAACGTGACATCGCCGCGCCGGCGTATCTTGCCACTTACAAGTTGCGCAATTATGTCGGACATGGTAAAAGACTGCCACGTTACTGCTTTGACCAGCAAAGCGGACATGTGTTAGATGGACTTGGCATCCAGTGCAGTCCCAAACTTTCTCCCCCTCCAGGCCACGTCTGTGTGTGTCACCCGCACTCCGGTCGCCGGCGACAGTTGCGAGATTGGCCCCGGCTTTGCACGCAAATTGGCGGGTGGGCTGCCACGCACGGCCTGCGTGGAGCCGATCGGCGTGGCAGCGGCGGCGGCAGACGCTAATCTCTTGTGCCAGGTTGGAGGTCTCTCACGGGCTGCCGTCGCTTCCGCGGATAAACCCGCTTCTTTCTGGAGCTGACGCGAGTCAGCATTTGTTAAGCGCTCGCCAAAGTTCCGTCGCAAAAATCACACGGGGGATCAATATAAACTTCAGTTTAACATGTCTGGAGGAGAAAAAGATTCTGGCAAAAGTACCTCTGGAAATGTACTGAGCAATTTTTTCTGAACAACTTCCAGGGACCTGATGAAAATCGAAGTCGAGTAACAAAGTATTTGATTTGCTTGGTAACATGACGCAGCTGAAAGGTGTTTTGTTGCGTGAAGACAGGCTGCCCGCTGGGATTGGGAACAGTTCGGCGTGCCCAATCCCTGCGGGCTCCTCGCGCGTACGTTAGCGCATCAGCGCCGTCGCGCGCCCGTGTTTGTGTGCGAGGCGCTCATTAGCGCGACGCACTTCCTCACCGAGGGAGGAAGGCAATCCGCCGCGGAGGTTTTCGCGGAGGGTCAGGAAGCGCCGCCGTTTGCCGGATGCAAGTAAACAACTCTGCTGTACTTTTCACCCTTCGAGTGTACGACGGGATGAAAGGCGATGGATCCAACGATAGACTGAGACGATGACGTGATTCGGTCACATGCAGTACGCGCGATTTCTTGCCCTACAATTTGTCACTAATGCTAATTTTGAGGTTGTGGTGTGCGGCGCTAACCCCAAGTTCCCTCACACGGAACTTTCTGTCTCTGTGCCTCATGCAAAATAGCCGTTGATGAATGTTTCATGAGCAAAGAGTCACCTGCGGTGTAGGGTTGCCTTGCAAATTCAGTGGCCGCATGTGCTCGGTTTGAAAGATCACAGAAGGATCAATAGCCGCACAGTGTGGATGGAACGCGGCTATTTGTTTATGCATGAACACATGTTCATGACAGATACGCCGGCGTAAGGCCCGATACGTGAAATCACGGCGGAGGCACCGCGTCCATTCAGATCGGTTCCCTGACACGTTAAAGACGTGATTGACTGAAAAGACGTTTAAAATTGCGGTTGGTCTGTATTGCAGAAATGGGATTGTCGTTCAAACACGGACGATTTTTGCGAAGAAATCTTTGATTTATTGATGCTTTCGACATTTGGTTTTGATTTGTTTTTCCTAGAATAGGTTTTCTTCGTAAAATTCGTGACGTCATCAAACACCTTTGCCGCCCCAAACCATGGCTCAGGTGAAGTGAATTCACGAGGAGACCGCAGGAAAGGAATAATAGTGGAAGAGTTAGCGCAGGTTTGCAAATGATAGGCGAGACAAGATGCTCAAGGTGACCCAGGTTGAACAGCTTTCAGCCTCGGCATTTGATGCAACTTGGTTATTTATCTGAGCTCTCAGTTTTGGACCTCTCTGGTGCGCCCCCTACAGTTGATTAGTGTCATTACAGTTGGCCGACATCATGTATTATGCAGTTTTTCTGCGACTGACGAGCTTTTTCTTGCATTTTAATTGTGTTTATCTGATTCAGTCACTGTTTAATTCATTATGAAAACAAAATTTGTATTCATTGCCCCAAAATTAATACCATTCAAATTCATTGTAATTTGCCTTAATTCCCCCCCTATTTGTCTGCTTGAAAATCCGCTACCCCGCCGCTTATTTTGGCGATTCACAATGCTTCACAAGACAGGAAAATGAGCGACATTTGCATAACAACAACAGATTTCTTTGAAGTTGCGTCTTGACTCGGCAAATGGTTAAAAATGGTCTTGAACAGAATTCTCTCTTAGGTTTGGAAAGCCTCAGCGGGTGTGTGCGGAGCAAACTTATTGTTGAAGCAATTTCCGCAAACAAATTTTCAGGATTTTTATCAATTAATTAGAACATTTCTCCATACTCTCCACATTTTTCAGTCATTATTTAAACACTTTGCGGATAGGTAAAGCTCCCTGCAGCAATTATTATATATTATATTATATTATATTATATTATATTATATTATATTAGGGTTATATTATATTATCATTACCCTGATGAATTATTCTGAAAAGGGTCATCCAACTCAAATCAAATCAAAGCAAAATGGCTGACTTTCTGTTTGGCGTTTTCATGGCTCCATCAGACTTTTTTTCTTGTAATAGAGCCCGGCGGGCCAGCCAATTTGGGCTCCAGCCATGAGACTTTTCCATGTGTCCTGTTAAGACAGACAGGTCCACCAAAATTGGTGAAATTATTTCGGGAGCAGTTTTTTTTCTCCTGAAGTAGCCCATAATGTGTGTTTTAGCCTAAAAAAATTCCAATGACAGAAAGATAACATGGACAGAGGCGTGGACACGGTCAAGATTTACCATGTTATATTTTAATTTTTGCAGGGACAAAATTGACAAGCGATTTATTTACACAAAGCTGTACAAAAGCAAATTAACTTACATAAAATATCTCATAAATAGAAGTGGACTTGCGTTCAATACACGTTGCCATGTTCAGCTAAATTGCGTGCATAGTGATTTATATTTAACGATGATAAGTCAGGTTTCCTCGATTTCTATATCAACATCTAAGTCGCAGGACAAATAGCAATGGTTAATATTACAAATCTGGATACACGTGGTGGATAGTGGAGGACGCACCTCAGGCAGCGCTGGAGTGGAATCCGCACGTTCAGCGTTTTCATCTGGAGGACCCCCCTCACATGTAAGCAGTTGAATGTCTCCAGGCATTTGTTGGGGGCGGGGCAAACTACAACTTGAACATTCTACGCCTCCATATTCAACCCTAGAGCTCGTTTCATGCAAAAAAACCTCTGATGTCTTACTTGTCCATTTATCTGGAGGCAGCACAGATTCCAACGAGAATCTCAACCGTCTCATCCCCGATCGACGGGATTGATCACTTTCACAAATATATTTCGAGATGCGGCTGATAAATTGCCGAGCGGACGAATGATCATCGTTCCGCTCGATACCGACAAGCAAGTCTTGGACCGTACCGGGAAATGCACCGCACTTGGAATGGATCGTTGAAGCCCAGTTCAAGTTTGGCTCGCTGACACCCGACCGGCCGATTCTCCAGGAAGCAAGAAACGTGTGCCCCATGTCGACTCTTACCGATTGGTAGAAAAAGGCACAATTGCAATTTTGCATTCACTCTCAGCATTTGTGTGTGTGTGTATAGGTGTGTGTGTGTGTGTCTTTGTTCAGAAGCACTGAAGATACAAAGTGGCACCAGAAAAAAGAACAGCAGTTCAAATAGCGAGTACAATTTCATGATCATCTCTACAATTTCAGCTGTCGTTAACAAAGTGATGACGATGACGTAGATCCCTTGTTAAAAATTTGCCATACCCGAATGAGGAACCGGCGTACCGAGTCGGAGTACACGGCTAACGTTTTCATTAGTTATAAAGTAAGCAAGCAACAAGGTGGAATCCAATGTTACAATAGGGGATTTGTCTACATTATAATTTTTCTTCTTCCTTCTCACTAAACCAAGTAAGTTCCATAAAGCGTGCAGTAGAAAAGTAAATATTCACGTACACACTTGCTAAGTATAGGAGCAATGTCGTACACACTCGAGAGAGAGCCGGAATGGCGAAAATTGCAACTCCGTTCCAAACGTAGCGAACAGAAACACAGCAACAAAGAAAAACAGATGATCCCCTTTTGATTGACAATCGAAAAAACACGGCGTGGAATGTTTCAAGTTCAGCGTCTGGCGTGAAACACAAAGGATCCAAATCTAAAGTCTGCGTTTGATTGTTTTTGCGTTTGCTCGAGCTGATTTCTACATTCGTGCTCAAAGGATGCCGCGGCGACATCTCGTGCCCTTCCTTCCTTGTGCGTCGCTTTTCGATGCTTTGAGGGGGAATCGTTCCAAAATCGTAACGACGGATGATTGATGGCAAATGTTTACTCGATGATTTTTATTGCTCAGTCTGTCCCACGATGAAGTCAAAGCTGTTTTTTAAAAAAAAACAAAAAAACAGGACGCTGTTTTCAGGGCGGCGCGCCGTCATGAACCGTTGATACGCTAGCTAGCTAGGCTAGCTATAGCGCATCCTGTACACTTGTACCGAGTGTCTCTGTACAATTTTTCCATGTCGCCGGTGACATCACCGGTGCCAAAGAGTCTTGGCAGAAGAATATTTGAAATCATTGCCGACATCTCCTTGTTTTCGGTATTTGAGTCCACGGATGCTCGAAATGTTGCGGACCGATAGCCGCTATGTTGCAGTACCCAGTTCCAGACAAAACGTTGAAGTTGGCCACTCTTTTAAAATAAGTCTTTTTTTTTTTGTTTTGTTTTTTTCGTTTTTCTCAATGTGTATGTGACGGATGTGGATGCATGCATGTCGTGTCGCATCAGTGTGTCAAATACGTTGCTTAATCTACAGGCGGACTCTCGGGCAGCAGAGCACGTTGCAAGAGCCCAAGTCGCCAGATTGACATCTCAGTGGTAGCGCTTATTTTTCTTCTTCTTTTTTTTTTTTTTTTTAAAAAGGCCACCTTCTTGACATTTTGAGTCTTTGGAGTCCGACCTCATTGAATGCAAGGGGGGGTTTGGGGATATTAACGTAGTGGGCTTTTCCTTCCCGCGCGTAGTCTTACAGGTAGACCTCCCGTCGAGTTAGGGTGCCGCAGGAGGTGGGCTTGTACTCCCCGGTGGCCACCATGGGGATCTCCTCGGTGGGGTGGCTCAGCGTCTCCTCCCCGCCCCCGGGCGAGCCGTAAGACGGCGAGCCAAAGGCCTCGTAGGAGGACGAGGAAGAAGCCATTTTCTTACTAAGGAGGTTGCGGTTGCGGTCGCCCAGCACGTGGCCGGCGGCGGGGTCTCCGTTAGCCATGGCGGCCATGGCGAGGGTCTCTTGGCTGCCGGACTGCTCTTGGCTGCTGCTGCTGCCGCCGTTGTTGCCGCCGCCGCCGCCGCTCATGAAAGTGGAAAGCTTTGGTTGTTGGGGGGTGGTGGTGGACCTGGATAGCCGCCGCTCGGGCGGGGTGCGGACGGGCATCCAGCAGGAGTCCGAGTGGCCGTACTCGTCGCATTCCCGGGTGCACTTGCCGGTCATGGCTACGTCAGGCAAAGGCCGTGAATCTGCGGGGGGGGGGGGGGAGGAGAAGACAAATGCGTCAGCGCCTTCTGTTTTTTTTCCACCAACTTTGGAGATTCATTGATGAGTGGCTCGTGTTGATATCTAACACTTGATTGTGTGAAGTGTTGGCAGATGGCAGAATTTGCGGTTGCGCTACTCGTGTCGACTTGCGCAGTGATTGGCAGCGCGGCACGTGACGTCCATCAGTGACCAGTCGACTTGCCTTTCACCAAATTACTGTCATTAAAAAAATAAAAGGAAACTATCCAACTCCGTCGAGCTGTGTCGCTAAATGTAACCTGTGAAGGTCGCTACTGACTTTTTTTTTTTTTCTCGCAGCACTAAACGGGCATAAGTAAAAGCAATGTTTTGTTTTCATGCATGCCACCACAGCGAGTGGAACAAGACAATGAAAAACTGCGGCTTGCCGGCTCGGACGGACGGCACAACTCCGACTCGAGACAGGTGGAGGCGTGAAGAAGCCTTTGAAATCATGTCATGCTTCAAAAACGTGTTTGTGCTGAGGCGGCGGCGAGCAACAATGAGCAACTCGAGAATCAATTGCTTGCTTATCTGTCGATTGACAGCCGGCAATCACGTCCCCCTGACCTAAGTAGCTTTTCAGATTTGGATGGCTCAAGCGTCCTGCTAGTCTCTTTAATCCACAAATTAGGCCTTGAAGCAATTACCTGTTTTTAGCCACGGCCGCAGATTAGCGATTGTATTACGAGACGCTTCAAAAGGACTTGCCGGTGTCACTGAAAATGCGTCGCTGGACAAGTAAGAGACGTTGTTGTTGTTTTTTCTCCGGAGATGTTTGATGTAGTTTGGACATGAAAGGATGCATGGGAAATCAAAACCAAGCAGCGACGGGGAGTGCAAACCAAGCCAAGCATGCCTTTGCCCATAAAAAAACAACAAGAACAAAAGAGTTGGTATGGCGCCTTACTTTTAATGCTCTTTTTCTCCTGTAAAAGAAAGAAGACAGAACAGAAATCATTTGTTCTGTTTGTCACATTGAATACACGGACGGCGGGCATTTTCGAAACAAAGGAAGGAGGCGGGGCATGGGAAAAGCTAAAGAGTGCCATTCATAATCCGTTTCCGATGGAATGGAGGCGAGGCTCGAGTGTCAAGCCCTCGGGGAACCGCTTTCACTTTTATCATTAGCCGATCCGACGCAGCTCTTAATGAATTCTAAGTAGCCGAGTGATGGAAAGGAAAGGCGAGAGAAGTTGACAAAATTGGGAGATGTAATGCGATGACATGATGGATGGTGGCGTGAGCTCTCACATACACACACAACTTCAGAAAGAGAGACAAGCGGGCACTGATTGTCCCGCCCACAACGCCAGGCGGGATTCTTGAGAGCACTGATTGCTCCTTCAATTGACTCTTCGAAACAACTGAGGTTCCGATTTTTGTTGTTGTCAGCTCCCCCTGGAGATGACATTTCGGTTTCCCGAATTGTAAGAATACAGATGTGAGGCACTTTTGGGCTATGGGAATTAATTTGAGTTGTTTTAGCTCAGTGGTCTCAAACATGCGGCTCGCGGGCCAATTGCGGCCCGTGGGATGATAGTTTGTGGCCCTCTCCTTAATATGAAAGCTTGTTAGCGTAGCCTGTGATTTTGATATGAATGGTCGTGTTCGAATGTGTCTTTTTGGGAGCACATAGTACTTGTGCGAAAAGCTCTTTTCTACCTTGAACTTCAATAAGTCCAAGTATAGGTCTGGACTTCCTGATGAGCAACATAAAATTTAGATTTTCTGACAACTTCTGGATGTTGCAGGCCATTTGTAACCTCGGATTTGATCACGAACGTTGCTTCCATTCCATAATCAGGACGTGGCAAAGAAAAGTTGTCAAGTTTCCGAGTGGGGTTGCAAGCCTCGATGCACCTCTAAGTGGCCCGGCAAAGGAGGCCTTTCTTTCGCAGGTTTTGCCCCCGGGGCGGCGGAGACCTTATTGGCTAGCCAGAGACGGTCTGTATCGCTCGGGGGAGAAGCGCTTTCAGCCGCGGGAAGGTTGTAAATTCATAATGACCCACAACACAGCCCATTTGCCCTCCTTGAGTTCAGAAATAGGAAGCGGGAGGGGTCGATGTCACTAGAGTGACAATGTTTCGCCGTCTTTCGGCCGCAGCCAAGCGAAGTTTGTGAATGATCCAATTGAATTCATACGAAAGCTTTGCTCGTGCTGAGCGTCTGGCATCGCGTCAGTTCAGGGTACGTAAGAAACAGAGGGCGACACTGCGAGGACAGAGCCGAGGAGAATTAAAGGAGAGTGACAATGCTCCGAGTGTAGCGGGGGTCAAAGCCCGGGCGAGGCGAAGCGAAGCAGTCCGTCAGATTGAACAGAGAAGACAGCACGGCCGCCTCTGGGCCGTCATCGGCCAAACACACTGCCAAAAGACGGCGAGTGGTCCAGACGGGATTCCTGGAGGATGCATCCTGGAGGAAGCACTTTGACAGGAACTGGCACTCTGCGTCCAGTACATCTTCTCAGACGTGATCTTATGACATGATCCCGTTTGCTCCTCGTCGACAGCTTGAGCTTTCGCTTTATGACAAACACTGCCATTTTGATGGTGAATCCATTGCAGAACCAAATCATTTAAAAAGTCTGAGAACAAACAGAAAGCTCTGTTTTTTTTTTTTAAATTAATTATTATTTTTGGTTTAATCAATTGTAATACTTTTTTTAAATATTTTTTCAATTATTTGTAATATTTCGAATATTCGGAATTAGAAAATAAAACAAAAAAAGAAGCGACTTTACAACGCTGAATATTGCTTCCTTCAAAAGGCGCACACAGAAGCGTGACGATCGGACTTTTTCAGATCAGATTAGATTCCACAGAAAAACCCGGGTAAGTGTCTTTGGGACTAACGCTCAATCCCTCACTCAGTGCCGTGTTTTGGGCCGGATCATTCGATTGACTCCCACTCCACCCAATTCCCAAGGAAGTTTAGAAACACTTGAACCTCCAAATGTATTTACTCCCCTTGCACACGTTTTGGATTTCAGGGCAAAGAGTCATAACGGGCCGGGTGGAGCGGAAAAGTCACAAGAGGCGGGCGGCCTTGTAGAGAACAAAGCTCGGGAAATGGGCTGGCAATTGCCTCCAACCCCTCATCAAAAGGTGCTCAGATGGAGGCGGCGGACGGAGCAATCCCGGATGACAGTGTACATTGCCGCCTGTCGTACAGATTACTTCAAGCCGCCGGCAGAGCCCGATGAAATATTTATCCGGCAAAAAAAAAACAACTGCCACAAATCGGAGGGAGCGTCGCGAGAGATAGGAGGAGACGGGCGACGCTTCATCTTCACACTCACGTCCAAAAGTGGCTAAAGTACTCTGCAAATGACAAAAGCCATCCAAAATCCCACACGATAATACAGACGGAAAATTTTGAGAAATAGAATGTGAGTCCTGAGGGTGGTGTGTCTTCCCTGTTCCAGTGAGCAAAGAGAAGAGAAAGGAAAAAAAAAAAGTGGCTTCTAATTTCATAATCGCATGACAGCGGGTTGACACAATCCGCAAAATTTGTCTTCCCCCACGCCGAGACGTTTGCCAGACAATTAAAGGAGTGACGGTGGCCGGGCGGCGGGACGGCAACGGCGCTGCGGGGAGACGTGAACTAAAAGCCAATCTCGGGGAGTGCTGACCTTTTTGAAAGCGCACCCCGAGCAACGGTATTAATTGACGGCGTTAACGTCGGCGTAGGTGAATATTGTCGTCTATTTGATGGCGGAATGTTGTCCTACTCCCCGGGAGGAGCGGGTGCTTGCATACCGAGTTAACATCTTAACTCAGACCTCACACAGCGTGAGGAAGAAAAGAAAAGAATGCCGAGATGAGAGCTGACTGCCGCGGTACCAAAACCGACCCGTGAGAGGCAGCCTGGTGCCACAGAGCCTCCAGACTGCCAGAAATTAAAAGTGAAGAAGAGGAAGTAATCAGCGAAGAAGAAATCCAAGGCTATAAGCTAACTTTTAGCGTGCCTGGTAACTACACTGAGGTTGCAAACTGAATACACTGAAGAGAAAGTAATCAGCAAAGAAGAAATTGAAGGCTATAAGCTAACCTATATGGTCTGCTAACTACACTGAAGAAATCCAAGGCTATAAGCTAACCTTGGGCGTGTTTGCTAACTGAGGTTGCAAACTGCAGTTGTGCCAGAAAATACAAAGAAGAAGAGAAAATAATTAGCTAATAAGAAATCCAAGGCTATAAGCTAACCTTTTGCGTGTCTGCTAACTACACTGAGATTTCAAACTGGAGTTTTAAGGATGTGCCATTGTTTCAGAGACACCTCGGTTGACCTTGCAGTGTGAAGGCTCAGATCTGGCTAATTGTTGCTATGCTGAGCTCATATGAGATTAGCATTGGCTAACTGGTTCTTTGCTTCAAGATGGCAAACTTGAATGCTTTTTTGTTTGTTTGTTTTTGCCAGCCCAGATAACAAGACACACTCTGATTTGAGAAGACAAACACAATAGGCATCCATTCATAAAGAGGACGTTGATTCTTTTTAAACCTGGTAAATGGCGCAGAGGTGGCCATAAACTGGTGCGCTTTACCCCTCAAATTGTTTTGGAGGGTAAAAATCGGTCGGGAAATGCGTCGAAGCTCGCTGCTTTTCTGTTTTGCTCGTTTGAGCTCAAACGGCTCGTCTGTCGAGATATTGTAATGAGATGACACTTGCCTCGGGTAACCTAAAAAATGATCACACAGGCTCCCTCAAGGACTGACGCCAACGGAGGAAGTTGAAAATCTAGCGCGGCGCTGATAAAAACGCTAAAGCGACGTGTCACTCAGCAAATAGGTTCGTCTTGAACGTGTCTTTGAGTCTGACCTAGGCGCCCTTGTTGTTTCAAGCCCGACAAAGGCTTCTGGGAAAAGGCTTCCCAAAGTCATCTGATCATCAGTTCAATTTGAAAACATGTCAAATATCAGCGCAGACCGGGCCGCGTGTAAAAATTGCACTCGCTGGAAACGGACGGAAGATCTTTGATTTCTCAAGAGCCTTAAAACATTATCCGGGCGTTCTCGCTGGCTGAGCGATGGGGGCTCGATAACGCCAAGGTGTCCTGGATTAAGGATAGATAGGCTCGCCAAAGTTTGTCCCCTCCAGGTACGCCGCATTACATTTCACCTTTGCTGTTCACTGGCTGTCTTTGAGACTTGCCGTGTAACTTTGACTCGACTCAATTTTTCAATCCACCCGAGACGAGAGGCAGAGGCTCCTCGGCTACAATCGGTCTTTGTGCTTCCTTTTCACCGCGGCGTATTGCCTTTTGTCTGTAGCGGTACCTTTATTTCCTTTCTTGCATTGGCTGAATATTTTAGTGACTCCTTGAGAATTGATACTTGTAGTTTCTACAACTTACTTTAGCAAAATGAATTCATTTCCTTCCAGCTTTGTATGATGATAACAATGTAAATAGGGAGAGAAGGACAATCGAGGTTTAGATCTTGATTGAATAAGGCAGGAAACGAAGCTAGCGCTAGTTAGCTAGCGAAACTGCTATTCTATTTTGACGGTAAAAAAATAATAACTCAAGTACTTTTTTTTAGCTGCTTACCAGTGATTCTGCTTAAGTATACTTTTGCTAGTTAGCAAAACTGCTACTCTTATTTAGTTGATGATAAAAAAAAATAACTCAAGTACTTTTTTTTAGCTGCTTATCAGTGATTCTGCTTAATTACACTTTTGCTAGCCAGCGCTAGCTAGCTAGCGAAACTGCAATTCTATTTCATTGACGGTAAAAAAATAATAATAATTCCAGTACTTTTTTTTTTTATTATCAGTGATTCTGCTTAAGTATACTTTTGCTTCTTCTTTGGAATATACTCTTCATTGGTTCCACTCCGGGCAAGTTATCCAGGCAATATCCAAGCCATGCCAGATCCATACTCAGTGTGTGCGGAGGCCCAATTTGTCACTCTGGTGGGCCCATCACGGGCGAATCTCCTTTGTGAAATGTATTTTCCACACCGTCTGTCGGTGAGATCAAAGCGGCAGCCGCCCGGCGAGTCCTCCCGTCTTTGTCTCTTTCCCCGAGCTGAGCTGATCCCCACTGACAAAAGCAGTCAATTCAAACTGAGCAGATCTGCTTTTGAAACAACAACAAAAAAGGGGAGCTTGGGAAATAGATTGGAAGAGGTGAATCTCACGGCTGGGTAAGCTCTGGACAGGTAGATGCGTCGTCACTAAAGAATCTTCTTCAATTTGTTGACTGTCCAAGATGTTCCAAATGTTATGATATGAATGATATGTCATTTAGCCTTTTCAGCAAATGCCTACTTTATTATTTATCCACTCTCGCCCCTTTTGAGCACCAATTGATTTTTTTTTTTTCCCCCTTTCTTGTGTCTACCCCACCCCAATCCAGCCTGGCTTTGATTCGAGTACTTCTGCCTTGTGAGTGTTTTTTTTTTCTTTCCCCCCCATTGATCCAACGATGGCGTTGGAAGTCAAACTGTTTTCAGAATATCTGCCATTGACGTTCAAGACCAGACGGTCGATGAGTAGAAATTGGGTAGCTCAGCTGGGCTAGTTCTTTGCCACCTTAGGACAACTTTTTTTTTCAAGCTGCCCGTCTCAAGTTGAAGCTGAAAAAAAGCGAGGCTTTTCAAGTTTATAGACAATGGGACTCCAGAAGTAATCGAAAGCCGGGCCAAATTTTGGCCTTTGTTGTCCCAGACAATTACACAACAGAGCTCTGCTTTGACTTTGACTTTGACATTTTTTTTGTTTCTTTGCAGTTCTTCTACTTGCTTCCTTTTCAAATTCATAAGAGCAGTAAGCACAAATGCCAATTTTTGCCCATATGAATTAAGTTGTCAAAACAGTATCTACGTATATGTGTACCCCGGACACAAACGTAGATTCCAAAAACTGACACGAGCCGTACGATCCATCGACAGTCAGCTAGTGACAAAATGTCTGCCCCCAAATTAGTAAACGGCTAATCCTCATGAATACCCGCACTCGCTGACTCAAGCGTTCCTTTCATATTTTCAACATTTAAAACAACTCGGAAACGATGACGGGCAATGTCTGAGAAATGCTTCGTCTTCTCCCCAAAAAAAAAAAAAAAAAAAGATATGAGAGAAGGCGAGCTGAGCTCCAGTTGAATGTGCTGCTACCAAATTAAGAGAGCGAGAGAGAGAAACATAATCAGCGAGCGTTTGAGCGGTTAGTCATATGCTTGGGAAATTGAATAAGGCTCAGCGCTCCTCAATAATATCAGCCGCTTCACAGAGTCCTCTGGGACACATGAACTGTACCGATAAGGGATGATGCTGTCCTCTGACAAACCAGAGCTAGCGCACATGCTAATGCGCTTCGTCGCACACTTTGGTCTCAACTTGTAGGGCTTTGCTGTTACAGATGACGGCAAAGAAGTTGCGATTGGAATCGATCGAAACGTTGACGTGGCTTTTTTGATGCCGTCCTTTGGCAGATGCTAACGCGCGCCTATCAAACAGAGACAAACAAAGCTAGCGCACACGCTAATGCGCTTCGTAGCACACTTGGGTCTGTACTTTAGGGTATCGCTGTTACAGATGACGGCAAATAGGTTGAGATTGAAATCGATCGAAACGTTGACATGGCTTTTTTGACTAGTATCAGTCAAAAACGAGTTTCGTGCTGTCACCGTGATAGCTTGTTCTGCATTTGCCCTGTGATTAACTAGGCTAAAAGCTGCCAGATAACCTTGACCAAACACTAAATGGGTCAGGAGCAGACATTTCCAGCCGGCTGCTTTTTTCTTGTGGGCAGCAGAGCTCCAGTTAGCAAGCCTGGCTCACATTTCTGACGTTCTCATCTACATTTCGTATTTTCTTCCTGGTTCAGCCCAAAAGAATGTTAGGTCCAAGAAGGTCTATATATTTCTACTCCGGAGATCCACTTCAGCCATCAGGACAAGAACCGTCCAGGTAGTCAAGTTCTTCCTCCTTCGCCCTACTTCGGGACTTTTAATAGTCTTAGCCTGAACCTGGTCTCCTTCAATTGACATACATCAGAAGTGTGCGTGTTCCCGCTGACAGCGACACAGCTGAGGAATGCACCTGGCCCGCAATGTCCTGTCAAAGCAACAGAGACAGGCAGCCTCTCGCTCCGTTGACTTCCATGACATTTACATACCACACTGCCTGCTAGTGTAGAAATCACCCTCGGGCTGTACCAGACCTCAAATTTAGGACAGGCTCCCCAATCAATCTCCCTTGTCGCTACCTTACCGGGATTCGCTCACCCTTGACTAAAAAAAAAAAAACCCAAACATGTACCTTGCTTCGCTGCAGCCAAGACGCGCCGTCGGCTTTCAGAAGCATAGCGTGAAAGGCAAAAAAGAAAAAAACATTGTCCATTTCTCCCCCCCCCCCCTCTCCCTGACTCGCTCGGCTCTTTTTTATCGAAGATGACATTGATGTTGGCGTTCCCTGGTTCTGTCTATCAAAGCTCACCTGCTCTTTTGTCTCCCCTAATCCGTCCTGGTGCTCGCTCAGCTCCCTTTGAAAATGTTCTCCTCACTCCGCACGCCCGTTTCTCTCATTATCCGCGTGTGTCTCTGCTGATCGGCCAACGACTCCCCATTGGCAAATTCATGAGATTGATCTTTTTTTTTTTTTTTTTTTACACGGGTGGGCGGGTGTACTAAAAGTGTCCCTCTCCGCTTTTCTCTGCTACCGGTGTGCTTATTTGGCTCCGGAAAGCCCCCGCCCGGCGTCGAGACTCCCGAAGGCCGAGCGCTTAACATGCACCGGGTTCAACCCCCCTCCCAAAGGAGGCTCCCGTGGTGAAAGGAAAACGAAAGGCGAGTCGTAGGCAGAATACTAATCAAGAGTGGCACTCCAGGAAAAAGCATTTCTGGAATTACATCTTAATTTGCCGCAGCACTCCAGCCTCTCCACTTGCTTTTATGTTGGTACTGTACGTCATTACATGCTGATATGGCTGCCGTTGCGCCCTTCCATCACAGCTATTACATCTTGCGTTGTTACTTATATTGCATGTTAGACTTTCTTATGTATTTATATGTACATATACATCTAAATATTTTCTTTCTTATGTATTGGCCTGCCTTGGGACACCAGCTATAATTAATATTAATTAGTTAATATTAGTTGTATGTGCCTTTTTATTTTGACTTTCTGTATCGTTTACTTGAATGTGTAATATGTCTTGTCACCGTGGGATAGTAGGAAATGAAATTTCGATCTCTTTGTATGTCTTGGCATGTGAAGAAATTGACAATCAAGCAGACTTTGACTTAATTAATATTAAAAGTCAAGTTTTCATACTGTTCATCAATGTGCATTGTCCCTAAATAAATTAAATAAATAAATAAATAAATAAATAAATGTCAGTGATGAGTTTGATAGCCTTTCAACAGTGTAAATTAATAAATAAATAAATAGATCAATGTATATCAGTGACGAGTTCGAGAGCATTTCAATAGCGGAAATAAATAAATGAAGAAATATACAAATAAATAAATAAAAATAAATGAATGTGGTGATGAGGTTGAAAGCGTTTAAATAGTGGAAATAAAGGAATGTCGGCGATGAGTTTGAGAGTGTTTCAATAGTGTGTGAAAAAGTTACAGGAGTGAAGTGTGAGAGGTAATTTGGAATGATGTCCTCTAATAAAAAAATAAAAAAGACCCTTTTGTTTTATTATTCCACTGGCGGCATTTGATGCCATGTGTGCTCAGGCAGAGGCGGCAGGAAAGTGGCCACCATTAGCGTGATCACAAGGACAGTCACAAACGGCCGCGATGTTTGCATTCTATCGGCCACGCGTATCAAGACGTTCGCCTCTCGAGGCCGGATCATCCCAAAGACTTTCCTCCACGGCCTGTTGTTGTTTTGTGGTTTTCCGAGCGTCGGCGCCGTCTGACTAGCCATCAAATTTTAATGGGCTCATGCTCGGTTCGGGTGCTCGGCTGCACACCGCAACCTTTCAGCGGCAGGCATTTATTGGTTCTGGTCACCGATGACCCAGTAATTGTCCATTTTTCCACCTGATGTGAGCATAAGAGCGGGAAAAATAAATTAATAAAAAAAATGTTGCATCGCTGGACGAAGGCGGTTCTATTTTTGCCAGCGTTCATTAATATTAGAGGCAGAGAAAGGCTTCTGCTTTCTTTTAGCGGACATTATTTTTGACATCTTTTGCAGCCCGTGCGCGGCAGGTGCTCTCGGCCGGACTAAGCGCCGGGCCGGCTTCCCGGGATGCGTTTGAAAAAGCGCAATGCTAGCACAACGTGTCAAGGTTGCTTTCAACCTTTTAATTTGACATCTTGTTGTGGCAGAGTGTCGCTTCTCATAGACAGCAAACGCAATGTGATGGGAAGGGCGAGGGGAGGGCCGAGCGGGGGGGGGTCGTCTCGTCTCGTCTGTTGGGCCTTTGGGCAAACACTGAAAGCCAAATTTGAATTATTGAAGCTTCTGTGTAAATTCTGGCTATATCTGGAATACCCTTTAAGGTCCTTACTGGATCTGCAGCAAAACTGTTATCCTTTAACCCAAGCATGTCCAACTAACAATTGGATCTGTTGTTCAACCTCATTACGAGACAACATCTGAAACCATTTTATTTTTTTCCCAATCAATACCATTTAATTGTCGCTCGGCCCCCGAGTGTGAGATTAGCAGGCGGCGACGTGATGTGAATCCAGCGCGGGGCCTAGCAGAGGGAAAAGTCGACTCTGAATTGGTCCCGGGGTACCAAAGTGTTGTCGTTTGACAAGCCCAAACGCTGCTGGCTTGTGTGACATATTGAAAAGAAGACAAAAAATAAATAAATGGGTGGGTTTGGACTTGTGAGCAGAATGAGAGGGATAAGCTTTGGCGAGGAAGAATCTATTCTTGGAGTGTGTTTGTCCTATTCTTTCAGAGTGCCGCCTTGCGTGAATACAAATGCCCTTCTGTGCTCGGGAGGGGCGGGGCGGCGGCGTTGGGGGGGTATTGTTTTACAAACGTAAAGATTCAATGGATGGAGTGACGCCTTGCAATGTGTACACCCCGTAAACACATAAGTAGGAGATCTTGTGTAATCATGAGGAAGAAAAATGAGAAGAGAAACTCTTAAGCAGATTGAAATGTGTATACATGAGAACCTTGCCATACATGTTCAATTGGTTCCGCTCGGCTCAACACTGCGCCACTCATATTGTCCGTTCCTCGCAGAGGATAAAGAATCTATGACCAAAGATCCGATAGCAAAGACTACTCGCAAATGTATTTATTTATTTATTATTATTTTATTTTTTTATCTGGTCCTGGTTTGGCAAATTTTCAAAGGGCGGCAGATAACTTGTTTCGGTTTTTTTTTTTTTTTTTTTTTAATCTGTTCCTGGTTTGTCAGATTTTTGAAGGGCGACAGATAACCTGTTTGTATTTTTTTATTTATTTTTTTAATCTGTTCCTGGATTGGCAGATTTTCGAAAGGCGCCAGATAACCTGTTTGCGTTTTTTTTTTTTTTTTTTTAACTGTTCCTGGTTTTTCCGAATTTCAAAAGGCGCCAGATAACATGTTTGCGTTTTTACTAGTTGACAATTTCTCTCGTTGGCTTTTTCTCATTGACTTTGGCCCCCGGCTGGTAAACAGGAACAAAAGCAAACTCTCTCTCTCCGAGCTGGTGGATGCATGTGCCCGCTGTTTTTCTCCCCATTGATTTTCTCAGCGGCTGAGGAGCTTGTGACAGGGAGTCTCCCCCCCCACACGCGGCTGCGTTATTGATTCGCCGAGTGTGGCAGCGGCGTGGGTGCATAAGAGGGTCAAGCGTGCCGGTGAAAAGAGTCGGAATGCGGCCCATTAGCCGCCATCTCTGACACCTCTCATTAACGTCCGCAATGCGGCCCCGTTCTCGTTAAAGGTAATAGGGCGCCTGCACACTCAACATTGTGTCCCAATGGGAGGGAGTCACTTAATAGCGTAAAGTTCCCAGCGTAAACCGCAACTTTTTTTTTTGTTTTGTTTTCCCCGCCACAGCTTCGACCCCTGCGGTCGGCTGAAACCATCAAACTGGTACTTAAGCACAACCACGGCAGTAAAAGTAACAAATAGAAGGTCCGAGATTGCTCACAGTATTGCGGCGGTACCCTAACCCGTGAGTTCGGTTCCGTGATGCTCGTTTGGTCATGTGTTTTGTTTTTGTCTCTGTAGAAACTGCTGGAGCTCATTTTTTGACGTCTCCATTTCTTGACGTCAACAATCAACCGGACGGGTCACGTTGACTGGATTTGACTCAAGTAGACTTGAGTTTTAGGAACTTTTCCGAATACGATTTCCTACGTCTTGTTGGAGGACACCAGAAAAGTGGCGCTAGGTGAGGCGGATGACATTTGGAACCCCCGCAAGGAGCCAATCATTAGAAGCAGCTCCCCGGTTGGAAGCGTTACGGCGTCAGCGATATTTCACACCGACGCTCGACAGCTCAGCTCCTCGTTCCAGCTTTTATTTATGAATATCTCGAGTTCTTTCTTCCCCGCTTGAGACGGCGGCGAATTGGAGGGTACTCGTCGAATGTGGAGCAAATTCGGAACAGTGGCGTGCTGGAAAAAGCGCAGCACTCCAGTTGGAGAGGTTTGATGAGAATCAGCTCCCCCCTCCCCTCCTCTTTTTGACATATTAGCAGCACTCACACAGACACACTGTTCCTCTCGGGTTTGTCCTTATTTGGGAAGATGTCTCTTTTGAGACCCTTGTGTACTGCATCATTCTCAAGGAGCCCCAAAAAAAAAAGTTTGGGAGGATTTCTCCTTACTTGGTGCGACCTTCTCCAAAGTTAAGCCAAAGTCCCCCGTTTAAACAAGTTGGAAATAACAGCACGCTCTTTGGCAGGAACCAAGCCACGTGAATCTTCAAACAAGCGATGCATGTTAGCTTTGGACGCCGCTGATGCGGAAAGAGCATCGATCCCAACTCGTCTCCCGGGTGCACTCATTCTTTTTGCTTCCATCCCTCTTTGGGTGGCCCGTGTTGTCTTTTCGCATGCAAATGTACGTCCTTCGCTTTCTCGCCAATCTTTTTCTCGTCCGTTTAGTCCGGGAGAGCTTCGAGATTTATGATGATTGTTTGTCCTTGCTGACTTTTTGGCAAATTCGGTTGAAGAAATGAAGGGTAGTTTTACATCTTATCCCAAAAACTACGCAGCGTAATTTGATACTATTTAAAGTTATTTAAATCCAAGATTTGGGCCTTTGCTAGCTTTGATAGCATGAATGTGAAAATGCTCCACTGTCAACCAAATAGCAGTACGTGTGTGTGTGTGCGTGCATTCGTGTTTTACCACTGACCGTTATGCAAACAAAATTGAACTCCAAATCACGTGTTACTTTGCGTCGACCCTCACTTACTACTTTCCTAAGTTGAGGTCTCACCTCGACATGAACGGCGTCACGAGCAGTGACTAATACTTGGATCGATTTGCCGGATTGGCTTCGGCTCGGCCAGCCCGGCGGGGGCGGCGGTTGCACACAACTTGTCCGGTGAAGTCAATGCGAGCGCTTGTCAATAATGGCTGAATAATGGGCCTCCGAGGGGGGGGGGGGGCGATTCATTCAGGTGGCGATGAGTTTTGGCCAAACGATAGACTTCTTATTCCCTCGCCTCTCTTTACTTGCCATCTCGATCAATATACCGGCTTTGGTGAGGACAAAAAAAAAGCGCAATTGTCTGACTCTCTGTGTCTCGGCCGCGTTCCCCGTCCAAACCCGACGGGTCGCTCGGCCTCACATCTAAACAGCTGTAATCGAATACGCCGCGGTAACGTTGTCGTCCGCCTGATGACAAGCGTGGGAGATGGCACAAAAAGACCATTTGAAATGAAGACGAGCAGAAGAGCTCCTGCTATCTTTTTCCCGCCTTGTGTTATCTCGCTCGCTGCCCGCATTTTCCACCAAAATGGGCTGATGCAAAAGCCCTCATTCGGATCACGCCGGGAAAGTTACCAGTGATTTTTTTTGGTCCCCCTGTTGCCT
The DNA here is from genome assembly GCF_901709675.1 of Syngnathus acus. Classification (NCBI taxonomy): domain Eukaryota; kingdom Metazoa; phylum Chordata; class Actinopteri; order Syngnathiformes; family Syngnathidae; genus Syngnathus; species Syngnathus acus. Next base: position 1,481,790 of record NC_051095.1, read on the forward strand.
TTGTCGCGACCGTAATTTGGCTTCTTTGCTGCATTTGAGTGCAGCGCATCATTCGTGATGTTCAAAGCCCCCCTCTGTCATTCAAGTGCGGTCTTGACAAAAGGCAACACATTTCAAGAGTCTGCGAAGCACCATGGGCAACATTACGCTTCATTTATTTGTCCTCTTTTTGCCTCCTTCTCCCAGAGATGTCTAAAGATGAGAAACTTGGTTAGCTAGAACATATTTATTTTTTTGTGTGGTTTGCACTAACCTGGCAGCTTTAAAATTGGATTTGGTAATTTACGTTTTTGATTAAAAGTGTGTACAAGCGAACGGCAACGCGGCAAAGGAACGATAAGAACCGAAACAATGAGCACATCGGATTTCATCCGTCATTCGAAATCCCACAAAGAAAGCTACGCTACGTTAGCTTGATACTTTAGCTCACCGCTAGCTAAACAAACAATGCTTGACACAGTTGAATTAAGAAGAATATACAGAAAACAAGGAGAGACCATGAAATATGTTGACATGGTTATGAATGTGAGCAGCAATTCTAGATTCGGAGTGCAAAGTGGTGAGCAGCTAACGCGAGTCCACAGTGGCTGCTAATGTGCTAACGCATTTAGCGATTGAGCCGCGATTGTTCCACCGTGACAATCTTGAAACTTCAAAGAATCCAAACATACTCATTTGCGACTTACTCACACCGCTTTTCCTCTCCGCCTGATAAATAGTTTCAAAAGACCCCTCGCTGTTTTATTTAAAAGACGAGCAAACGGACAACAAGGGAGCGAGCCGTCGACAGCTGCGCTTACGAGGCGGGGAGCAATTTGGTGCGGAGAGGCTCAATGGCCTCATGAATCAAGCCAATATGGACAATGCCGGAGCGATTAAGAGAGCGGGACAAGGCGCCTGGAGGTTTCCCTCGCTGTCGCCAACTGTCTGCGCAATCATTCTATGTCCTCAACAAGTCAAGGAAGGTCGATTGTCCCGCTTCCTCGCTCTCCCGCAAAAATATACTGTTGGTTTGTTTCAAACACCCAGCAGACAAACAGCTGACCTCTTGTTGGCTACTTAAGCTGCTCACGCTAATGACGGCAATCAAAACACGGGCGCTAATGCCGCTAATAGTGACGATAGCGCTAATGAGGAGGCTACCTGGGAGGCTGTTTGCTTAAGCTGTTTTTCTGGCTCACCCGCGGGGGAGCGCAGATAAGAAGCCCTGATATCCTGTCGTAGCCATCCCCAGGTGGGCCCCCTCGAATGTCATCGACGCTCATCTGCACCGGAGGACCGCTAATACACGGCGCTAATTAAAGGCAGGGGGAATGAGCTAACGCTAACAGTCCCTCGAGGGGGAGCGGTGAAAGCAGCCTGATTGTTCTCTCCTTGCGACAACGGAGGTCATGGAACATTTTGCTTTCCAAGCGGCCCCACCTCCAAAGAACGACTCGGAATTTTCTTCTGCAAAGTGTCAGAACGAAGAGTGCTTAAGTTCGTCTCTGCTATTTACAGTACGTGCTGTATTTGGTGTCTTGTTTTCGTAATCTGCCACTATTGATTGGCCGTCATAAAATCGGGTTATGAAACAGAGGAATCTGAGATTTGAAGTGAACTAGACGGCCACAGCAGAAGTACAACCATCTTTGGTCAATAACGTACGCTCGGAATTTGTCTCTGGTCATTGGAGCCACTTCGGTGAGACGGCAAAACGGCCGCAAGAGCAAAATAGAAGGAGTCTCTTTTTACTGTCTTACTGTATGTGACTACTTGACATGTGACTTTCTTAATCGTCACTAATAAGACCAATTACGGTTGCGGTTGGAAGGCTTCGCGTTTGATTACATCAGAGGACGACAACATTAAACAAAATATATATTCCCCGGGATCAAAGCAAGCGGCGACCGCCAGATAAAGCGGCGTCTCATGTTTAGTGATGATGAATGTATAAAAGAGAAGCTCAGAGAAGTATTCTTGGAATACTGTTCCGCCCCTCCCCCCTCCGCCTTCATTTTTTGTGTGGCTATCTGGCAGTTGGCCTTTAAGAGTGGGAGTCCGCAGGCTCCGTGCAGGAGCCCGATCCCCTGTTTGGTCATTAAAAGCGGATTGGAGAACGGCATCCATCTGCTGCTCCCTCATTACCGCCGTGAGTGATGGCGCTAATGTTCCTAAACACGGCAGCGGCGAATTGTCAGCGCGACCCTTGACTCGGAGAGCGGACGCGGGCGGGTTAATGATGCCAGCGCACGGACACCGGCGAGCGGCTTCTCTTCCAAGCTGGACTCGATGCAGCTTCGCGCATGCCGCTTGCATCATTAAGATAGCAAGAAAAAAAAAAAAAAAACAGCAGGAAGGCCAAAAGTCAAAGATTGCGGCATCGCTCGTCAATCAAAACCGGCCTGAGCAAAAGATTCCTCTCTTTGCCGTCTTAGGCGGATGGAAAACTCAAACGTGTGAAATGAGTAATAAAGCGTCGATAAAGCGCTAAGCCCGTGACTCAGCGAACGGCGCATTCACCGAGGATAAACGCCTTTTCCACAGCAGCCATTTTGATTTTGCACGCGCGGCATCAAGTAGAGGCTACGTCGCTCTTCTCCTTTTTTGGGGGGGAGGGAGGGGTTCGTTTTCCTCAGTCGCCTCTTCCTCCCCTCTTTCTTCGTGACCTGCTTTTTGCAACGAGGGCCTAACGACATCATCCCGTCTTTCGGCTACGTGCAAAAACCAACGGCACCGTTAAGCTAAAATTCGAAGACGCAAAAGCGAAGCGGATCGGCAGTCTCCATCACGCAACTCCGACTTCACGAGGTGTCTTCATAGAGTAGATAGTCGACTAAGCACTAATGAGCTCATTGTCTCCGCGGCCCGATCCCTCAAGCGTATCGCACGCGCACACGCCCAGTCACCCTCCACTCTGTTGCCGCCGCACATCCACATTTTGCTGTTCCTCCCTCCTCATCGCCATCTCTTTGTTTTTTCCTCGACCTTTTGAGGTGTCCGAACCGGCGGCTGTTTGTTTGCATTTTGGGTTGGGCCACGGGGTTACCTCGGGTCATCGGAGGGACAGGGAGACAGACATAATGGACGCCACTGTCATACACTGATGGCGGAAATAGCGCCGCCCTCTGCTGGACGTTGGAAAAACTTTACAAAGAAGACCGAACACCAACTTTCCTTCGCTAGGTTATATCCGTTTGCCTGAGACGGATTTTTCGCTTTGGAAACAAATATAAATGGCCGCCGAGTTGCGCCGGCATTAAAAGAGCCACTCTGATCCCATAAAAGGTGTCTTTGTGGTAAATGCAGCTGCTGCACTGCAGTCCGCTGCACTCGGGCTAGCTGGCAATTATCACCGCCTCGCCGGGGAGACGCAGAGACTAATGCCTCGTTCCATAAAAAGTCGAGGAAAAAAAAAAAGCTGATGGAATGAGTGTCGTATCTCCGTTGTTGCTCTCTAAACTTCGAGGCGAGTCCCGCGGGAACTGTCAGGGAGAACTGAACCGATTGTGACCGGAAAATGAACTCAAATTTGCTTCTCTGGTCCTTCAATTTTATTTCATTATTCCAACTTTAATTACTTAGCCATTGTGCGGCCGAAGCGCTCCTAGATTAAAATGGACACTCTTTTAATAACCGCCCCCCCCCAAAAAAGGAACACACCTCAAAGATGGAATAATTAAAGCAGCAGCAAGATAAGATTCATATCCTCTTCTCTTCTCTGCAAATTCGATTGGGCTCCAACCAGAACGCAGAATTGACCACTACAGTGATTTCCAGTCAATTTCACTATTGATACGTTTTGTAACATTTTAGTTTGGAGGTTTGCTGTGGATTATTTTATTTTTTTAATATGTGCCTCTGTTCAGTAAAGCTTGGGAAACCGCTGACATGAAAGTAGTGGAGAGGATAAAAAAGACATTTTATGGAAAGCTTTCAATGACGCGTCTCAAGGTGAACGTGGGCCGGGCGGGGTCGTGCCCCTCTGGGACCGAGTCTATTTAAAGGGAGGGACGGACAACAACACGAAAAGTGGGGCAGGACGTTTGCCGCGTCCTCCTCGCAAACTGGTGTACTCGATGCGATATTCCGATTTGTTTCCGCATGCTCGCTTTCTGTCAAAGTTCTGCTGTAGCCTGAATCTCCACGCGAAATCGGTAGAAGTCACAATAAAGAATCTTTTCCGAATGAAAATATAAAGCATGAAGATAAAAAAATGGTAACCGAGCCTGCCTGCAGAACTTGCGCCGCGTGACGATACCTTCTGACGCGGCGCCGTTGTCTTTCGCTAACTTACAGAAATATCTTAAATTCAACAATTTTTTGGTATAAAACAAACATCCAGGCCATAAATATCACACATAAATATAAAATAAAGCAATGTGTTTGGTGGTCGCTGAGTATACATTTTTTTTGCCAGCTTTATACTAACATGCTAACACATTAGCAACAACAGCAAGTGCAGTAGTAATTGGCTGTGACAATATATTCTGCTATCGCTGACTTCTACTAACACATTAGTACAGTCACGATGACAGTAAATATTTATATGAAATAAGTTTCTACGTCTTACGTAAATATATAACGCAAAGCAGTAGGTGCAGTGGTAACCCGACGTGCTCTTTTGCCGCGGCGCGAGCTAGTTAGCCGCACGTCGTTCTATCCCCCTGTGCTGGAATTTGTCACAATTTATTGATCATTTGGTTTCCAGTTACATGTGTATAGCGACATCGCTTCAATGTCTTCCCAAGCATTTTATTCCTGTCATCTGCCGGGATGTTTTAGAAGCCCCAAATGGGCGATAACCTTGGTAGCTACTATGTTAGCAGCTCGCTGTACCTCCCTATTATCCAGCTTTGATTTGTGGCCCATTTAACAAACACTCTGATTTTCAGTGCATCTCTCCATGTAGGCTAAGCGTGTTTGTCAGCGCTCCTAACCTGCGTACCCTCGTGGCCTCACCTAGTGAGAAAGCCACGGCCGGTTAGCTCGGCAAAGGCGATAGGGCTTGACACATATTTACCAAAGCCACGCAAACAAATGGGCCGCTTTTGCCAACAGCATCCCCTCCGGCCATTTTACGAGTCGCACGCGTCGACTCGTTTCCTTCCATTACGCGGCGGCCGCCCTCGCGTCTCTTTTTCATCCCTCGGTGCTGACACGCCAGTCTGAAGCGATTAGCGTCATACCTTGCTATGAGCTTAAAACATGGGGGAGGTGTCCTTTTCATTCTGCCATAATAGCTTCTATCTGAGAACACAGTCATCTTCACCTTCCACTCGGGTTTCAGACCAAAAAAAAAAAAAAGTCCCTTTCTTTGAATCCAGCTATAAAAGGTGAACGCTGTACAATATACACCTGAATGTTTGAAGCAGAGCCTTTCTCGGTTTGCACATTGGGGACTACCTCAAAAAAAATACTTGGCTATTCAAGTACCACCGTAGTGATAAAAAAACAAAGCAGAGGTTTTATTCTTCTATTTAATCTTTTTTTAAACTTCTGTATTGCCACTGTGGTTAACTACAGTCATGCCTTGAGATACAAATGCCCCAACTTACGAGTTTTTCCACATCAAGCCGATTTGCAGCTACGCCCATTTGAAGTTTACTGTCAAGCCAAACGTGAAACAAAAAGAACGGCACATTTTTCAACCAAACGACGTTGCCTTAAAAACCTCCCCCTACTAGCTCATTGCTAATATATAATGGAAATGCCATTGACATGCTATTGGCTAGCATCAATGCTAACTGTTTTACTCCTCTTGAAGTAGCAAATGTTCAGAAAAAACTGGCGGGATAGGCATATATTCTTTATCCTCTGTGTACATTGACTAAAATGACAGAATCCCGACTCAATAAACCTGCTCCAGAAACTATTCGTATGCAAGCAAGTCAAAAAGTCAAATTTTCCATCAGCTGTCCCCTTTAATCTACAATGTCGGTGCCACTTCAGTGTTTCGCAAAGTACACAGGCACGATTTGAGAAATATTTGTATATTACGCACGCTATTTAGCCCGCTTCAGCGTTTTATAAGGAGCGCTCGGGGAGTCGTCCGACTGAATGAAGTCGCGAGAGCGACTAATTCAAAACGACGGCTGCCGAGCACAGTGGGAACTCGCAGTGCGCCACCTTGGGCGCAAGCAGATCAGCTCCGTCGAGGTCAGCCATTCCAAGTTGAAGTGAGCTTTAAATTAGTCTTCACACGAGATGGGATGAAGCCGACGGACAGCTGTGACCTTTCTAAACGAGTGTCTGCGGCCAAAGTCGGCGTTGCTTTCTAATTGAAACCTTCAACGCTTCAATTGAGGAGCAGAGGAAGCAAAATGAGGCCGGAAAAGATGTCCGGTTGGCCCACGCTGATGCCCTTCATGTCTGCGAGCTCAAGACACTTCATAAGGTCGAGTTATTTCTTAATGCGTGACGCATCTTGGCTCGGAAACGCGTGTCAGGAAAGCAGGTGGGGCTGTCATCAGCCAAGACAAATAAACACCTCGGAGGCACTCAGCCAAAACTGCCCTCTGTCGCTCGTTTTTCTCCGCTTCACTTTGACTGATGGATGATGCCCGACTTAAAAAGTTGCCCATGTTTTAGCTTTCAGGTGCAACTTCTAGATTAACCTACAATGCACCGCAACCTTGATCGGGGGACTTTTCGGGTCTCTCGCTATCTCTGTCGCAACTTGCTGACGACAACCTTAGCCTACAAAATAAACGGCGTACAGATTTGACAGAAGGAAATAGAAACAAATCTGTTCAGATAAATAGTATAAATAGTATAAATACACCCTGTGATATGACCTCTGAAGTACCGCAAGGATCGATTCTTGAACCCCAAACAATTCATGATTTGGTAAATGCGTCGAAGCTACATGGAACCATCTTCTTTACTGATGACAGTTATTTTATTCTGGGACGATTAAACAACTCGTGAGGAGCGAATACAAAAATGGAAAGAGTATTTTTAATATCTAGAAATGAACGAAATTACACAAAAAACGTGTATCGTTCACCCAAACCCGCACTAAATGCACAATTGGAGAATGGTCAGGCATGGAAACTCAAAATTCCCGGAAGCTTAAGCCTGTTATTGTGTCAAATCTAATTGAAGGAATATTCTACGACAACAGAGAAAAAAAAAATAGCACTCATACATCCTCAAAGGAGGGATTACAGTTCTGAACTGGAGATGAGTAGGGGGAGAAAAAAATTGGTGTCAGAAATGGGGATGGACTTCCAGGCGGACTAATTATGCTCGTTGAAAAGTTCAAGCCTCATTTCCCGGGCTTACGTCGTTCAGTGGGCGACCTCATCCGTGATGTGATGAAAAGAAGCATTCTGTTCATAACAAGTCGAAATGACGTTAGCATACGGGGGAATGCGTACCGCTCGTTTCGGCTACGGGTATTGGTCGATGGAGATCTAATGCGAACGGCACTCGGCCGAGCTCTGGGACTCGAACGGGCCGGTGGCCGAGCCCTGAAGCGAAATGCGCTACCGCAAGGTCAAAGGCAGGACAGCGGCGCGATCGATGCTAACGCGATTAGCGACGCGCCGAGGCGGCTGGCGGTTAGAGGCCGTCGCGGAGGTGCGAGGGATCCCCGGAACAGACGTGTGCAGGTTAACGCACAGCTGCCCGTGGAGGCTAATCCATTTAGGACTGTAAACACAGACGAGTCGGGGGGACATTTATTGCTCGGGCCGCTATATCATCTTCTGCACGAGCTGAAGCTGAATACATAAGTTCAATTAAAAGCCACCGCGATGAAGGATCGCTGACCAATTACAGCCGGCGACCAGGAAAAACTGCGACTCCCGCCGGTCTTCAATGCTGTTCTGTTCCATATACAGTACGGGAATAAAAAGGGAAAAGTGTGCGTATTTGCCAATGAGCCTTTTTATGAACTGCGCTCAATCGGTTCGCTGAGACAAGACTCGCCACGCTGCACTTTTGTTAGCCACTGCGAATAAAAGCTAAGCGTCAGTGTAAAACACATGTAGATTGTGGTGGGAAAACGACATTTGGTGAGAAACTGTCATGACATTTCAAAACTAGACCATCTTAAGTATTGTTAATTAGTCTGATTTTTGCATAATGTGCTGCTCTCTCTCTCTTTCTCTCGCTCTCTCTCTCGCTCTCTCTCGCTCTCTCTCTTTTTCTTTTCTCGCTGTCTTTCTCTCTCTCGCTCACTCTCTCCCTCTCTTTCTCCTTCTCTCTTTCTCGCTCTCTCACTCTCTTTCTCTTTTTCTCTTTCTCTCACTCTCTCATTCTCTCTCTCTCGTTCTCTCTCTCGCTCTGTCTCTCTCTCTTTTTCTCTTCTCGCTGTCTTTCTCTCTCTCTCTCGCTCCCTCTCTCCCTCTTTCTTTCTCTCTCTCTCTCTCTCTCCTCTCTCCTCCCTCTCTCTCTCTCTCTCTCTCTCTCTCGCGCTGCAGAAGACTACCTTCTAATTGGCCGCACGCATGTTCCTCGCTCGGCGTGATGACAATCAGGCTTCGGCAAACGCCTTGACCGTAGCGTGGTGGCTGATTATGCGGGGGAGGTGTTGGACTTGGGCGGGGGACAGGTGGTGCTTGGACTCCAAGGGGGAGGGGGTGTTGGACGGAGTTGAAACAAGAAAAAACGCATTTGCAGAACACAAAAGGAGCCCTTGCTTCGCCGGTTGTCTGCGCTTCAAATAGTTGGCATCTCTTTTTTTTTTCTTTTCCGTCCTCCCCTTTTTCTGCTCGCAGATTGAGAGGGAAAATAAAATCTGCAATTGCACGCCCACACGCAGGGAGTGGGGAGAAAGAGAGGCAGCTGTAGAAACGCTTGCCTCTTCGTATCAGAATAGACAATGACATGTATTTATAGTCCCTAAAAAGATAAGTCACATTCAAAGACGGTGGACATTTGGCTCGTGCCTCAAGCAAGGAACACACGGGCATGCGCGCACATACACGCACGGTAACTTTGAAAATCTGAACAGAATTTTAAATCCCGCCGCCGCACGAGAGAGAGCCCACCCGATGACAAAACTTTGACGTGTGTCGTCTTTGAGATTATCGGGATGTGTCGGCTTCAAATTTACAATCGTTAATAATTACTCAGGATCATTTGTCAGTGACATCGGCCAATCGCGTCGTTGCATATGTTGATGACGAATTGGACCCGATTGTCAGTTTGATTGTTTTTTCGATGGCCGCCAAGTGAGTGTCCCGGTTCCAATTCAGACCGCAACCATTTCTCGCATTTCTCAAATTGATGCGCAATTGCCCCACCTTGATGGCTTACAACAGATTTCTTCTCTAGTAGCACCGCCAAGGAATTTCATTACCAAAATGTGCAGCCCAAAAAAAAATCATGTCGGACGTTCCATTTCATTAGGCCAAGTGCTCTCGCCTTATTTGTTTCTCATTATTTCCCTACCCTCTTATATTTGCATCAGCCGCTCCTCAGATTAAAACGGTGCTCGGATGGCGCACAATTAATCTTAGCAAGAAAAAGACCAGGTTGCAAAATCAAATAGCTTTCCTCGCTCGAGGAGCTGACTGCGTTTATGCTTCCGCCCGCATTCCTCCACCTTTGATACTTTTGTCCTCCATCGAGGTCGGCCAAAGAAAAGCATCCTAAACCGGGGGGGCGGGATTAGCGTCGGCATATATGTATTGACATGGATTAGGACTTTGATGCCGTTAAAAGTCAGGACAAGAGCATTTGGGGGAATTGGTCAGCGGGGTCTAAGCCTGGATAATGCTCCAAAGACTCTTGTAAAGTCGCCCCAAAGCGGAGGCAGTCATAAAAATAATCATAAAAGAGGGGAGGCCAGATCATAAACAATCAAGAAATGCCATTTTTATTCCCAAAACCATCTGCTCCCGTCCTAATCTGCGTTTGCTTTCGACGAAGATTAAGCCGAACTCCCGTCAGTTAAATCGGCCTCCGTTTTTTTTTTTCTTCTTCTTTCCACAACTTTGTATTTATGAATCGATGTGCGCGCACGTCCGAGCAATCCGTCACGGATTAAGACGATTGAGCTCTGATTCAAACGTGAGGTGATGGGCAGTTTTACTTTCGGAGAGCGTGGATAATGAATCAAACTTTTTTGGCACACAGCGCACACGTGAACCCAATCTGTCACTCGGACGGGATTTTCCCCCAGAACCCCGAGATAAAAAAAAGTTGACGTAGGCGGGCGGCTCCACTTAAATGCGCTCGTCACTTGCTTCAATCTGATCCCTCGTGGCCCTTTGAGAGGCTTTTGCGACCCGTCTGGCAAAGTGATGGCCTCGGGCGCAGATTAAGCCGCAGACAAAAAAACCAACGCGATTGGTTTAGCGTCGCAGGTGGGCCATTAGTTTGCGGGCCCGGTCACAAACAAAAAGACAGGAAGGCGCCGGTCCAAAAACTTTGCCAGGTGTGTTCCCAGCGTGTTTGTTCTAAGGGTTAATCTGTGTGTAAAGCTCACCCTAAAGTCACCTGGCTCGGGGCCAGAGTCACGTTACGCCGCTGCGCTCGACTCGTCTCGTCTCCGGGGGCAAACATTGGCCCGTTTATTTAAAAGACGACGCTGCGGGCTGTTTGACGCTTGCGCCACCAGGTCGACTTTACGGTCTACAGAAATAAACAATTGTGTTCTGTATCTGAAACAGCCACTTTGCCTTCTGTGAGCTTCATGCTAATGCTAATTAGCGAGCGATTGTGTCCTGTATCTGACAGCCACATAACGTTGCCTTCTGTGAGCTTCATGCTAATGCTAATTAGCGAGCGATTGTGTTCTTTATCTGGAACAGCCACATAACTTTGCCTTCTGTGAGGTTTATGCTCATGCTAATTAGCTTCTGTGTCGCAGTGTGCTGTAACTCATTAAGATTGAACACAAACGGTGCAGCAACACAATCCTTGCGGTCATATTCTTGATCATGTGCCTTTTATCAGTGCCGTACTGATGAGCCAAGAGGATTTGAAGATGTCTTGTTTTTAAGTTATTTTTGACGATATCATGTTTTTATTTAGTACATTATTATGTCATGCTATTTTTTTTCTCCAATATCTAATCTATTATATATATTAAGAAAGATGGGTCAGCTACTTCAATTGGAGTTGCTGACCCCAAAATTGTAGCCTTTGCGATTTGAAAATTCGCCATGCCAATATGAAATTGATTCATTATTCAGCCCTACAACAAAATAACAGCCAAAATGGCGGGGCTGCTGCTCCATTCCAGCTTTTGGATGCATATTCATAGCAGATGAAAATGGCAGCTGAGCACCCCCCCCCCCACTCCAATCCCCACCGTGATAATTCTGGAGCCGTCAGCGGGTTGTGTTCTGCGAGCGTCTTTGCATACTGCTGACAACGTTTTCACTGCGACTCCAAATCCGAGAAAGGAGGGCAAGGCGGCGGGAACAATGACGACGGCTGGGAGAGGCGTCTTGTGTACTGTACGTGCGACGCGCTTAACGCCGTCGCCTTTCAAATGGGTCACGCATGTGCACAATTTGCTTTGCCCTAACGGACGTGCGCTACCGTGCGCCACTGATACCGAGGCAGCGCTCGGCCTTCATAAAACACGCGTGATGGGCGTCGCTCGGCCACCGCAGCCGCCGCGGCCTTTGGTGTCAAAGTCTGTCGGACGCAGAAGACTCCGCGCCGCCACGGGAAGGAATTAACGCCATCCGCTCTCCCTCTTTGGGAGGGATAGGGGGGCGGGGGGGATGGCTCAGGGTTAGGAGATAATGAGCATCCTGCAATATTTAGATACTTGTGTAATCAGCCATCCTCTTGCAGAGGATTTCTTCACCGGAGTAATTGTCTCTGTGAGCAGGGACCCCTGGAATAAATCTGAAGGAAATAAAAAGGAGGGAGGAATCAAATCTTTGGCTTTTTGGCTGTTGTGAGAGAACAACTCGTGTTGTGGCCACTGTCATCATCCCCCTGACCTCAACCCAATGGAGAAGCTCCGGAACGTTGACTGATGGCATACGCCCGAAATCATCGTTTTCCAATTGAATGAATGGAAACGCCATTAATCCGATCTAGACTCCTACAATGAAACAACAAAATGGTTGAACGGTTTATTTTGATAAGGAAAAGTACCACTCTAAAAATATGACTCTTGAAGTGTGCCCACTTTGACCACCTGGGGGCAGTATAAGACAGACTGATGGTAGAGAAATTATGAATCACACTTGCGTTCTTGGCAGTCCTTGTCTCTTTGTCTTGCCTTGAACTTAACATTCATATCAGTTGCTCTGCGCCGAGGATAAAGAATATATGACCCTTCTTGACCTATTTGTGATCAATCAGCTGTCAAATGGGTTAAACCGGTGCGATGTAGATGCTAATTACCATTAGTATGCTAGCTAGCGGGGGCCTTTCTTTAGGTAGTGGTTTTGCAATTTCATCTTTAATTTAACCGAAAAGCTCAACAGGGTCACATGAAACAGATTGAAGTCTCATAACGCCAACGAGCCATCGGTTCACCGTCACAATAGGAACATCTGTCGCCGTCTCGGAAGCGTGAGGGCAGCGAGCTGTTCTCTCGGCCCAGAACTTCTTATTTATTTCAACAAGTATCTCAAATGTCAGAGGTTAAGCAGCCGGCGGGCCCGGCAGCCGCATACATAATACAAAGCGAGGGCTAGGACGAGAACATGCGCAAACATCGGCGAGGGCCGGCCAAAAAAAAAAAAAAAACGTGTCTACACATTTTGGTGATTCCTATCTTAAAAGGTCACAATGGCGAGGAAGGAGGTGTGTAATCTCCGTCCAGTGGGGAATGGACTCAATGTGATAAATGGCGTGTGTGTACACGGAAGATACGGCTGTTCATATTTTTCTTCGCCAAAACGAGGGATTCGTTTTCGCTACGTCCGCTCCGAGCTCCAATCAGACAAACGCGTGGTGTTTGACAATCATGGCAAATTCTAGTGTGTGGCCTCGTTGTCGTGGCGACGCGTGAGGCAAATGTAGCAGGAGAAACTTGTTCCCGGGAGTTATTATGCACCGAGCGTATGTGCCTCGCCATCCCTCTCCTCCGCTGTGAAATATGTTTGCCGGCGACATGAATGAATGCATGAGGCGCCGCCGTCCAAGTATCAAACCTACACAATGTGTGAACGCCTCAATGTGTGCGTGTGTGTGTTCTTATTGCAGCACATCCAACTTGAGTGAGAAAAGAATACCACACACACACACAGACTTAATTTGTGTGTGTGCACGTGAGTGTGTGTGAGTGTGTGTGTGCAGCAACATATGCGCAGTCTTGGCATAATTAGGTATTCAAAGGAATGACAACGATGTCGGTACAGCTTATTCACATTTCCTTACACAATGCATGACACGCCCCTTTCCACCCCCTCACACATGCAAAATAATGTTGGTGGGAGGGACCGCACAAAAACGCAACACCTGTTATTGCACGCTATAGCCGTGCTGTGCTAGCCGGAGAAAAAAAAAAGGGGGACGGCAATTGTTTGAATCTGAGCCAGACTTCTGCTTGACTGCACATAAACATGACTGCAGGCCCTCATTAAAAACACAATCATGTCTGTGCGGCGCCATGACAAACTGTGTTGTGTGTGTGTTTGAGTTGTGCGGCAACTCAAAAACCACTCGGCGATTGAACACATTTTAGCATGTATTCGCATTTTAAACAAAAGTAAGGGGCCATCAAGTTCAGAAATTGACTCTCTGGCTTGCTATTGCATTTGGATTTCTTGGCTCATATATATATATATATATATATATTATATATATATATATATTATATATATATAATATATATATATATATGTGTGTATATTTATATATGTGTGTGTGTATATATATATATATATGTGTGTCATATATATATATATATACTATATATATATATATATATATATATATATAATACTAATATAATAATACTAAAATATATATAAATAAATAAATATATATAATACACACACAGGTACATATATACACAAACTGTGTATGTCTGTCCAAATAGTCTGTTCCTGCGAGACGCATCTTTTCCTCCGGAATCCATGGGGAGGGATTTTGGGGGTGCACAACGGGGGCTTTATGGCTCATGTGTGTTTGCGTGCAGAGGCAGTGAGGAGGAAACCGGACCTTTGGATGCGCCACAAGGGTATGATTTGAATACCTGCCTGCTCCAGCTGAGCAGTGATCAATCACTTCTCTGTCAGCCGCCACTCCCCACTGGCGTCTTATCCCACGATGCCCCCCCCCCCCCCTCGCCCCGTCCTCTACGTCTTCCTCTCTCTCGCTCTCTCTTTTTTTCTTTTTTTTTTTTTACATTCATTAATTAATTTTCCTCCTCTATATCGCCCGGGCCTCTCCCGCCTCCCCGCTGTTCCATCTGCTTTCCGAGCTTCTGTTCTGCCGTGTTAGTCATTGGCTCGGCGGCCATCTCACGGCTGTCGGCTCCCTCGCTCGGCGTTATCTCGCCGGGTCCCCTTGTTCTGCCTATCTCGCTTACTGTCGCTTTGCCTGGGGGAATATCACCAAACGAAATAGGGACGCCAAGGAGCAGGTGATGGATAGGATGGGGGCACGCCGTAAAAAATCTACAGGAGGAAAAAAAAAAAAAACTGTTTACAATAGGACCTCCCTGACATCTTGTGTATTGAACCAAACCAGATTATCTTGTTTTCAGAACATTTAAGAGCTTTAGGCCACCACATAATGTGGAACGTCATAGACAGACATTGAGATAATGTTGAATTAGATGGAGATATATAGAGAGAGAGAGAGAGAGAGAGAGAGAGAGAGAGAGAGAGAGAGAGAGAGAGAGAGAGAGAGAGAGAGAGAGAGAGAGAGAGAGAGAGAGAGAGAGAGAGAGAGAGAGAGAGAGAGAGAGAGAGAGAGAGAGAGAGAGAGAGAGAGAGAGAGAGAGAGAGAGAGAGAGAGAGAGAGACTTTTCAGTACTTAAGTCGTACTTAAAATACAGATGTGTGAAAGGAGAGATATGAGAGAGAGAGAGACAGAGAGAGACAGAGAAAGAGAGAGAAACCTTTCAGTACTTAAGTCGTACTTAAAATACAGGTGGTGTAAAAGGAGAGATATGAAAGAGAGATAGGGAGAGAGTGAGAGAGAGCGAGATAGAGAGAGATATAGATATCTAGACAGATATATAGATGTATAGATATATAGATATAAATATATTGATATAGATGTGTTGATATAGAGGTCTATGCAGCTTGCCGTTTTTGCATGTGTGTGTTTTAATATGTGCGCACACATGGGCCGTGACCTTTGGGGAGGGGGATGGTTCATGCTTTGGTGCCTTCTGCTTTGCACAACCATGTATCCCTCCGCCACGTTTAGGGAAATCAAGCCTAAGACCAGCTCCGTTATTGCGGCCCTCGCTCTTGAAATATGAATGGTTTTAATTAAACAGACTTTCTTTGCCATCTGGCCCCACTATCGGGCCTACCTCGTTAACACACTCACGCACGCTCGTTATTAACTGGGCTTTAAAAATTACCAGACATAACAACAAGCGTGGAGTGGGGAAGCTCTCACTCCCCCCCCCCCCCAAAAAAAAAAACCTCAAGGCAAAGAAAAAGCGTTTAGAAACAAGCTCGCCCGATTCCCCACCTCTCTTTTGTCCTTTGCCTTACGAACAAGCGGTATATTCGTAATCTCCCAGTAAGGGAAACGTTTGCTCCCCCGTCTGGCAGCCATTGCCAAAGAGTGTGGGAGGCTTGCTCGGACCAGCTATTACTCTTTTTAGAGCCTGCAATATATTTGCACTCCTCATCCGTCTCGGCGGTCGACGCGAATGAACTCTCAGCGGTGTCCGGGCCAGTAAAAGGTTCTTCTATCTGCAAGTGATCATCCTCGAGGTGCCGCCTCGGCTTGCGGGGAGTGTTTTAACGATTTTCTGGCTCCCGGCGACTCGCTTTGCTTGCAAAGTTGTCAGTAAACATACAGATGGGCAAAACGCCTTCCCCGGGAACGGTAAATTCAGTCCAAACAAGCTAAGCTAAAAGGTAACGCCTGCGCGGACCTCGTCATGTGACCGCTGAACGGTTTCAGACAAAAGTGTCAAGTGGTTGAACTTTGCAGCTTCAAACAGGTCCCAGGGGACTGTGCTAAAATCAAGCTAGTAGCGATAGTAAGCGATCGCCACATTTACAGACATATATTAAGCGTACATGAAAAAACACACATCTAGCCATCATCCGATCGAGGTCGGCCATTTTTGACTCAAATGCGCCAGCGACTTTTCCGCTTCCGAGGTTTGACGTAGCGCTCCTAGCTTGCGACCATGCGGCGGCATGTTGTTCATTTTGCCGATCGAGTCCAAGAGGTCGGGAAAACGCCACCTCGGAGTGACGCGTTGATCAATAAGACGGCACAAGGCACGTCGCCGGAAGGATTTAATTGGTTGTTTGACGCCGAACTTTGTGAATATCTGATGGGGTGTGGGGGTGAGCTCATGAATAAGTGAAGGGGCCCAGCTGTGCAGCGTGATCAAGAAGGCAGCAATATTCCAGATGCCGTACTCTTGAGTCATATCCTGTAGTCAGCGCCCTTCCATTTTTAAGATCTGCTATCAACCGGAGAATTTTTCAACACTCCTGTCGCCCAATTCGATGAAAGCCCGACGTGGGAGGTCTGATGCAAAAGCTGTCTGGAAGGCGCTGACAGGCACAAACGGCCGAGTTCATGGCGGGACAACGACATAACGCCGTAGAAGTAAAACAATAGACGTCCCTCCCCCGTTAGAGGCTCGAGCAGTTGCCCTAACCTTTGATAATTGCATTTATTTTGCACTTAGGTGTTGAACTGACGCACTCGTTCGCTGTCTCTTTGACGTCTATAACCGTCAATGGCACTGAATGAGTTAAGGTGTGGCCATGTGTGAGTCGGTGAGCAAAGGTCTTCCTCAAGGACACTTTGGCTTCCTTTTAAGGGCTTGCATGACAAGAAATTATTTCCCGCCTAATTCGTGGCGGCAGGCAGTTAGGAACAGACTGCAAAAAAGTGCCGACTGTCCAAAGATTGTTTTTTTAATTTGACGCATCTCCAAGGTGGCTCTATCTGCCCCCGCCACAATCCACCCCCCCATCAGTCCATATTAAAGCCAGCTGCTCATCTGACGTCGGACATCTGTTTGCGCAAGTCCTTGTGCGTCAAGAGCCACGGCGAGGTCCTTAATCCGGTTATCTTGATTACTCATATTTGTCTTCAAATGGAAAACGATAGCATAGCGACGTCACGACGCAAAGACTCCGCTATGAAGAAACCCGAACTCTCGTGTGAAGATTGACTCCAAACTCGTGGACCTCGAGTTGTTAAGTATGAGTATCACATTCACCCCACGCAAAGACTGTAGTCTTTACACAGCAGGTCTATCCCACGTTTAGAAAAATATTAGCTCTTTCACGCAGGCCTCCAGGCAAATACACAGCAACTGCCAACACAGCTTCTTACCAATTCGAGTAGGGTATTAGCCTCCTGTGGTCACCCCCCCCCCCCTTCATTTTCTTTCCAAGACAAGGCGTGATACAATGCGGAGAGGACGTTCTTTGGGAATCATCCAAAGCGGCCTCCAGAAAAAAAGGGGAACGTTGGCCTGAAAAAGGTCTGATATTTGTCAGGCGGTACAGCGGACTATTGCGTGGTACGATTCACTGTATGTACCCTGGTCTCTCGGCTCCGACAGACTAGACAGTGGAATGGATGAATGGACGGTTCGAGTAGACGCCCAAGTGCCGCGTTGTACGCATGTCGTCCCTTATCCTGGTTTTGAACTACACGCTTGGACATCTGTCTACCTGCCATCCTGCTTGGAACGCTCTGGGCAGTATGTGGGGTGTATGTGTTCCCTGGATCTGATCTCCTTTCAGTGTTTGCCCCTACCATTTTCCATGTGCTCTGCCTCACCGACACTGCCATCCGGCGTGGTCCTCTCGTAGCTGTCCTCGGGCAGGGGCAGGGCGCCCAGTCGGGGCCCTGACGAACTCTTGCTGCTGGGCGTCTCGGACTCGTCCAGGCCGCTGTCGTAGCAGCTCTGCAGCGATCCCTGCTGGTGAGGATCCTGGGGCTGGCTCACCACCGAGAAGGTCACTCGGCGAAACGGCTACAAGAGAAACCAAATTGCCGGTGATCACTACAAAAGGGACGCTTAGAGGGGATTTCTGTCCTCAGAAGGCAGTTCGGGGCAGGAAACAAAAGCAGGAGAAAGATTCCTAAGAGAGGCTTTCTCGGTCGGACAGTGAAGCTAAAGCTAGCTACTACAAAGTCATTCCCCCAAATGGCCGTGGGGCACTCGTATCTTTGCTCATCTTTTCCGGAATGTGTCCTCTGTTATTCCCTGAATAACTCAGCCATTCATTCTTTTTGTACTCCGGCCAAAGCAATAGACTTATTACGTTGGGGCTAACTTTAGGAATGTCAGTTTTTTTTTTTTTTTGGTTTCATTTTTTGGGGGCCTGCCTTTGAAATGTCCTATTTGGTTGGCGGCCCTTGAAAGTTTGTGTTTGCTTCTCTTCCGAGCCCGTGTTGTCTGCTTTGCCTCTACTCCCTAACATTTGTGAGTTTATGCTCGCGTGCTATGTAGCCTAGCATGCGGGCTAATACTGTTGATGGTGGTTTGTTCGTGCTGACGACAACTGAAAAGAGTCTTTTTGTCCCGTGTTCACCATAATTGCAAGCAAGGAGCACGTCGAAACGTTCTCTCCGATACTTTCCGACAACTTTCATTACGTTCAACACCCACAAATGCATCAATAGGACCCTACGGAGCAGACCTGTAAACATGCCCCCCTCCCTCAGCCTTGGTGCGAGCCAGCAGAATGTTTTTCACTCATTTATTGACAAAAGGACGGTGAGTGAACGAGGGCCCGGCAAGTCTTAGCATCAGATAAGAGCGAGCATTCCGATCCGGCCGGCCGAGTCTCTGCCGGAGGAGCCGCTGTCGATACGCGTTGCTGGATCGAAGGCGTTATTGAGCAGTGTCAGTGAGTTAAGCAGTAAGAGCATTTCATTAAAGGAGAAGCCTCTTTCTTTGCCTCCCCCACCGTCTGGGTTGCTCTCCCTCACCGCCTCTGTAGCTCTGCTTCGCTATCGGAGTACGGCGCAGAGGTAAGGGCGGAAGGGAGCCGGTGAAAGCTTCGATTGGGCCCCGTCTTTGCCGTTATCACAACAAACGTCTCAACGACTGCTCTATGCGCTTCGTATGCTAATGCTAACATTGTCACGGCATTGTCGCCGGGCCATTCTTGCTTCTCGAAGTCATTATTTCATTTCTATTCTGATGCCATCCATTTTTTTTCTTTGCATGCTGCCGTGACGCATCCCAAAACAAAAGACAAAAAAATCCGACTCGTCGTTTCTGAACGTTGGCAACGCCGTTCGACTGCGAACGTGCATTTATTGAGTTACTTCCACCGAGTTGGCGTTGTCTGGCTGACTGACGCAGGCGGCAATTCTGGCAATAAATCATGTTTGCGTGTAATTACAAGCAACACTCAACAAACGAATCGGTATAAATATTCATATGCCGATCTCACTCGGATAGCCAAACATTTGTTGTGTAATTAAAACCGCGGACCCAGACGGGAAAACGACTCCGTGAGTGTAGCAACACTCGGGTCCATGTTAAGATGTTCCACGTTGTTTTGTTTACGCACCCAAACACTTTTTTTTTCTTTTTTTCTTTGGTTCGTGAGGTGTCGCTTGTGGATTTGTCTCGCCGCACTGTCCTTGGCAAAACTGTTTTCTCAGTGACACAAACGCAATGAATGCTGCCTAATGAATTGGAAACACTCGGGCGAGGAAAAAGAGAAAATTAGTTTGTGGAAATGAAGCTGGGGGAAATATTTTCTCCACCTGAATTTCCTTCTTTATTGGCTGCGTAGCGAGATGGCGGCAGAAAGCTAATGTGTTTGCAGACGGAGTTCACGCCAGGATTGCCGCCGGCTTTGGATGGGAATCTGCTGTAAGCACCATCTGCACCGTGACCTCTGCTCTTCTCAGCTCCTCTCAGCTCTCAAACTTTTCAATCTGAGAAGCCTTTCGTTCTCTCTTTCCCAGGTTCGCGTCGGCGAGCGAGCGCTTTAAATGAGACTTTGCTAATATGCCGCGCAGCTATCGAGTTTTAGTTTGTCTAAGGCCATTCTATTTTTATTTTAAATTGCCTTTCAAGATGATGACATGTCTGTTCTTGGTGTTGGATTTTGTCAAATACATTTCCCCCAAAAATGCGACTTATACTCCGGTGCGACTTATGTCTTTTTCTTCTTTATTATGCATTCTATGGCTGGTGCGACTTATAGTCCGGAAAATACGGTAACCAAAACCGACTTAGATGCTGACTCAGACGTTTTGCGTGCAATATAAAGCCAACAAAACAAGTCAAGCTATATCTGAATGGTCACTTGACTTGTAACTTTTTGCTGTTTGCAGTAGAGGATTACTGTACAAGCCAAAAAAGAATCTCTGCCAAAATGTGCATTTTTTTTTTTTTTTTGCTGTCTATCAGTGTTGAGGGAAATGGCGGCGGCGCAGACTTGACCCTTTCTCAGTACCCTTCCGGGCTTTGTGCATTTGTTAAGCCTTGAACGCCAACATACCCTCTCGCCACCTCCTGGCCTTAAAGTTCAGCCGTCTGCCAATCAAATCCAGCGAGGGAAGCACTCACACAACAAACACACGCAGCCTACGTCCATCTTGCAAAGCTTTTATTCCCGACCGTTACTTTAGATGGCGTTTTACTAGGCTGCCCTAGCGGAAAGCCAATAAAAGTCCTCGCGACAAATCTCTTTGAGAGACAACTTTGTTTATGTTAATGGGAACTCAGGAAAGAGGGGCAGTGTGGATATTTGCAGCCCCTGACTCCCATCCCGGATTTGGGGGGTTTGTCGTTCTTGAATTCAGAGATGAGAAAAAGATGTCAAACCCTTCCCGGAGTTGCTGCAAGGCACGCAAAGTGGCTTAACCCCCACGCTGAGCCCGGCCCGCCTTTTAATGGACCACTTTCATTACAAGTTAACACTCGTTTGCTTTATGCTTGCCAGATGCCGGGACCTCTCAGAGGGGGTCGAGGGGGGCGGAGGTTTTTTTTTCCGGGGAGGGGGTCGGCGCCTGTGATTGAAAGCCAGCTGCGACAGCCGCGGGTGATTGAGCAAAGCTGCCATCCTCGGAGATGAACAATGCAAAGCAAAGTCGCAGGTAGATTTGGAGGCTTAAGGCAGCCCATTTCCTGTCAGGGGGGGGGGACAACACACGGATTTCTGACTCAAGTACGGGTCAAGCCGGTCAAAACACAAAGCAACGTTTGCCACCTCTTGGATTTTCATTTTCTTCATCCCCATCACAAACGGTTAGAACACCGATGTCAAACTCAAGGCTCTGGGGCCCGATCCGGCCCGCCACATCATTTCATGTGGCCCGCTAAATCAAAATCAATGTTTCTTGTTAAAATGCCAAAACTTTCAATTGTATTTCCCTTTAATAACAGTGAGATATTGCTTTTTTTTTTGTTATCGTCTCAATTTCAAAATAAATTTGATTTTCTTTTTTTAACTTTACTGTTGAGTGTATGCGATAATAATATATATAATATAATATCCACACCCATTCCTTTCTATTTAAGTCATGGAAACCATAACAACGGATGTGGCCCGCAACAAAAAATTTGTTGGACACCTTTGGGTTAGCACGTTGTTTGGAATTGGACTTATTTGGAGTCAAGCACTCAGCGCTGGTCCAGCTGTAAATACGTTTGATAGATGGTAGCAAGGAGATAGAAAGAGCCTCTCGAAATTTCAGCTGAATGACTAAGCAAAAAATCGCCAATCGAGTTTGAAATGAAGCAGCTTTTCAAATTTTAATGGGCAAGCAGACGGAGCCCTGGGGGACGCCACCCGAGAACACAGTGCCAAGTATCAGCATTGTAGCGGTCCACGGTCACGACAGATAAAGACTGTAATTCTACTCGTGTGAATTCAAACAATCATCACTTGGCTGATAGATGAGACAAACGCCCTCAAGGTGAATGTCCACAGGGGTCATCAATTGCAACCTGATCAAGCGGCAGCTTTTTTTTTTTTTTTCTTCAGAACACAGTGGCGGTATTGTCCAAAAAGCACAAACAATCTATTGTGGGCGGTCTCTTAGGTGAGCGATCGGGGGGGGATTTGAACAAGGGTGAGTCTCTGGAATGTTGGCAATAAACGCGGCGGCTTCCTCAGAACGGACTCCCACCGAGTCAAAGGTTTCGGCCCGGCTGATAGCTCGGGGTCGAGCGCCGCTCCCCACCGCCCGCCCACCGTCGAGCTCCATCTCTCTTCTTCACTTCCTTCCCCCGTCAGTCATCCTCCGCCTGCACATTCCTCCCGTAAGGAAAGACAGGATGAGGAGATGAAACCAGGCGAGCGAGTTCCAAAAAAACACCCCAGACTCCCGTAGAAAGCGCTTTCCAGAGTTCATCGTTTGAATCCACCAAGAAAATCTGCTGTCCTGCTCTACTTGGGCTCAAACAATCCATCATTCAACGTCATTTTGAACACCCACAGCTTCGCTTCTTTTGCCTAAAATGTGCACACAGGCTGACGGAGAACACATTAGCTTGAGGTACGACCAGGACCAGGAACCATTTTGTCTTTTTTCCTCAAGTGGCTGTTATTGTTTCTCTATTCAATCTTGATAGATAGATAGATAGGTAGGTAGGTAGGTAGGTAGGTAGGTAGGTAGGTAGGTAGGTAGGTAGGTAGGTAGGTAGGTAGATAGATAGATAGATAGATAGATAGATAGATAGATAGATAGATAGATAGATAGATAGATAGATAGATAGATAGATAGATAGATAGATAGATAGATAGATAGATAGATAACCATTTCTCCACACTTGTTTACTTTCTGTGGTCAAAACTATGACTTTCAATGGCGTCTGTCGGGATCGGTTTTTGGTCTTCCCAGGACCCCCCTTTGGGAGGGTAAAGGGGGAAGCGGCTATTGAAGCCAGATTCTAAAGTTTAGAAGAAAAGGGATTTTTTTTTCCCATCCCCTCTTCATCCGCATCCCCCTCGGAGCCTTTTCTTTCCCTACTGTGTTTGGAATGTCTTTGGAAAATTGCCACGGTTGCACTTTGATATTAGCATGCGGCGGGCGGGCGGGCGGGCTGGCGCTCACAGCCGTGGAAGCGAGTGGGGTCATGGGGGGACAGAAACAGAAAAGATCATACGGCTACTTTCTTTAAGGCTGCGCTAAACTTTTAATTGCTCTTCAAGAGGCGGATTAAGTCGCTGGTGTAAGTGAGATACGATTCTTGGGGGGGATGCATGTACGCAGTGTTTATCGTTTTGCTTTGGACTCGAGTGGGCTCGCTTGGACGGGTGGAGGCATGCCAGTCCTCAAACTGACCCTGTTGCTTTGCCGTCAAGCAAATGACCTTCCTGCCTGGCAGCTTGCACAGTTGGGGGAGGGGGGGGGGGATCCAATCACCGCTTGACTCCACTCAGACTTCAATAGACAATTGGAGGACTTGCCAAGATTCTGCCTCACTTTGACCCGTTTCCGCTGCACTCCGTTTTGTTTGACTTGAAGGGCCTCGTGTATCTGTGTGTGTGTGATGCTTTTTTGTCGTTGTCATCTTAACGTGTCAGCCAGCCGTCAGGCGGGGGTTAGGTGTCATGTTGCGGGATCCGTCAGCGCGTCTGACCAGCGGCCCACTACTGTCAGGACGCAGCGAGCCCGCGGCCGCCGCCAACGTCAACATGTTGTGACACGAGTCCGGGTGTCAGCGGGGAGCCCCGCCATTGGCCTGGACTTGATGCAAAGTGGCCCGATGTGAATTTCCGCCTTTGCTGTGGCAGATATGAGAAGAAGACGCTAACTTGTTGTGCTACATTGAAAATCGCGAAGCCGGATGAACAATATCGCAGAAACATGGAGTGTCAGAGACAGAGGAGAAAACAAAACAAAATAAAACAAAACAGAGGGGCGGATGGGCTACAAAAAAAAGTCAAAAAAATATACGGGTGCATGGGTTTTGTGACCTCATCAATTACTAACAAAAAAATTCAAAACAAAAAAATGCAAACTTTATAAAGGCTGTATGTTTCACCTTTATTCAGTCATGTACAATAAATTAACTTAGCATATCTTGGTAATGTAAATGCTTTAAGAACCAGATAAAAGAACTCGGGGGGGACCATGTGGGCCGTGGGCCACCCCTGATATCACCTATAAACAACTTTATTTCCCATCCTTAGTCATCAGGAGCTCAGGGCTGCCATCCAATAGGAAACCGAGATGGACTGGCGTAGGATGGAGCGAGCGTTCAACTCATCTTAAAAAAAAAAAACGCCATTATTGCCCAACGCCATCATTTCCTTTGCCAAGCGTCCTTATCGTGGCTCGCACACGCTGGCGTAACAGCTTCCATCCACCGCATTTCTGATTATGATGCACACAATGAGGAAGAGACATGATTCAAATCGCCCTTTCCTCAGCCTTTAATAAGCCCGGCCGTATGTTGGACATAAGAAAAAAACAAAACAAAAACGGCAGTAAAAAAAGGGAGGATGTTCTCGTCTCAGTGCGGGACCAATTAAGTGAAATTAGAAAATATTGTTGAGGATAGAGCGAGAGAGAGAGAGAGAGAGAGAGACAGAGAGAGAGAGAGAGAGAGAGAGACAGAGAGAGAGAATGAGAGAGAGGAGAGAGTGCGCGAGAGAGAGAGAGTGAGCGAGATAAAGAGATACGAGAGAGAGAGAGAGTGAGTGAGAGAGAGTGAGCGAGACAGAGAGATATGAGAGAGAGCGAGAGAGTGAGAGAGAGAGAGAAGGAGAGAGAGAGATACTTTTCAGTAAATTGTACCTAAAATACAGGCGGGGTGGAAAAAGCCGGAGGGAGGCAAATGAAGGGAAGGAGAAATGATGATGACTTTGGCGGCTTATGCAAAGCACAATAACTCCTGCTTACACCTTTGACAGGCCACCAAAGTTTGTTTTCCTCGCTCGGCGTTCCTCGCCGTCGTGCCGTGTCCGCATTCATCATCACAACTCTTATCTGGCCATCGCCGTCACTCGCCCCAGCCGCGCTATCTCAGGCGGGATCGGGCGAGGTCAGACCTCCCCGTTGCTTGATGGATGAAAATGGAATTAGGATGAAAGCGCACTTTTTCATAATGAAGATATGCGGCGGAAGATTAAGAAGCAAAGGGGGAGGGGGGAGCTGCCGAGGCACCCGCCCGAGCAATGCTAAAATATCTCTGTCGTCACGACAGCGCTATCATTTTACAAGGTGTACGATGTAAGCGGCGACAAGCGATAGGCAGACGTCTTACAATGCAATCTCCTCCATCTCCAGCGGCTCCGAGGCGTCGGATCAGCGTGTTGGGCGAAAAAAAAGGATAAAGGGGCCCCCAGTGCCTCGCTTGCTCGCCGGGCATCAAAGACGCAGCGTCTATCGAGCCGTCACATCGGCACGCGATGATGGCGATACGGGCGCTAATCCGCATGTAAAACGGTCCACCCCGCCGAGGCGCTTAGCTAACACTTGGGCTCCATTTGTTGCCACCGACTTGTCAGAACCAAAACGGCGCTCTGAAGCTTTTCATTTTGCGCTTGTTAGATCTCATTACCGACTGGTCGGCCATTTTGGGAGGGTCATTTAACGGCAGTTTGGAGAAGGCCGCGTTGTCGCTCTCGCCACTTAGCAATTAGCTAAGTGTTTATTTAACATTCATTCAGTCATTCATTCATTTATTTACTTGTTTATTTACCGTAATTTTCGGACTATAAGTCGCACCGGAGTATAAGTCGCACCAGCCATAAAATGCCCAAAAAAGTGAAAAAAAACCATATATATGTATATAAATCGCTCCTGAGTATAAGTCGCCCCCCCACCCAAACTATGAAAAAAACCGCGACTTATAGTCCGAAAATTACGGTATTTATTTATTTATTCATTGTTTATTTATTATTTGTTTCTTCATTCACTTGTTTATCTCCGCCCGTCATTGTGCACAATGAGTAAAAATAATTTGGAATAACACTGTGGGGGGGGGGGATTAAAAAAACAAACTGAGGCGCCTTTGTTGCACACGGGACAATTTTAACTTTGATAAAAATTCAGATCCGTTTTATAAACTTGCTTGGTACACCCCGGATTGGTCGCCACCCAGGTCTGGGCAATTTCAAGCCTTGGGTGAGCGACGTGCAAGATGCTCATCCATCGCAGTGCCCAGAATAAAAAATGATTCCCCGCTAATACGAGGCTACAAGTCAAGCCCTGGTAATGAGCGTACGTGCACCTGTGCCTGCGCACCGGGAGCACTTTGTCCTCATGTGCATGCGCGGCCGTCACCCTAGCGGCAGCTGCTAGCCGCGGAATGCTCCATTCATCAGCGAAGGTTAGCGGGCCACCAGATGGAACTCCCCCACCCTCCCCCTAAAACCTCCCGCTCTGCGAAACAGGCGCCCTGCTACGTGCCGACGCGGGTGGCCGCTCCAGCCCATCTTGGCCTCGACCCCGTCAGCTGATATTTCCTACCGAATCTTCCAAACGAGTCCATATTTGTACCCAACTTCAGAACATAGAGGAGCTTCTCGATGCTAAGCGGTGGAATGATGCCGGAGATATTGAATATGCTGGGAGTGAGCGCGAGATGGTTATTGATTTCAGGTGACATGTGCGGGGGGAGGGACTGACATATAATAGTGACGAGTACAGAGAAGTGAAGTATCTTTGATGTGGAATCGATATGAAGGCACAGAGTCCGCTTTGCCGCTCCGTCGTGTCCTTCACGGACAACTGACTCTGGCGTTTCCTTCTCAATCTCGCAATGACCAAAAAAAAAAGACAATCTCGGCGCAAGGCCGTCGAGGCTCACGCTCATCCGTTTCCTCTCAACTTGCTTTGTTGCAGATATTCCAGCCACTGGATTTGTACCTTTTCTTCTTGACGTTTTACTTTCTGCACTTTGTCAAAATGGGCTCTTTATTCTCTCAACCCGCCATGATGAAATCGAGTCCTTCCGCCGAAGCACTCCCCCCCCCCCCCCCCCCCCCCCCGCGGGATTTTGATTCATTTTTTTTCTGTCTGCAGTATGTCCTCGTTGGTCTTCCCCCGTCGGTGAGCGGATGAAAGCCAAGCAAATTGCGCGACGTGATTCCGCACACACGGTCGGATTGCCCCCGGGTGTAAATTGAGGGGTCACGCCGGGGAAGCCTCCGCTGCAGTTGATACGGCGCTAAGCCGAAAAGCGCTCATTAGATCAGGGGTGTCAGTTATTTTCGTCACGGGCCACATTGTTGTCATAGTTTCCTTCGGAGGGCCATGATGACTGTCGACCCAAATAAATGTTTGAAATGTTTAAATGCCTCATATTATAACAAACTGACAAATACCGTTTTTTTCCGTGTATAATACGCCCCCATGTATAATACGCACCCTAACAATGGCATGTTGATGCTGGAAAAAAGCCTGTACCCATGTATAATACGCACCCAATTTTTTTCTTTTTTTCTTTTTTTTCTTTTTTTTTTTTAAGTCCCAATGATCGTCACACACGCAGGGAGGCAATGGGTCCCATTTTTATAGTCTTTGGTATGGTCTTAACTAGGCTGGATGTATTTTTTTTGTTGGCGTTGATTTGTCCGACTGCCCCTAAAGGCACCACCGCGATCAGATGAAAAGAGAGGAAAGTGACGTGCGGACATGTGAAAAAGGCGGCTCTGTATGGGAGAGACGTTGAAGAGGAATAAAAACACCCTTGGAAACCAAAACTTGCCCCTCGTCGTGACTCGGAGCCGCAACAAATGTTTCGGATTTGTGTAGGGTACATTGTGACGGCAAACGAGCAGGTGATCGAGCAAGCGTCTGATACGAGAGCATTGCGTTCGTATGGAGCGTGTTTGAAGTGAACAGCAGAGACGAAAGGAACAAGGCAAAGTGTTGTGAAATTAAATATTACCTGTAATACGCATTTTGTTATTTGCTGATTGTATTAAACTATCACATTCATTGTCAGTCAAGAAGAGGAGAGGACTATTATCCCTTCTTTGACGAAATGACCAGAGCACAGTACAAACACACTATTGTTCTTTCGGTATTTATTCAACCCACATTCTTTCACAACATGACAAGAAGAGAACAATACATAAATCAATACTCGTACCAGTACCATGATTTTCTTAAAAAAAAAAAAAAAAAAAAAAAAAAAAAATTTAAAAAAAAAATTAAAAAAAAAATTGTACCCATGTATAATGCGCACCCCAGATTTTAGGACAATAAATTAGTTAAATTTTGCGTATTATACACGGAAAAAAACGGTAACTCTTTTTCAAATCAGACTACTAAAAACTGCTATATATGCACAATCTTTATATTATATATATAATATAAACATATACATATAATATAATAAATACATAAAAATATGTATAATATATAATGTATTCCTCGTTTGGCACGCTCAAACATGGCGAATAAAAAACTCTTGAATCTCTTGAATCTTGAATCTCTAATATTTTATAAAAGATTATTTTAAAAGTGAAGACAATTTGCAATTTGAGTAATTTGTCTTTGCAGGCCACCTAAAATGATGTGGCAGGCCGTATCTGGCCCCCGGGCCTTGGGTTTGTCAACGGTGCATTAGATCATTCAGACGTTGGAGTGGCTTCCTCCCAAGCCTATCCGGATGTCAACATTAGCGACTTTCTTTTCTGTCAGGAATATTAGACGCCGCCGCACGCGACTCATCCATCACGCCCTAATTCTGCCGTCTCCGCTTATCTCAATACTTTAGCGCTAAAGCGTAATGCTAACAAGGTAGCCAAAGAGATGAATGTCCCGTCGCCTCGTAAATCCACGCGATAACATTCCACGTTGGCTTTTTATGCCACAAAAGACCTTGGAGGAGGCGAGCGAATGCTCCCGTCGCTCTTCCCCCGGCGCCGCTAATGAGGTCTATTTAATTCCCGCATTCCTTTACACGACCCCGTCAACCCGAGGCGTGTCGGGTTGCAGCCGTCGCTCGCTCGCTTCCATTACGGCCCGTGTCGAGTGGAGTGTCGCAATCTTGTTCGAATTTGATCAGGTTCGCTCGTGTGTAGGTCGCGGCGGCAAATAGCAAATCAAACGGGCGACCTGGGTCGCCTTCTTCGCTTCTCCTGCTATTTATTTATTTTTTTTCAAAGAGAATTAACAAGTTGAAAATTAATTTGCGCGCTCGCCGCAGAGAGCAGCAGGCGGAGGAGGTCCAAGATGGGATGGGGGGGGGGGGGGGGGGGGGGGAGAGATAGCGAGAGACCGCCGGAATCCACATGAATAAAATAGGATTTCCGTTTGAACATATTGCAGTGCAAAATGGAGATATGCTGGCTCGAGGTTCTCTTTGGTCTTGGACAAATTCCCCCATTTAGGAAACTGACACTGCTGCGGAGTGAAAATAAAAAATAAAAAAAGAGCTCCAAATGTGTATTTTTTGCACGATGACTCGCGGCTGCTTCTTTTTTCTTTGTACTCTGGAAGGGACATCTGGGCACGCGTGGGTCTTAAGTCCACGCACGGATTCCGAGGGTTTACCCTAGATACGGAATCTGAACTGGATTAAGAATGCAAGATCTTTGCAAGTGACCCCCCCGCCCGCTGGTCACGGCTTAGCAGTTGCTTTGCTGCGAGTTGCAAAGTGAAAACAAAGGAAAAAAATTAGGCCAGCTCACAAAACAAAACAATTTCTCTAATTTGCCGTGATTACCTTTCGCTGGTCGTTCAGCTCAATTTTTTTGCAGGGATTCACTAGGACTGTTTTTGTGCACCAGCCCCTCCCCCTTCTGAATTTGTTGAAGTTTCTTTCTATTAAAATCATTCATCGGAATCTGTTGACGACGTCGCTACGCTTGGGTCGTATATGTCAGCGCGCCGGCCTTCCTTTTGGGCGAGCGCGGCTTTACCATCACCGCTGTGTGATTTATTGCCGGATGTCGGCACGGCAGCTTTGGGATTGCTTTGGAACGCTTTCAAGGCATCTCTGTCCCTTTATCGGCTTAGGCGAGCTGATACATAAACAGACATTTTTTGGCCGGCTGGCACAACAATGCGCGCTGGTGCCATCCTGGGAATGTTAGCGCTTTCAACCGCGAGCCTGGTAGGGTCAAAACCGGTTCGGGTCCGGCGAGCCCCCCCCCCCCCCCCTCCCCAGCTGATGTGTTGTAAGACAAATAAGATGTAGAGTGAAATATTGCTAAAAATTAAAATAAACAAATAAATCAATAAAATAAAAATTCTCTTTGGGAAATATTACTGAAATTTGAAAAAAAAAAAATCTCTTCGGCACAGGCACTGGTCTAATTTGAGCAGGCGACCAACCCTGTATTCCTGAAGAATAAGATCAATATGCAACGTTTGCCAACACTGCCCACGCCACCACATGCTTTAGCCTCAATCATCTCATGGGACTCAAACCCAAAGTGCGACAGGTGTCCAGAAGATGAGCGGCTGATGATAGGCTCGGTGCATCGGAGGGCGCTTTCACTCGAGCCCAATCGAGCAAAAAAAAGAAAATAAAAAAAGCGCCTCGGCTTGTCAGTCACGCATTAGCCTGCGAGGCGAAGGAGGAGGAGACCGATGCTGAATGCTCATTAGCGGCTGTGAAATCAGATCCCCCAAAGCTCCTCTCGCGGGCGTTCAGGCGAAGATGCTTTTCATTCTCTTTTCCCTAAAAAAAAAGGAATATTTGCTCTTGCAACTGCGGTAAAATAGTTCAACTCTTTCCAAAAATATGCAAATGCATCGCATCTCGTGCTCCCCCCCCCCCCCCCCCCCTTGTTCATTTTAAAAGGATAATCTTACAAACACACACTCTCACACATTCATTTTGGCACACAATCGCACGGCGCCCACACAGCGAGGACAAAAAAAAAAAAACATGACGCAAGCTCACGTTGCCGTGTTCTGCGGCCGACTGACGCGGCGCCTAAACGGATGTGACACGCAAAAGCGGGCGGCCGCGCTTTTGGATTGCTGCTGGTTTCCGAATCCGTCCGCGTCAATGTTGAAATGAGAACGTCACAGCGCATTTGTCAAGCCATTTGAAAGATTTGAAAAGCAGATTTTTTTTCGACGCGCGTTTGGAATGGTTTCATTTATCCTCATTGGGAATCACATTTTCAGGCGGCTCAAAAATGAAGCAATATTTGCAAGAGTGTTTCTACGGTTTCTATGATCAACACGAATTTCTCCTCTTCGGCGGCCATTTTGCGGCCAAATTCCATCTCCTCTTATCTGTTCTGTTGGTTGGTCGCTGTTTCTTTTTTCTGCCTTCTTTGTATTCCACTTGGGCGGCGAAGCTGTCAGTCAGAGCTTGACCGCTTTTTTCAAAACGTCCTCCCACTCGTGGGTCCGCTTGATGGCGTCGGTGCGTCACCCGCCGGCTCGAAGGAAATCCCGGAGTGATCCGAGAGGAACAAATTGAACTGCAAATACCAATTTGTTCTGTGAGCGTTTGTCACTTAGATCACCTGAAACGGGCTTTCACTCTTAAAACGATAGGAAAATTGTTAGCCAATCGTTAACAATTATTTCACTAGTGCAACGTCAACGCTAACCTTTTGCTAGCATTAAGCTAGCGAAGCTTTGTTCGACCAAAGTGACCAAGTAAGATGCGATTATCTGTTTTCAGCGGGGGAGTAGAGCTCTGGTCGCGATCCGCATGCTAGCCTTGTCAACGGCATTTTGCTAGCATTACGCTAGCAGAGCTTTGTTTTCTGTTTTCAGCCAGGGAATAGAGCTTTGTTCGCGATCCGCTAATGTGTAGGCAGCATCATTTGCTTCTCTGCGCTAACTTTCTTCGAACCTGTGGTTTGAAAAAAAGTTCTCCACTAAGTCCGCTATTTACGGGACCGAGCGAGAAAAATCTGAGCCGGGGCCCGCTCGCAACTCGCAATTTGGGGAACTCGCGAATCAAGCGCCGGGGGTATATTTTGGATTCCGAGGGGCTTTTGGGGATTAGATTGGCGGCGTAACCCGGCTCGCTGCGCTATTCCTTCCTCCCTCCCGCTTCCTGTTGTGCGTCGACTCGAGGGTTGACCGCGGATGGCGCCTCAATCTGCTCGCTGTTTGATCTCAGCACGGCGGCGCCAAAAGAACAAACAACAAAATCGCGCAAGGATTTTGCATACAAGAGCGACGGCAAAGAGATACAAAGCAAACAAATGCGCGTGCCAACCCCGTGTGAAGCATTCCAGGCTGCGTAATTAGGCAACATTCATAATACATGACCGGAGGGAGCTTGAGTGGGGGAGGGAGGGGGGGCTTGATGATCCGCTGTCATTGATGGTGTGTTTTCACGGCTCGACCCGGCGAGTGTGTGTGATGGAAGGCAGGTAGGAAAATGGCCCGGGCCTTTTCATTTGACACCGCCGCGCCTTCAAGCAAACTACCCCGGGCCCACATAATCCATTCAAGGTAGCCGGCAATTTTCATTATTGACTGGTGAGAAACACAAGCGGGGGAGGCGAGGGGGGTGCAGGACGGGAAAACAAAACGAGAGTAGCGTGGCGGAGTGAAGAGAGATTGAAAAGAGTGGAGGAGATAGCCACGGCAGCTCTTGGCAAGAGCAGAGGAGGGAAAATAGATTGCAAATCAAGAGGGGAGGGGGGGAGGAGCTCCAGGAGGAGGCAAGCGAGATGCGGGTGGATTTGGACGTTCAATCACAGGAGCTCCTGGTGGACGGCAGCAAAGATGAGAATATCGCCCGACGTGAAATTTGGTGGAAAGAACTAAGCGTGACAAAAGAAGACGCAGCAAACTGTATCACGCTGGAAAATAAATAGAAAAGCAGCCATTTTGGTTCCAAGCGGCCATTTCTGCTTCCATGAGAACAGAAGAAATAACTTTCACGCCACTCATTCAAAAACTGGACGGCGGCCATTTTAAATGGAAGTGGCTATTTTGGCGCTGAATTTCCAATTTTTTTTTTTGTATCTCTTTGTATTCAACGCGGTGGGAAGAAAGGAGACGCAAGATGACGGAGCAAATGCTCACAAAGTGAAAAAAGCGTTGGAACTCCACCGCCGCGTCCTGCGATATCACGCTTTGGAGATTTGTCAGGAATATTGACAGCGCGTTTCGGGGCAAGCTCATTGAAATGCAGCTCAGCAAAGCGCGGAGGAAGAAGCCCAGCGAGGCGCAGACAGATAAATAGAGAGAGAGAGAGAGGGAGGGGAGGGCGGCCAAACTTGCTGATGTTCCAAAGAAATCCCTCCGCCCAGTTACAAGGAAATCACACCAATTTGCGCCATTTAACGGCCTACCGACCGCATCTGACCTTTTTTTTTTTTTTCGACAATGATGACTACAATGCTGTGAATCTCTCACGCCATCGTTTATATGCAACCATTCATTAAGTTAGCAACAGTTGCTGAAAAACATTTTTTTTTTTTCCAGAAAGCCTCCTTTCAAACAAGACTTGCCTTGACTTTTGCTAGGCGGAGGTCGTGTGAATCTTTTGTGTCTTAGCGTTAAGCCTGCCGCCGCCGCCGCATTACCTTCTGCCTACACAGTCACGTGAAGAAAAAGACCAGATTCGATTTACATGCAGAAGCAATCAATGCTCCGAGTTCTTCCTCGTTCACCCTCTTTGCTTCCAAAGCCATCACGTCATCTCGCTTGACACACTCACACATACAGGTAGCGAATCTCTTATTTATTTATTTTATTCCTTTTTCTTAATGGCCACGACCGGGATCAGAAGCTGCCGCTGTCAGCACAATAAGACCCCGCTATAATGGAAGCTAATCATTCAGCGCGCATGACGGCCAGAAGAGAGTGCGAGAGAGAGAGAGATGGGGGGAAGAGAGAGGGGAGAGCGAGAAAGAGAAGGAGAGAGAGGGAGGATGGGACAGAGAGAGAGAGAGAGATGGAGGGAGAGAGAAGGAGAGTGAGGGAGCGAGAGCGGGGGAAGAAAGAAAGAGAGGGGGGGAGACTGGGAGAGAGACCGAGACAGAGGGAGAGAGAGAGGGAGGGAGGCCGGGGTTCTTCCTCTGCTAATCTTAGCTAATGGCTTCTGCAGAGGCAGGAGAGCGCAATGCACGCTAATAATGCGGCCCGGGAAGGAAGTGAGTGTTCGGCCCCGTGGGGGGGGGGGAAGATGGAAGACAGAGAATGGGGAGGGAGGGGGTGAGCAAAGTCAGCTTAAGCTAAAGATTTAATAGCGTCATTATCATAGGGGTCACACACACATAACCAATGTGCAAAAGTCCATTTAAAGACTGCGTGATCAGTCTCGGCTAATCACGTAGCTTTTCCTCCACCGGCTATTCCCGATTCATGTTCGATGAATCGGATTTTATCGCAAGGAGCGTTTGGACATATTTTGCATGTAGTACCGGACAAGCTGTCAACATTTCTTTGCTTCATTTTCCAAATGCATTTAGTCTTTGATCCGCTCCTCATCATTGTACAGGCTCGATTAGTAGCAACAAACGGGTCCGGGGGCTTGCGGGTCAGGAGGCCGAGACCCAAATCACGGCTCTCCAGACTTTTTGTTGATGGGAGGAGAATTTCATTTTA
Organism: Syngnathus acus; assembly: GCF_901709675.1. Lineage (NCBI taxonomy): Eukaryota > Metazoa > Chordata > Actinopteri > Syngnathiformes > Syngnathidae > Syngnathus > Syngnathus acus. Next base: position 1,516,284 of record NC_051095.1, read on the forward strand.
TTTCAACGGCCGCGGAGGCAGCGAGGGATCAAATTGTTGCGTTCATGAAGGGAGGTGACTGTCCAAGGTGGCAAAGAATGAAAAAATGGTTTCAAACTCGAGGCCCGTGGTCCAGTTCCGGACATCCACCTCAATTTGTATGGCCCGTGTAAGCGTGCCGTGATGAAGTCGATAAATCTGAACTTTGACATCCCTGGTCTTCTCGAATCAGAATGACCGCGGCACTCTCGGCCAACTTGTTCAAAAATGAGGAGGGAGGATTTTCTTTTCCTCATGATTTGCTTTGCTTGGTAAAATCGGGGCAAAAGAGGGGGAAGAAAAGATGCCTCCCGGTCTGGCTGGCAAAATAGGTCAGATTTCAGCATCCGGCACGGGGACAAAGCAGGCGTCTTCTTTTGCCGCGAACAAAAATCCATCCCTCGACCAAACGGGGAGGGGGGTCGGCTTAAAAATGGTACACCAAAGTAGATGAAAGTCGATGAAAAGAATGAGATGGAAAAGATGAAGAAAAAGGCACGGAAGAGGATCACAAAGAAGCTTAGGCAGCATGCGTGCGAGCGAGCGACTCAATGTGTGTGTCCAGTGTGAGTGATCTTAACGATTTGGCGACCACTTTTGATCCGCCATAAAAAACGGCCAGAGTTTCTATTTCCTTCTTGATGGCAATCTTTTAATTAATCTCTAAGATGAGAAAGTCAGTAAATCCTAATCATTGTCTTTCCTGTCTTAATTCACTGACGAATAATATCCTTGATATTTGTGATGATGTTCCAAACTGTACTTTGGTCTGTCAAGTTTACGCAACACGCGAGACGTTCTTCCGCCGTCGTTTCGATTGTCGGCTCTGTGAAGAAAGGGCACATGCCTCTTCAGGAGGCGGCGCAAAAAGAACATCCATCAACAAAACGCCGCCGACGTGCGCAAATGTGACTACAGTCAGAGGCTGGCCCTGAACTTGGCGTCTACCTGCCGCCATTGACTGGAGGCACTGCGTCAAGACGCTCGCTCCATCTTTCTTCTTGACACTGAAACGGCTGAGTCGGTTTTGATTTTTTTTTGTGTGTTGTTGTTGCTGCGAGTCAGGCGCCAGAGGTGGAATGTACGCGGCTTGGTGAAGGAATGTGGAGGAGTCGATACGACAAAAAGTGCCACATTTTTCCCGGGCGCTTCTGGGAGGTCTTGGCCAGCAAGGAGTGCTAGCGTGCTAACGTGCTAGAATAGTAAAGAGGAAATGGTGGCTGATCAACTACAGTCAAACCTATTTAGTTTTTTTATATTCTGCTGTCTTTTCTTAAATCAATAAATGTTGAGTTGAAATCCAGCAAAGTGAAATGTGTCCGCATTGTGCTAGCGTGCTAGCGTGCTAGCGTGCTAGAATAGTAAAGAGGAAATGGTGGCAGATCAACTCCAGTCAAACCGATTTAGTTTTTTATATTCTGCTGTCTGATGCTCAATCTTTTCTCAAATCAATAAATGTTGACTTGAAATCCAGCAAAAGGAAATGTGTCCGCGTTAACGGCTTTCGCCTTCATCCCTTGTAGGCGTTATCAGGTGTTTGCCGTGCGTTCCGTTTGATGGGTCCGGTGACGTGGCTCGGCCGCTAACGAGGCCCGGCTCTCAAGGAAGGAGAACCAACCCGAGGTCAAAGAGACGGTTGCCGTTACGCAAAGGCCTTTCATCTAAAGCTCGGCTCCAACCTCTGTTTGAAGAACCAGATTAAAGGCCATCGAAACAGAGAGGAGGGTTCAATGTCATTCCAGAAAAAATGCTAGCTGTCAAAAAACACGACGTCGTCGTGACTGTAAAGGGAATCGCTAATTGGTCGGGAGGAGGTGGCACAGCGTCGTCTTTCAACCTGCAGCCACCGCTAGATTGCTAAATAGTCTTGCTGGAGATGTTCCAGCACCAGTCAACTGGGGGAGGGTCTGAAAGACAGCTGCCTTGTTCCTACTCTATATTTTCTTGAAACATTGTGAGTGTCACATCAGCTAACAGATTCAGAGATCATTCAGGCAAAATATCCACTAGTTCCCCTCCAGACCTGCAGGGGGCAGAGAAAAAACAGCCATGTGACTAGTCACCAAACTTCCTGTCAGATGCCAGGGGCGGCCATGTTGCCTACAGACCAGTGTGGAGCTGGGGAACAAAGTAGGGAAAGCCGAAACAAACAAAAATTAAGGGAAAGCCTGAAGTTACTGAAAGAAAGAAAACTTAAACAGAGAAAAAAACCCAAAGAGACTCCTCAGTTCCTGCTCACATGCAATTGGTAGGAAATTGACTTGAATGCTTTGTTTGTTTGAAAAGTTTGGTTTGCTTGAAATATTTGTTTTGAGCTACAAACTGTGTTCATCTTAACTTTGAGTGACTCAATCAATTTCTAATTACTTATGCTTCATATTTTTGGAGTATATGCATGCAATTAGTGAATTTAGTTCAACTTAAAATAATACAATGTTCTGTTTGTTTAGGGTTATCAACCTGACTAATCACCCTCTAATTAATTGCGCAATAAACTCGTCTGATCCCAGACTAAAGCGCTTTTTGTTTTTCAATTACGCAGGAATTGGAGCGGCATCATTTGAAAGTCCAGTTCTTGCCGATTCATGTTGGACGAATAAAGCCACTGCCAGCGACCAGGTAAGGTCAAAGTTTCCGTTTTTCATCCGTAGCGTCCCGAGTGGCTTCGTACAAAAGCCAAGCGTCTCTCGCCGTCTGATTAACTATTAAAAGCGTTGACATAAAACACACTGTCATCTGGCCGGGGCTTGAGCTCTCACTCAAGCAAAACAAAACAGCCTGTCATATAAAACATTTTATGATGAATATTTTAGTGGCCAACGCCAGCAGGTTGAAAGCTCCGTTTTGCTTGGGAGCGGCAGATTGTTTGGCTTAAGCCCTCCGCTCACTCGCTCGTCTGACCTCATGCTTAATACTTCAGTGGCAGATTTACTTTCTTTTTGCCATTTTGGATATATGACTAAATCCTGCGGGCTTTATCCAGATGGTCACTCTCCACCAGAATTTTTATTTTTTTTCAAAAGCAATAAAAGGCAAAGCGAGGATTCACCCAGATATGGTTGCAGACTTTAATATTCCAAGGTTTTCAAGCCTAATGCGTTAGACTTCTAAAGACCCGAGTGTTTAAGCTCAAAAATAGCAATTGAGCAAAACGGAGGCTTTCAAAGTGTGATTAAGAGCGCAGCCACAGCCAACTGTCAAATGATGCACGCTCAGGCCAGTGGCATAATTTCCCGTGCAAAGAAAAAATTTAAAAACATTTTTATGGGGGTGGGCAACCTAGCTTATTATTATTATTATTAAGACAATATCACTCGGATTCGTTCAGATATTTTTGTTTTTAGCTCATTGAATAACTGCTTACTTGATTTTACACCATAGAGAAATGGCGACATACAAAATTTTACATCATATAAATAATTCATTTGTTCAAATAACTGTGATTAGTGAACGTATATGATTTTGACTGTGTGTGTGTCCAAATATTCAATCTATAAATGTTTACTGCATATCAATTTGAGATTTTGTCTGTGGCGTTTTGCATTGTGTCTTGTTAGCATTAAGCTAGCTAAAATTAGCGTAAGGGCAAAGTTACAGTTTGAAATGCGCAATGTGTAAAGTTTCTTTTGTGTTTAGTTTGACATGAAACTTCAGCCCTTGAGCCATCTGCCGCTTTCCAATCAAATGTAGCCCAAGAATGCGTCTTCCCGTTTGTTAGCGTGCGCGTCAGCGTGCCCGTTAGCGTGCACAGCTTCCTCCTTCTGTGCCTCTGACATGCCGGTACACTCCGGCCTCTTCTTTCTCCATGCCGCCATGTCACGATCAATTTGCCACTTGGCACATGACGGCCCCCGCCCCCCGCCTCCGAGGATTTCAAAGACTTTGAGCGCAATCCCAGCTCGCTTCACTCTCCCACGTCCAAAAAGGATGATATTTGTATGCCGATCCCGTAAGACGACCCGTCGTTTTGCCTTTTTGATTCCATGTTATTGTTTGTCTTTGGCTTGCACTGTAGCTTGAGGAATAAACACCAACTGGCGACTGCGCTTCGGGCCAATTTTGTGAGCTCGCTATGCATTTTAGATTAGTCGGCCATTTTTCCTATAGCGGTCGTTTTTAGTCGGGTCGCAGTTGAGCTGGACCCGCCAATCGCCGGTCTGAAACGGATCAACGAGCGCCATCAGTTCCGAGCGTGTCTCGTGACCTCGCCGACCGAAGCGTAGATTGGCAATGCGGTGCCGCCGCACCGATTTTTTTTTAGTCGTGGAGTCTACTAAAACAGCGTTGGCCTTTGCCTTTTGAGCGCGAGGCTTTCCGACTCGGGAAAATGAAGCAAATGCTAAAAAGTTGCTCTAATAACGCGCTGAAGCAAGAACGCATTTGCAATTCAACAACTGTCATCAGCGCTAATGTGTGCCGTGCCGGTCCAGTAGAAATATTACTATGTTTCTGCTTTCATATGCAGGTTGATGGCGCCGTGCGTAGGCGGCTGCGCATTATTAAGACGCCCGCTGCCGAACGTACGCGCCGTTCCGTTGCATTGTCCTTTTTCGACAATACCCTTCCCCCGCCCACCTTCCTCAGCGTTTGTGTCAATACCACCCATCTTGGATGACTTTTCCCATCCTGCAGCCGCCACGGGAGCAGACTTGACTTTTTTCTCTGCCGCCTAATTGAATAATGCAGCGTAGTATAAAATCTCCCCCCTCATTAAAAGGGCCCCACTCTGGATGAAAATGCTGATGTGGGCACATTTTCCACATGCAGGCGTGACTTAATGTATCTGTCTACCTCCTGGCTAATGAAGTTGAAAGTGCCATTTGGGCTCTGATTCATGTATTTGCCAGGTACATGGGCGCGTTGTTCGGACGGCAATTAGCGGCCTACACATGGAACGACCATGCAAGACGTTTAAACGTAGAATTTTTTTCCCCCTTGTAATCCCACCATATTTCCGCAGGCATTTAAAAAAGATAACTAAATGTAAGTCAGTAGTTAGACAACAAAAATATGCAGTCTTAACAAGAATTTTTTTTTAACTAATTTTTAATTTTTTAAACTGCGTCGAAAGAATTTGTCCAGCACATTAAATAGTATATAGTATAAAATAACAAATGTTTAATTTAATTGTTACTTTTTGAATTTTTTCTTTAAAAGCTGCGTCGAAAGAATCTGTCCAGCTGATTAAATAGGTGACGCAAGCCTAAAGATGAACAAATCAGGGAATACATGCTAACATGGCCTTTCATTTCTGCCGCCTGCAAACCCTGCGGTGCGCTTTCAAATGAGCTCGGCTCGTTCCGGCCCCGGACACGAGTTTTCTCATTATGCCGAGCTAATGAAAGCGCAACAAAAAAAGGTACGAGATGTCGAGCCAAATGTATGTTTAATTTATGAAATCAAATGAATACACCCCCACCCCCGCTCACAGCTTTGTTTGCCGGTGTTTTCAAGTGCTCACATTTTTTCAAACAAGAGAAGTACAAGTGCTGGACAAGCAGAACCTTATTTGGATTTTTCTCAGGTGATGTAACATTGCGTTGCCAAGAAGATGTCAGGGGGAGGGGTGGGGGTACGCGTAAAATGAGAAATAACCTACATGAGCTTTGCCAGAGGTATTTTAATGATGTCTGGATTTAAAAAAAAAAAAGACAAGGTGATATATAGTTGCTAGCCCACTTTAGCTTTTTGCAAAACAAAAAAATCAACAGACCATCCGGCAGGCATCATGAAATGCTTTGTGGGCTTAATTTATTTATTTATTTGATTATTTCAGTGAGCTGTAGAATGGGAACATTTGGAACCAAATTCCAATTTTCATGCCAATGTTTGAGCCGGCTCGCTGGGCTTTTCCGGTGAAGTCATCAATTGAGCACATCACATTCAAGCTAGCAAACGCAGTCAACTCTGTTATTTGGGTTGGAGGGCTACAATTCCATCATTGGCCAAGTCACACTTAATATAGAAAAAGACCAGGTTGCTTGCTAAAATAACTTCAAATATGATTGAGGCAACTGTGCTACGACTCGAACAAATTTCACTCTTTGAGTTAATCCCTTTGTTGTATTCTTTTGAAATGTTTGCGCAAGCTCCACAGTAGTAAACAAAAACTAGAATGTGTCCAGAGAAAATATCAAAGTATTCTTTTTATTAAAAAAAGACAACTCATCTACGCGTTGCCAACTAATGTCAGAGAGGAAAAGAGCTGATGTTTGCCATGCTACTTAGCCAGCTAGCCAGCTAGTTCTTTTTTTTAAAAAAAGCCAGTAATTTATTTATTTAACAGTTGTAGATGTTGTATTCTTTTGAAATGTTTGAGCAAGCTCCACGGTAGTAAACAAAAAAATACAATGTGTCCGCGTGAAAATGTAGAAGTATTTTCCAATAATTACGACTATGCTTTGCGAAAGAACGTCAGAGAAGAAAAGCTCTGATGTTAGCCATGCTACTTAGATAGCTAGCCAGCTAGTTATTTTAAGTAGCCTGTTATTTATTTCAACAGTTGTAGACGTGCTAACGGGTGGCGCTCTCATCAATGTGATATTGAGCCAGCTCATCTCAAATGTGTAAAGCACTTATCCTTCACTTCATTTACCCAATGTTTTGAGAAGATAAAAGCTGTGGTATGCGTAAACCTCCTCGTGCATTCTTCCTCTTTGCCATTCAACCCGTAGCGTAGCGTAGCAGAGAGCTTTGTCCTTGTTGGAAAAGCTCACATAAAGACACACTCGAGTGTGGGAAATGTTGCCTTCGTCGACATTGACGGCATAAACAGCGGCGTATCGTCGCGCGGCGTGGCAATTTGACACCAAGCACGTCCTGCCCGCAGGCCGCAGTCCGTCGTTACGCTAATGATCCAAATTGCGCCGCGGCGGAGGTGAAGCTTTTGTGTCGCTGGCCTCAGAGGAAACACGTCCTCACGCTGACAAGTTGTCAACACTTGTCGCCTGTCGGGTAACAAAGTTTGCTTGCTATTTCTGAGCCAATGGACAAAATAGCTGTCACCTTGATTTAGTTGACGGGGAAAGTTGAGCAGTGGCACCACGACAAGATTTCAAGTGTGACTGAGGTCTATAATCTTTAAAAAAAAAAATAAAATAGGGATCGAAAATTGATTCCATGAGCAGTTGTGCTTCGTACTCGTTGCAAGTTGAGATCAGGAGTCGTGTGTAGGTTGAGAAAGCACGGCTGTGTGCCTCACGGGCACCAGTCAGTCTGCGGGAGCCAAATTTCACGCTCGGTTGTCGAGAGGGAATCAAATACATTTCATAGTGTGTGGCTTCTATGCCTTTCAGATTGTCGCCTCATCAATCAACAAGCATAGACGAGGATAAGGTCAATTTCACGCGAGTACACAAAGACGTCTTTGTCGAGCTCCATCCCAAAACTTTTGGATCGCATTCGACTGCGTGCGTGCTCATCACAAAAGATCTGTCATGACAAACAGGCCCCGCCCCCACCCCCCCAAGCGTGTTTTGTTCCCTTTTGTGCTTCTTTTTAACACCGAGCCCGGTAATTAGCCGTCACTGAGAGCAATCAAAAAGCGAGAAGAGCGTGTTTTTGTTTTCCCCCCCTTTTGTCGAGGCGCCTCACGTCCTCCGTTGGCAATTTGATTCCGAGCGTCAAATTCGCTCGTTCCTTCACAAAACCGGCTGGATGAGTTTCCGGTGGGTGTCGTTGGCATTTAAGCGCCGCCTCTTTCCTCTTAAACAGACCCGAGTGAAGTGCTCAAAGGTCACAGTCGGCGACGAGACTTTGTGCCACCAGGCACAACTTTGCCGTTTTCCCGCCGCCTGTCACGTAAAAGCGAAACGAAAAAAAAGTTTGATTGCTCCAGCTCAGACAGATGGTGCTCCCGAGGTGCTTCTGCTGCGAGTTATTGTCAATCCTCTTGTAAATGTAACGAAAACAACACGACAGAAGCCGTTTTTTTGCCGATTCAAAAGCCGATAAAATGTCGTCCATCGCATCCACAGGCAAAGGCGTGCTCGGCGGCGTGATGCGAATGAAGTCGCACCATCTCCAGCTCGGAGGCCGTATATCGAAAGCCGTTAGGTATACGAGAGCTCCTCTTTATGTCTGATAAAAGGCCGGCGATGCCGGGAACAGCCGTCTAGACGGGGCCCGGAGAGCGAGGCTGCGCCGGAGAGCCAGGTGCTCTATCTAAACGCTCCCATCAGAGATTGGACTTGGCGCTTGTTTGAATAACATTCAAACACGAAGGCCTGCTGTTTATCCAACATCGATTCCCCGCCCCCAACATCCATTATGGCTTGATGGGAGCAGCGAGCGTTGTCAGTAACGGCCATTACTGGAAATCCATAGCTGATGCCTTCCCCTGTATGAATGCTCGTTGTAAAACTTCAATATGGGAGGAGCGCGGCTGGTCATTGTAGCCTCAAGAATGGATGAGCTGTTATTTATTCCGGAAGATTGATGGACGGACAGACGGAGGCCTTTGTCCATGGCCAGGACGGGGACAGAGGGACGATGATATTATGAATGAGGACAGCTTGACGATGACCCCAAGGATGAAAATATTGATAAATTGCCCAACTCTGCGTCTGTGATTAGCTCATTTAGCTGATTTGAGCTAACGCTAGCTAGGAGCAGCCCTAAATTAGCAACAAGCGTCGTCGTCTCCCGGGACGTATCTCCATTTGGGCCGGAATGGCAAGCGTGACCCTCATCTCGACGCTCCTCACCTCAAACTAATTAAATCAGGCAGCTGCTTGAGATAGGAAGGGAAGATGTGCTCATGTGCGTTTTCAACCAGGAGTTTCAAATCTTTCCATGCGGGATAAAATTGACGTATTTACTGCACAATTTGATTTGTGCTTAATTCTCAGTCCACAGCTTGCTATCAATGCGCCACTGTGCTCTTCTCCAGAAACAATATCTAAAAAAAAAAAAAAAAATGTCACAAGGTGACCTCTGTCCAGGATAAATGCTTCCTATTAGGGCTCATTGGAAAATGTAGTTCGCCACCCACGTTGGTGCTTCAAACCAAAATGGCCGACTTCCTGTTCATTCCTTGAGACTTTTTTTGCGCATCCTTTCAACTAACTGATGCTCGAAGCCCTTTGTTCCCAACTTTGCCGAACTTTTAGGGACAATTTCAGTTTTGAGGTTGTTCAAATTGCGACGGCTCGATGCCCTGATGCAATCGTCACCTTCCGGGTGGAGGTTACGAGCCGTCTCTGTCAATACAAAACCTACTTGGAATTCATTGTAGTGAAGGCTGTTTGCCAAAGTGTCAGTTGACTGTGAAAGTATTTGACTAAGTCTGGATTGTAGGCCCTTCAAGTAGTTAAGTCAACACCTCTGCAGGGTGTGTCCTTGACAGTTTTCCTTTTGGGGAAGGCATCCGGGGAATGTGTTTTTTAGTCAATGCATATGTCACGAAAGGGCGGGGCTTTGTGTGATGTCATCACTTCCAGGAACCGCATCAAAAAGGTATTTTTTTAAAAATTTCAATTCCATACCCAGAAGGTGCAAGGAGCCGAGAGCGGCGCAGGGAAATGTGATTAGCAAGCAGGTCGGCTTCAATCTGATGAAGCGTAGAAGCTCGGCGTCCTTGGATTTCGAAAGCCGTCGACGTTTTATTCACACGAGTCGTATTTCCGGGCATCCTTCAAACGCGCTGTCGAAAAAGCACGGGCGCCGCCGGAAACAACGCGCCTCGGCGTGACTGCTACATAAAGGTGCGAGTGATGCATTGTGGCGACGGGAAAGGGGAGGGGGCGGGCGACACGGTGTTTACCTTGCATCAGCACAATGACAACAAGAAAGGCGGCGGGAAGAGGGAGGAGGGAGGAGGGCCGCCTTTGTGCGGCAGCGCACGCCTAGACACGAAAAGGGAGTGACAAGTTTGAAAAATTGGCAAGCGGGCAGCCGCTCCTCGGGGCTCGGCACTCTTTGAAAAGGCCCCGTGAAAAATGGCCGTGCGATTCTAGCGCGTCGTGTGTTGTCGGTCCACACCCCCTCCCCGCACACCGCTAGCTTCCTCGTATCCTCATCATCTCGCTCGGGGAAGACCGACGGCGGTCCCACCTGCGAATAGTGCAGATTTATCCCGGCTAATTGGCCAAGACATGCATTGTGGTGTAAATATGTCGAGTCGACCACAAAAAAGCTTCAGGCTATCTTTAGCTGCAGCTTCAGATTTTTAATGTCTCTCCTTTCCGCTACTGCTCTTCCTTTTTTTTTTTTTTTTTTTTTTAAATCTTTGACGCCTTTCAATTCAACTTCACATTGATCAAATCGGTTACTATTTTTTCTGAAGAGTAAGAATCACTTGCAGCGCATCGCATCAACAGTCAGCCTTGACCCACCATCTTGATGCAAGTTTAATCATATCAAGCTCAATATGATGCGTTCAAAGGCGGCGCTCAGAAATTTTCAGGAGCGGCTGAGCTACGCTGGAAGGATGGCCTTGAGTTGGAAAGATGATTTTTAACTGACTTTCCAGCCTCCTTTTAATGGAATTTAGTACCTGTAAAAAACAAAACGGCACTTTCAAAACAAAATGGCCGACTTCCTGTTTACGTTCCGACCTCTCGGCTCAAGTTCGCCCTTTTCCACGCTCTCGCCATTGTTTTCATTCGGTATAGACGTCTTTGGCCGCTTATCTCTTTCCACGCCTCGGCGGCTGTTGAAGATATTTTCAGCGGGGTGCTTAGGACTTTTCAGAGATGTCGAAGCCAGATGGAAAAATAGTCCGAGAGGCCCTCACGAAAACATCAGTTCCTCTGCGGCGGTAACCGGCCGCCTCTGTCATAACAGACAAAGGATGCCAGCGAACGATCCGGACTGGATCCCGTGGAGACGCTCATTGATGTTCCGTCATTGTCTAATTTGATCTCGGGGAGCCGGAAGTCTAAAAGAAGGGAGGGTAGTGAATTAGGACTCGCGACGGGAGCTTCGACACGGCGACGAGATGAGCCCCCGTCGTGGCCGAACGAGCGGCGCCAATTTAGTGTCGAGGGACTTGGGCGTTTGAAATGTTCCCGCTTCCCCAGGTGGCTTTATAACAAGATTTGAGCGGAACGCCGTGTTCCTGCGACTCATCCAAGCCAAGGCCAACTTGTTAGTGTGCTGAGGGGGGGGGGGTGCGTCTCTGAGCGATGCTTTGGGCATTGATGGGAGCTGTTAAATTGCTTCACCCCCCCCCCCCCCCAAAAGAAAATCCAGGCATACTGCCATGGGAGAAGTAAACGGTGGGTGGATTGGTGGGTGGGGGATATGTCGCGCTAGATTGCCATAGTAACAATGGATCGCCCACTAAGGATTCCTGGGCAAACACGGGCATGCGACTGAGGACCATCGCCAGAATCCCCCCCCCCCCCCGCTTCTTCAAACAAAACCATGTTGGCACTGATAATGCTCACGATTTAAACATAAACGACAAGGGCTCTGATTGTCGTGTCGCGATTCTCGACGAGAGGAGTTAAGAAAAGCTCATTCAAAGGAGTCTGCGCACACATGCGCGCACGCCCTGACATAAATCTGAGGCCCAAAAAAAAAAAAGGAAGCCGAGGGAGGTGGCCAGATTTGCGTGTTAAGCACATTTGCGCCGACATCAAACAATCAGCCGCCGATCGGCTCGGCGGGGCCAAAGTAATCGGAGCTGCTCAAACATTTGCCGCGGAATCCCGATGACGGCAAACGTCTGACCGAGCGACCGGGGAGCTCCAATATACACAGTGAAATGTCACCCGGGCTGCCGCTTAGCCGTCCGTCAAAGTTGCCCCAAAAGCAGAAGGGCGCCGCCTCTTGCTACTGCTATTGCTTGTTTATTTATTTGATCTATTTAATTTATGTAATGAATTTAATTGATTCAATTCATTTATTTATTCGTTTATTTATTTATTTACATCTATCTATCTGTCTGTTTATTTCTATCCATCTATCCATCCATCCATCCATCTGCATTTTGAATGGCAACTGTTGATGTTGGCCATTTTTTAATGGTACCTGGCACAAAAAGTCAAATCTGCTCGAGTCATTCTTATCATCGCCGACCCGCACCAGGCGCGCTAATTTGACGGACGGCGTCGTTAACCCTGCCCGCGACAACAGTCTGGATTTCCACAAACGAGGCGGTTCCCACCGCCGCATCCAGACTCATTTACAAGCGAGTGTTGCACACGACCAATCGAGGCTAAATGAAGCGTGGCAAAGAGCAATATTTCTGCCGGGATTAGAACAGGCCACCCGCCCACCAACAATTGTCTTTTCTTCCCATCCAAAATGGCCGCCGTGCTCCATCCCGGCGGTCGGGTTGATTTACCGCTTGTTGCTAAGGACTTTGTTGCCGGGGAGAGCGAGCGCGACTCTCTTGAGATGGCGCAAAGAGTAAAAGGTGATATCAAAGCTAAATCCCAAACTAGTGGGCAAGATGCCGCAAATCCCACGCCTGGAGCCAAACTTCACGTCTGGAGTCATTCGATCCATTTGTCTGACGAGAGGCGGAATTAGAGAAGCTTCCGCTTGCCAAAAAGAATACACGTGACCTTTTTGAGCCTTTCGACAACTTTTTGTGCCCACTTTCGGTTCAAAACTTGGATCTCTTTTATTGGACACAAACCAGCCAAAAGCAATTCAAGCCTGAGCTTTTTCAACTCATATCATGTTCTGTTTTTTTTCTTGGTTTTGTCCTAGCGCAAATTAGCATTTATGAGGCATATTTTGGAGCAACAACAAAATGGCCTATCCTACTTCTGGCAGACTTAAGCCCCGCCTCCGACTACCTACTTGTCAGGGCCAGATAGTCATTCAGACCTGACCAACGGCGTTTCTTGGGCAGACACCTGACGCACACACGCCTGCCTTCTCATATTCATGCAGGATATTAAAAGGCTCTCAGGCGTGTCGCGGGATGGATGATGGAGCGGCGGCACGGCACGGGGCCGTTCCCTCGCACGATACGCTCCCACTGTACTGTACAACCCTAGCGCGGATATTTCTGCTCGGGCCCGCCTCCAGGCTTTGATGGATGGCGCCTCCTGCTTCATACACGCGTAATTTCATTTGGGGGGCGGGGCACCAAAACCAAGGGCGGGGAGGGGGGTGATACAAGTGGTCTTGTCGTGGCTGTTGGTTTTCTGCCGCTTAGCTAATATTCGGAGTGTGTTCATGAAAGGCGCTGCAAATGTAAAGCTTGTGAATGCATTATTTATCTCCAGCCAGACATGAATGTGTCTCATAAAGTGGCTGGATTTCAGGAATTGTTAATATTTCAGATCTGTTGCATTACAAAGGAGGAAGGTCAAAGTCGGGCGGGGGCTGCTATTGCGTAGGAACAGGTGCTGTCACAGATGTAAGGAAATCAATGTGAACCTGAACCCAGGGTGAAGGTTGCAGTTTTTTTTTTCTCAGCCAGTACCCACGGCATTACGTTTTTCTCCTGTTCAAAGTCACTTTGCTAACATACGGCGGCGTTTGATTTGTGAAAGCCAAAAGTTTGCCCAATCGCGACCCAACTCGCTAGCGTCCTTCCCCAAAAGCGAACAATGACATCGTCTTCACCTCTCCTCCCACGTTAGCTCAAGCGACTGACAGAATCCAGAAGAGCGACATTTTCAGACAGCAGACCGCCCGAGGCCTTTTTGTACAAAATCGTCAGACTACAATCAGGCCCGAGTCGGCCAGACATGTTTTTTTTTTTTGCAATTTTGATGAGGTACACACAAAAGCGCCGGGTGCCCATTAGTCACACAAACAAGCCCGACGTCTGATCCGTGTTGCAACGCGCCGGGTCGACAGGCAACAATTCCCCCGAGTCGGAGACGCGGCGCAGCTTAAGTGATGTTCCCATCCAGCCGGCTTGAACTCCTGAAGTCGATACGGGACGACAGCGCCGGGAAAGGGCCTAGATGGGCGTAAGCGCATGGTAAAAACCCCGAGAGCCTTGTAGAAGTCAATTTGCCGTACAAATTCCCGGCTAACAATGGCCGCGGATAAACAAAGCGTGCCATACGGCGGATGGACGGCGACGTGAAATCAAATTCCACGTTTGATGGCGACAAATTGAAAGGAGCGTCGGCGCCGAGGTGGCATCCCCCACGCTCCGAAGTGGCTTCCCGTTTCAAAGCTCTTCTCTCGGTATCGTTCTTATCTTGACAGGTGTCGAGAGAGCGAGCAGCTCCTTCAATCACGAGTGGAATTTTTTGTCGTCATTCTGAGAGGAATCTCGAGCTCGCCGGCGCATTTATCTTAGGCGGGGAAGAAGGCTGAAAGGAAAGACAACGCTTTGTTTTTCATCATGAGAAAAAAAATGGGCCGTTTGGCTCCAGCCGTCAAGCTCAAGGTCCGCAGGCAACAGCTACAATTTTTCCAAACCAAACGCAGAGGCATTTTTGTAACATGACTTTGGAACTTCATTTGTTTGGTCATCTGGATGTTCTGCACCGCAGTATCAAGCATTGATTGAATTGATCGCTGATAGATCCATTTGGCTTCAGCGGGCCAAGGATGACAAAAAATGGGCCAATCCAAACTTCTTGTCTCCTCTTTTCCTTTGCCGACCAGCGGTTGGCGGAACTCAGCCGACCCGACACGACGCCGGCGAGGAGAATGAAACTCGAGAGCTCCTGTGGAATCTCTTGTTTAGCAACTAATTGGACTTGATGAGTGACTGACTGCCCCAGCTGAGCCTGTGAGCCAGCCTGGGAATCTTAAAAGTCACTAATGGTTTTTCTTTTGCAACAACTTGAGCCTCTCTGGAATGTCTCCACATCCACAGATTGGATGGGAACCAAGTCAAGGTTTTATCCAGCGCTTTCTCAAAATCTCTGTGAGAGTGCCATTCCTTCTCTCTCTCTCATTTTATTTTATTTATTTATTTATTTTTACTTAATTTTTTTTCTTTTTTTTATAGACAGATGCACAGTATGCTGTCAAGTGGCTCTGGATACGGTTCAAGCAAAATAACGACGACACGCGGTCTTGCTGTTAGCACCGTCGCGTTGCTCAGTTGTGGCTTGTGGTCATTAGCTTCGCCTTTCCGTTAGCTGAGTGAACGGCATTTTTACAAAGATTTTTGCCTTATTCTAACAGTTTATACCACCAACATTCAAACTCATGGAATTGATTCATTCAGGAGGAAAATATCCATTTGTTTTTGGGTGCAATTAAACACCCTTCCACTAGATGGCAGACATCCGTTTACACGTTTTTTTTAACGATCATTGTTGAGAAAGTGCGTCAAAGTGAGACTTTGTTTGGTAGACCACCACAGATGACCACCGCAGGCAAAGGCGCACATTTCCATCTTGGCCTCCTGCGAATGTTTACATGGCTACAAATGCAATTCAGATGGTTGAGCTTATGTCGCAGCAGGGAAGGAAGGCCCGAGCGTTGGGAAAGTGACCGACCGCAAGGTTAAAAGTCCAGTCGGGCTCACCGCGTTGGCCCTGAGGCGAGAAATCCTGCGTGTGTCTGTGTTTGTCTGTCTGTCTGTCTGTCTGTGTGTGTCTGTTTTTCTGTGTGTGTGTCTGTCTGTGTGTGTGAGTGATAGCTTGCGCGCACGCGCGCGTGTGTGTGCCTATTACAAACTGCTGAGGATTAAGAGATCCTCGCGAGGTGCGACGATAAAAGCGAATCCGATGACCTTTGATAATTTGACGCTTAAGCGATTTAAAACCCTCGCCACATTACGGCTCGCCCTGCATTGTTTTCACAACGGAGAAAAAAAAAAAAGAAAGAAGCTCCGCCAAGAATAGTAAAGTTAAAAGTCCGGCAAGGTACACACAATGAAGACGAGGAGGCGGCTAAGTGTGAAGACGCTGTGTTAATATTTTATCATCCGGAGTGGCGGGAAGTGTCCGGATGGCTTGCTTTGGAACGAAGAGGCTAAAAAGAGATGATAAACCCGCACGGTTGCCTGGTTACCCACTTGGCCAGGTTGCCTGTACAATTATGGAAAGATCAGCAGGACTAGGGGGACAGAGAAAAGAAACCCCATACCAAGAGGTTACAGTGAATGGTTGGTATTATACCACCTACCCCCCCCTCCTCCCCCGTCTCCCTCCCCGAGGGCCTTTGTCGGAACAGTAGGGGCCTTTCTCTCTACCTTCTAACAGGGGCGTCTTTCTTGCGCCGCTTTCTATCTCTTCCCAATGACAAGCCGGTGGGGGGGGGGAGTGATGGCTGGAAAAGCCATCAACTGCAAAATGGTTCTATACACGGTAAATACTTCAAATAGTCATGACCTCGCCACTTCAAACAATTCACCTGAAATGTAAAATACAAAGATAGCCTGCCATCATACAGGCGGTGGCTATTAGGGACGCTGTGGCGACAAATGCGGAGAGAGAGAGAGAGCGAGCGAGGCGGTAAATAATTATATAAGTGGAGCACAGTGACACGCAATACAATGCGGAGGATAGAGTGCCCTTTTAATTATGCAAGAGACATCCAAAAGCAACAGCGCTCGACATCCTCCGGGGAAGTAGCTGGCCAAATAGACACGCCGGGAGTGTTGAGATGACAATTACTAGTGAAGGGGGAGATATATGCATATATATAAATGTATATACATGGGAAAAAAATATATAAAATATATATAAAATATTTATATATATATATATATATATATATATATATATATATATGTGTGTATATCTATATATATATATATGTGTATATATATATATATATATATATATATATGTATATATATATATATATATATATATATATATATTTTATACGCACACACAGCATTAGAGATACCCCGCACAGGGCTGAAAAAAGATATACTCGATGTCAAGTAAAAGCAGCAGAAAAGGATCAATAATTCATTTCTCTGCCTAATCAAGCCCAACGAAGCACCTCAGCAAATCACCCGACTCTTTTTCTCTTGTCGTACCTCCTCGTTTTCATGCTGGTCCAAAAGATTTTTTTTTTCCCTCCTTTTTTTTTGTGAGGAAGCAAACAGAAGGGAGTTAAGCCTCGCCGGAGGGCAGAGGAGACAAGAAAAGAGGTTCGGGAAAGAGATAAAGTAAGACACAGCATGGACGGTGATGGAAAGGAAAACGTACAAATGGAATCTGGGCGGAACGGAAGACGCGGCGGGACGTTGACGTGACCCGATGACCAGATTCTGCCTCTTGTTGGACGGTAACAAAGCATGTTTGCTCTTCTACCTGCCTTCGCTTTCTACGAGAAGAAAAGGCCGCCTTGTCAGAAGCGGCGAGTCGACACCCCCACTCGCCCCGCCCCCCACCCTCTGGGATGAATTAACCCCTAACCAAAGGCTTACGCGAGCTGTCTGCAGTCCTCCCGACACATTAGCGGCGAGTGAAAAAAAAAGTTCAAGCTGGGGCCTCGAGTGGTCACAAGGAATGAGCTCATCGGAACCATTACGGCCCCTTTCAATATTGCATGTGAATGGCACTCCAAACCAAAACAGATCAATACCGCTAACTTGACACACATTAGCACGCTAAAGGCAACACGACTACTGAGACTCGCCCTGTCAGAAGGCATTACGCCGCACAAAACAGCGAGAGGAGGAAAGAGAATACGTTGAAGAGCGAGCGGAACACGCAGACGCGTGTCCTCACCTGTTTGTTGTACTTGTTGATGGTCTGACTGCTGTAGTCGGAGCAGTGGTCCGATCCCAGCGAAATGTTATCTCCGGTGCCGACGAAGGTATTGGCCGGGGGCAGGTCCTGAACCGCCTGGTGCTTTTTGCCGGCGGTGGGCGACTGAGGGTGCAGCTGGACGGTGGGCAGCGGCGAGCTGGATTTGTAGTGGCGGGCCAGATCCGGGCTACCCGGGCCTCCGTTGACCGAGCGGTAGCGGCCCATGCCGGGGCTGTCCGACAGCTTCTCGTTGACGCCGTCGTAGCGCTGGCCGTTGGGTTTGGAGGCTTCCACCGTGACGATGCTGCTGTAGAGCGGCTGCTTGGACTTCTGCTTGCGCTTGTCTTTCTTGGGTTTCTTGGACTTGTCGTGCGGCTGCGGCGTGAAGAAGTCCTCGTGGTCCTTCTTGCCGGCCTCGTAGCCGTTCTTGTTCTTGGGGCGGCAGTAGCGGGCCGTGACCACCACCAGGATGATGAGGATGACCGTGACGATTCCCGAGACCACGCCGATGACGATGCTCAGGCGTTGTTTGCTCAGGTCGTAGTTGGGGTCGCCGGCGATGTTGGTGTTGAGGGAGGTGCTCAAGCTCCTGGCCACCTGCGCCTCCACCACGGTGGAGTTGGAAAGCGTCTCGTTGACGTAGACGTGGACCAGCGCCGTGCTGCTCTGGGAGGGCTGCCCGCTGTCGTTGACCCGGACCACCAAGCGGTGCAGTCCGTAGTGCTTCTGCTCCAGCTTCGCCACCAGCGAGATCACGCCGGTGCCGCCGTCGATCTCAAAGAGACGGAAGGGGTTCCCGCCCACGATGCTGTAGTTGAGGTCGGCGTTGATGCCCGTGTCGCTGTCGGTGGCGATGACCGTCCTCACCACCGTTCGGATGTTGCTGGAAGGCGGGAGGAGGGTGTAGGAGCTGTTGATTGGGAAGGTGACGCCGGGCGCATTGTCGTTATCGTCCATGACGAACAGAGAGACGGTGGCGGTGGCCGAGCGGGGCGGGTCGCCCCCGTCCACCGCCTTCACGCGGAACGTGTACGTGGTCTTCTGCTCCCTGTCGAACGACAGTGTGGAGAAAATGGTGCCCGTGTCGTTCTCGATGGAAAAGATCTCCTCCTCCTCCTCGACGTACAGGCTCATTTCGGCGTTCTGCCCTTTATCCGCATCGATGACCGTAACCATGCCGACCGGGCTGTTCGGCTCGAGGTTCTCCTTGACGTAGAAGGTAAACACGTCCTGCATGAACTTGGGCTCGTTGTCATTTTTGTCCGCCACC
The DNA here is from genome assembly GCF_901709675.1 of Syngnathus acus. Classification (NCBI taxonomy): domain Eukaryota; kingdom Metazoa; phylum Chordata; class Actinopteri; order Syngnathiformes; family Syngnathidae; genus Syngnathus; species Syngnathus acus. The sequence goes on from NC_051095.1 coordinate 1,535,163, forward strand.
AGGACGACCACGGTGGCCGAGCCTTGCAAGGTGTTGACGCCCTTGTCTCTCGCTATCACCTTGAATTCGTAGCGCTCGCTTTGCTCCCGGTCCAAGATGGCGTTGACCCGGATGTCGCCGCTGTCTGCGTCGACGGAGAAAATCCCGTTGACGGACGGGTCCAGGGAATAGCTGATTTCGGCATTCTTGCCGCTGTCGGCGTCACTGGCGCTCACCGTGGTCACCCGCTCGCCGGGGGCGTTGTTTTCCGAAAACGACACCTCCACCACGTTCAGGCCGAAGACGGGGGCGTTGTCGTTGGTGTCGGCCACCTTGACCACCAGCGAGTTGTTGCTCGCCAGGCTGGGGCTGCCCGAGTCCACCGCCACAATGACCACGTTGTACTCCTGCACGGCCTCGTAGTCCAGCAGCGCCGAGGTGTGGAGGAAGTATTTCTTTTTGTTTTGCTCGCCTTCCATCTCGCTGGCCGGCTTGAGCTGGAAGGGCACATCGCCCACCACCGTGCAGGTCACGATGCCGTTCTCGCCCTGGTCGCGGTCCGACACCTGCACCAGGGCGATGGGCGTGTCCACCACCACGTCCTCGGCCACGTTGGCCACGCCGTCCTTGAGGAAAATGCGTCCGATCTTGCGGATCTCGATGGCGGGAACGTTGTCGTTCTCGTCCTTGATGTTCAGCACCACGGTGGCCTTGTCCATTTTGGGCGGCTGGCCTCGGTCGCGGGCCATCACCGTGAACCTCAGCTGGCTCACCTCTTCGCGGTCGATGCGGTGCAGCACGCTCAGCCACCCGGTGCTCTCGTCCAACCTCAGCAGCCTCCGCACGGACTCGGTGGCCGCCCCGAACACGTACTCGATTTGACCGTTGACCCCCACGTCGGCGTCGGCCGCCTTGAGCTGCAGAATGGGGGCGCCGGGGGAGCTGTTCTCCAGCAAGTCGGCCTCGTACACGCTCTTCTCGAAGCGGGGGCTGTTGTCGTTCACGTCGGTGATCATCACTCTCAGGATGGCCTGGGAGGAACGCGGGGGATCGCCCCCGTCCCTCACCCGCAGCGTCAGCTCGTAGGAGTCCCTCTGCTCCCGATCCAGCGCCCCTTTGATGATGAGCTGGGGCTGCTTCTCGCCGTCAGTGGTGTCAGCGACTTGCAGCTCAAAAACACCGCCGCCCCTGCCGGCGCCCTCGTCGAATCGCCTCTTCCCCGAGTACGGGTCTCCCGAGGCGCGCCTGGAGCTCTCGCCGGCGTCCTGAATGAGCTCGTACCTCTCGATCCCGTTCCTGCCGAAATCCCGATCGGTGGCCGTGGGCAGCAGGTAAAGGGTTCCGATGGGTCTGTTTTCCTCCACCGACAGCGTCAGCACCGGCGAGGGGAAAGAAGGAGTGTTGTCGTTGATGTCTGAGATGATGACCTTTCCCTCAAAGAGGTCAACCCAGCTCTGGGCCGGTCCGATGACGGACACCTCGAAATCGATGAAGCACTCGTTCTCGTCGAAAATCATCTGGCACTGCTGTAATTTCTCCCGGTCGATCCGTCTCTCGTTGGTGGCCAGCTCGCCCGTGATGTTGTCGATCTTGAAAAAATCCGAGCCGGACTCCAGCGTGAACGTCACCTCGCCGGAGCCCGCCACGATGCCCAGGTCGGCGGCCACGTTGCCCACCCGCACGTCCGGCTGTCCCTCCTCTGCCAGGCGGTAGCGGAACACCTGCTTGGCGGCGGGCTGGTGCACAAACTGCAGGATGAGCATGCAGTAGTATAAATAGTCCACTGCGCCAGTAGTCCTCATTGCTCCCTTGTCAAAGTGTCCGACAAAATGACCACCAAAAAAAAAATAAAAAATCACTGTAGTCGACTGGATGTTGGAATCAAACGACTTCTTCTACATCACTCCTGCTGCAGTGGAAGGCAGCAAGTTTCCCCTCTCTCTCTCTCTCGCTCTCCGTCTTTATGAATTTAAATGACGCCTCAGCTGTGCTTGTAGGAAAGGGGAGAAGAAAAAAAAAAAACCTCGATGCACCACTGAATTTTCACGCGCGTAAAAAGCGCCAGCAGTAAGTGCAAGCTGTTCGCATTGTCACTCACGTTCTTCTGCGCGGGATCGCTCCTCTCAGTATTCCTCTGCGCCGCGATATGTCCACGCGAGTCAGTGAAAAGTGTGGAAGGAGGCAAAAGGGGGGGACGGACGGGCGACAAAAGAAACCAACCACCTTGCTCAGGCTGCTCTCATCCTGCAAGTCACTTAGTTGTGTTTCCTGGCGCGACGCGGCTCCACGCGCATAAAAAAGAAAAACGACTGGAGTGGTACAAAAAAGAAAAGCGGCAAAATAGATGTAAATCCGTTTTTTGTTTTTTATTGGATTCCTTAGCGAATGCCGGGACCTGTCCACTTGCCTGCAGACGTGTGTCGGCTGCAGCCTCTCTCTGCAGCACCCGGAGAGAGACGCGCAAATGATATTCTCTCTTTCTCGCTCGCTCGCTCGCTCGCTCTCACTCTCTCTACCTCACTCACTAACTCACCCCCACCTCTCCAGTAACGTAAGCAGGCGCGCGCTTGGGCCAGGCGTTCTGGTTCGGGGGTTGCGATTTTGTTACGCTGGGCAGCGGAACATACTTGAATGCATTTAATTTCTTTTTTTCTTCTTCAAGTGGAGGCTTTTTAATTATGACGCTGTCAAGTGGCGGGACAGGCACCAGACTGCGTGCACATAAAAAGACACAAAAAGGAGGGGGTCGGGGCAGGGGGGTGTTCAGGGTGACGCTCCACTTGCGGCACTGTAGCGACTTGAAGTGAGTTGAAATTCCCGTTGTGCGCAAAACTGATGCGAGGACAGGAGATGCAGAGCAAACGGGATTGTGCCTGGATTCCAGCAGTGCTTGTTCCTTACTAACTTGCGCCCTCTATCGTCCGATCGTAAAATAACACGAGGGGCTTGAACAGCAGCAAGCATCATAAGGGCTTGAGACGACTTGGTGTTATTTTTATATTTCTTATAAATCCATTGTTGTTAATTTTGGAACAATTCATGTCCCAGCTAGTGTTGTCACACGTTTCAGCTCCATTACGCCCAATATTTCAAAACATATAATAAGCCTGTGAGGTTTTTTTTTTTCTTTTAAATATTTTCCCTTGATGAGGCAGCACTTGATTTGTCTGGCCAAAGTTTGAAAATGGCCTCAGCCTAAAAACATCAGGAGATTTGGAAAAGCCTCCTAGTTTGAAGACGAGAAAAAGCCCGATCCAAAACCCCTGACCGGGTTGACGGGATCTCCGAAAATCCCCGCCTTTTGACTTTTACTTTTTAGTCTGTGGGAAATTATTAAGTGTCAACATTAGGTGTATGACATTGAGTAACTTGCAAAGCGAGGCAGGAGACATTTCTTATTAGAGCATGCAGGTGTACCTAATGAAGCGTCCGCCAAGCATCGGCCAGTGATCAATGCCATTGCGTTCGCTTCAGAAACATCCCGGATGATTTACGAGCAATAGAGTGGCGGGGGGAAAAAAATAAATAAATGAAACCCCGCCGTGCCGTCAGTCGCCTCCTGCAGGAAATCAATCAGTCTAATCAATCCAAAAAAAAAAAACATTCAACTCGTGTTGCCTTGTAGTCAGCGTGGGTATTGATTGATTGTTTGATTATTAATTATTATTTGTTTTAAGATATAACTTGACCTGCTCCACGTTCACCGCACGGCTTCCCCATTGTCCGTCACCGTCCCCGCACAAAGTCTGAGTCGTCACAAGAGACTAGCAAAATCGTCCGTCATGTCAAAAGTTGCCCAACAGCACGCGGCGTAAACGGGGCAGCCGGACAGACCGCTCTTGGGCGAGTCTTTGCGGGAGGCAATCTGTCACGGCACGGCCCTCTCTTTTCCAAACAACAGCGAGCAAACATCACAACACAGCGTGACTCAGAGAAGCAGCGTCCGCTTCCATTCCGACTCCCTCCGGCTATTTTGGTACCGTGGCTCTCTCCGGCTCCCTCTGAGCCAAGGACCCGGTTCAAGTCCTTGTTGCAGTTCTGCCGACCGGAAGTCCCGTGTTGGGATTTTGCGCGTACACGACGGGGTCACCATTATTGGACTCATGACAGTAACAGAAAAGCCAACAGGGCAACTTGTCTCGACGAGAAAACAAAAATGATCTCGCAGCAGTGTCTCTGAACGACCCGCCCCATTTGCATATTATAACGTCTTGTTCTGTTGATGCAATTTTGACAAGCGGTCCCATCAGAAGGAGGGGGCTGTCAGCTTTGGTCCCCCGTCCCGTCGGAGCGGCCTCGGTGACACCAGAGGCAGCGGCTCCTTTCAAAATCCCCTCCGACATCAAAAGGGGAAGCGCTCAAAGAAGCCATTGACGGGCTGCTTTTCAATGAGACGAGCCCAGAGGGGGGTTCTTCTCAATGGGTCCGACGTGCTCGCATTGTGATGCCTTTCAGGGTCGCCGCTCCACCCGCGGCCCGTGGAGCCGGCCACTTGGCACGGAGAAAAGAGACGCTCCGCACAATGCCCGGCTAATTCCCCACCATCCGGACAAAAAAAAAACCAACAAGACAACACTGGCGCCATTATGAAGATCTTCCGAAGGCGATTTGGACCGAGCCCCTCTCTCTCGTCTCTTTTGCATGCGTGAAAATAGCGGCGGTGTTCGATGACGTCTTCTTTTAACTTTAGCGACGTGACGAGCGTGTGAAGAAGCGCCTTTACCATTCAAAGTTACTTTTTTCCCGTTCTGCTCGAGAGTCTGCTGGCGGGTTCTGCCTCCACGGCCGCTACTCGGTTGATCTGTTTATGGAGTGTTTGTGTGCCACGGTCCCGCTGTTTCACCGGAAAATAAGAAGACACCTGCTCGGCTATTCGGAGCCGGCTGTCAAAAACAGGAAAGAAAGTGTTGGTAGAAGATGGCAGGGGGGGGAGAAAAAAAAAAGTCAGCCAGCCCGGAGATGTATCTATTCTGGCTCCCCGCTTCCCTCCAGCTGCAGGTAGGAGACTTGAAAATGGCCCCGCTGCCTGCCACGGAACCGCTCTGGCCTGTCAAAATGTCTTTGAGTGGAAAACACTGACTGAAAGTTTCTCTCTCTCGCTTGCCCTTCTCCTCTCGCTCTGGCCGTCCATCCTTCATCGCACAGCCAAAAGGGCAGCGGCCATCTCGATGGATGGCGCTTTGGGGGAAAACGCCCACTGCCAGTCAATGGGACGTCCAAAGATCCGCCGTGCTGGCTCACAATCGTGTCTTAGACACCAGCATGGCAAAATTGAAAACATTCAACTGAAAAATCGTTTGATTTTCGATGACGCTTTGTCTTCTTGGAGGACGCAGAAGTGCAGTCGCAACATATTGCGATGGTTTTATCTCCGGAGAGGAGCACTTGGAAGATCCATCGAGCGGAATGACCTCCCAAAGGCCGTTTTGTGTTTCAGCTTTTTCACCGCCAGCCCAGTTACAAATTGACGGCTATAGCCGTCATTGGGAGTGAATGGCTTGAGATTCCAATATCTCCAATTATGATGTCTCGAATCCCGTTCCGCCGCCGCTTTGGCTTTTATTCCAGGTGGCTTCATCACCTGTAGCCAGAGGGAATTCTGCCTAATGGCCACTTTGGTCTGATCATCGCTTATCGTAACATTCCGGATGTAATTAGGGTGGGGGAGGGGCGGCTGTTTAATTAGCGCGCCTTTTCTTCGCTCATCGTATTTGCACGCTCGATGTTCTTGGGGTGTTTTATCATCTTTCAAAACCGTTCCCTGATTCTCAGACGTTCTTCCACCAACATACACAAATAATGATAAAAAAAATGGCTGAAATTTGTCAAGGGCTGAGTGATGTTTTCTGTTTCAACCGTTTGGCTAGTTAGTGACTATTTTGTGTCGTTAACGAGACTTCTCAAAATGTGCTGCATGAGAAAGACGACACCGGCTCGTTTAACCGAATCCACCTGCGCGCTTTCGGAAAGAGGCAGCAAAAAAAAAATAGTTTGTTTAACGCCCGCCTCGACAACTCGACAGGCACTCCGCGTAGACCCGACTATTTGCTCGCAATTAAAAAGTCAATTTTGCTCATACAGTGCCAAGTACGATTTGAAACTCAGCACACAGGAAGGTGAGCCGCGTCCGGCGGCGGCGGTGTGAAACGCCGGCCGTGTGTTTGCCGCGTTAACACCGAGTCCATGTCCTTGCCAAAGACAAAAGATGAGCGATGCCTCAGACCAAGCCTTCAATCTCTTCACAATGCTCATCCCGCTAATAATTCATTCGGTAGCCGAAGAAATGGAAAATATTGATTTTCAATGAATAACACCCTCAAACCAGAGCCCGAGAACACGAAGAAGACGAAGGAGTCTATGCCCTCTCTGGAAGGCAGCCAACAAAATGTGTGAATGAAAGCCAACGGACGGGGTCGGTAGCGGTGCCATCGAGCCGCGTCTTGACACGTATGTTAGCGCGGCTTTAATCACAAGCGACGAGTCGCTGAATGCCATCCATCCGCTGTAATTAGCCACATTAGTCTTCATTCTCCACCTCGCCAGTCGTTCATCACATGGCCGTGCTAACAAGATCGCCATTGATGGATATTTCAGATCCTTTCGTATGATTTCCTGTATATTAGCTTAGCTTAGTTTAGCCTTTTTTTAGTTCAGTTTATCTTATTTTATCCTACATTATCTTATTTTAGCTTAGTTTAGCTTGTCTTATTTTAGCTTAGTTTAGCTTAGTTTATCTTACTTAGTTTAGCTTCGCTTCGTTCAGCTTGTCTTTTTTTTAGCTTAGTTTAGCTTATTTTATCCTACTTAGTTTAGTTTAGCTTCATTTCGCTTACCTTATTTTATATGACCTTAGTTTATCTTATCTTAGTTTATCTTAGATTAGCTTTGTTTAGAAATGTCGCCCTCCTCACCTGTTGATACCGCTGGCTGGTATCAATCGTGATACCGCCACGATCCCGAGGATCAAAATCTCCCATTTGGCTGATGGGATTAAAACAACAGCGCGAGGCTTTCAAATTCCTCGCCGAAAGGATTCAAATCAACACGTCGATGATTAAAAGCCGTTTCTCATGAATACGTTAATGAGAGCAAATCCTTCATTAGATGATGACAATTCTGACAGATTATCGTTTGTCGTGTCGGCAACGAGAACGCCCGTCCCCGTCGCGGCCCAGTCGGCCGGGTTTTGAGTCGCCCCTCCCCATCCGACCTTCTGCGTTGAAATCACTTAAGCGCTCCCCCCGTCCTGGGCTCTCTTATCTGTCCCCGTCGACGCCTCTAACCTCCGCCCGCTCTCCCCAGGAGTGCAATCTGTTGTCGGCAAGTATTGATCAGGCGCACGAGGTTTTGATTAGCACAAGATTGGGCTCCTCCAGCCCACTGTCTTTCTCCTCTATCGGCTGGGGACTACTTGACTTCATTGAAGTCGGCGAATGGCTACGCCGCACACCGCCCATCCTGCGGGGAAAAAGATCCGACAATGCCTTCTCACTCGACTGAGTGTTTTTCTATGGCTTCTGTCGCATAGGGGAGCGAGTGCAATCAAGTAAAAATGCGAAAAGCCCCAGCGAAAGGTTCAACCCAAAGTAGCAAAATTTCGGAACAAAACGTGCGACCGAGAAGCCGATAGGGCGCTTCAATCAACGGGGAAACTTTTTCTCATTTGCGACGGCAGAAAGGACGACTTGTCGGGCCTTCTGACATTGCAGCCTAAAAGCCAATCGCCCCCGTTGGCCTATTCACTGGTCAGCCAATTAGGTCTCGGCGGTCAGGGATTAATAGCCCCGGTTAAGGCCGCCATTGTGCGCCAACCAAAGCAATTTCAGACTTTTGCTCGCCCGGAGAGCTTTCATTAAAGCCGCATGAATGCTTTCGGTTATTCACACGGGGGGCTCTTGCATTTCTTTAAAAAGTCACCGCTTAGTGGATATCAAAAAAAAAAAATGACTTTGCCGTTCTCAAAGCGTGCGACAGGTTAGGCCGTTTCAATAGCGACGCTTCTTATGTTCAATTCCCAACGTGCCATGCGAGTCGTCGTGAGTTTTGGGTAGCATCGCCGTCCGTTCCGGGTGGATGGATTGTAAACAGGGTCCGCCCGCTGAGCGCAAAAGCCGTCAGATGGAACCGGGTTGAGTTCATTAGTTGCACGCTCGCTGCGACGCATGCTGGGCGATGTCGGGCCGGGCTGGAACGAGCGTGGCGGCGGATGCTGATCCAAACTCGCCCTGTGAGTTTGGAGGAAGGGAGGTGAGAGACCAGGCGGGGAGGGGAAGGGAATGGTCCCCCAGGGGTACCACTTGCTGTCTCACTCCACTGGTCCTTTTAATGTGTGTCATTCAGGAAATTGACAGGCTGTGTAAAAACCACAAGTTAGATTCATCCAAACGGCGAGAATGGTGCTGGTGTGGTAGTCGCAGGTTTTTGCTGGGGTCAATTTCGACTTAAATGTGGCAGCCGAGTGATGTTACGTTTTGGGCTGCTATAATTGGACGCCAGATGATCAACGAAGGTAGTGATTCTGAAAGTGTAGTACGAGAGTACGAGAGTGGGTAGTTGACATTAAAATGAGAGTTTCAATAATGCTGTCTTTGAAGCTTGCAAACGAGCTCCGTTTTCGAAGGTAACTAAGGCCAGTCGTATGTACTAGTTAGCCCCAAGGACAACATGAGTAGCCCGCGTTTGTTCTGAAAATAGCTCACCCAGTGATGGGACACTGTGACTTACTAAGAAGAATTAAAATAGAAATTATTTTTTTTTAAAAAAGCCAAAATTACGAATTTAGAAATAATAATTGAAATAATAGAAAATGTTTTTTAAAAAGTAAATATTACACATTTAAAAATAATTAATTGATTAATTAATTAATTAAAGCGAGAATTACACATTTAGAAATAATAAATGAATAAAAATTATTTCTTGGTTGGTTGCCAGCCAATTACAGAAAACAGCAAATGATTAGTAACATTTTTTCACTGTTGTCAAAGGGTCCAGCATGATGCTGATTAGCAATGTTTTTCCCCACTGTTGTCAAAGGGTCCAGTATGATGTTTGATGAATTAATCATGGAGCCCTCTTTAAGGTCGTTAAGCACGCTCTCCAGCTGCCCATCGAGTTTTAATGATGGTGCGTGACGCTTGTGTGCCGAGTCGTTTGGCTTTGCCTGGCGAGATAATGGAGCGCCCCGTCGGCCACACGCAATTTGCTCATCCCAATTTAAGAGCGGCGGCCATCACGGCCGCCGTCACGCGCGCTCTCGGATCGAACAATCAAAGCGCGGCGGGACGTCGACTCAGTTGCGTGTCATTAGCATGCTGGAGTGGCTACGCTAACAGCGTGCGGTGGAAATGCAAAGCAAACATTGTCGGAGCTTATCGGGATTTACTTGGCTTCTTTTGCAGCCTAATGCAAACAATTGGTCAGCCCACTAAACTATTTGTGTTTTCTTACAACCAAAAACAACGCGCGAGACGAGCCAGCGGATTTTACCTCCCAAAAACATTCATTTGTATGTAAATTTATATTTAGTTGCCTTTGCATTGTTCATTTTGGTAGAGCTGTTATTTAACTTTTAAGTGCTATGCATTTCTTTTTGTACCGAATGATTGTTTTTTACATGTAGTTGATTGATTCAAGACAATCTTTATTTTTTGAAGACCTTAAAGTGCTTGCCGCATATGCAGCAAAGACTCGCCATACCCAGGCTAAAGTTAGCTCCTTCCAACAGTCAATGATCGTCTTGCAAATGTATTTCCTCATCCCTCCTTGACACCGAAGGAAATAAAAAATTAAAAACAGGCTCAGGTGGCATCTTTTGAATTTTCTGTGGTGGTGGGGGCAACTCTGGGAATTTGTGTGGCTATGTGGTGATTATGCTGCAATTATTTCAGAAAGCCAGTAGTGGCTTTTTGGGGTTTAACTGTGGTTTGAATCCGAGGCGAAAATATCGAATACAACATTCATGGCGGCTTCCGACGGTACGTGGTGACCCATAACATTCTTACATCATAAATTATGCATTCATGTGGCGTCAGCTCGACTCCTTTTCATGCACGGCCATTGTTGCCACTAAAGCGCATACCTTATTTATGTTTGCATCCCACTTTTCGCTCGCCTCGTCACAAGGAGTTAAAGAGGCCAATTACATCGCCCGGATTAAACGTCAAATCCCGAGCATGATGAGAACCAAAGGCAATATCCGCCGCGGGGTATCCTAGCAACCGCCGCTTCGCCGATACTTGTTTGGGCATAAGACAGGATGTTGTTATTGTTGCGATGGCAGCCGCAAATATGGGAAAAAAAAGATGCCGGGAGGCTGCGCGGGGGCTGAAGTAGGGGGGGGGGGGCAAGACGTATAAAGTGAGAGGCTTGAAGTGGAGACGTACTGATTAAGTGCCAGAGTGGTGGAAGCATGGAAGGCTCTGCAAGGAATTAGGCAGCTTAGGGGGCATTATGTCAGTGTACACAGGATTTTGTGTCCAAATGGGGATTATGGCCTTTCTCTTTGAGAAGGAAAATGCCACCTTATAGGCAAAGGGGGAGGCGCCATTTGTTCTTTAGGCACCTATCAAAGACCCCCCCCCCCCCCCCCCCCCCAATGTTTTTGGGAGAAGGCGGCAACTTGATCCGCTCGCCCGGAAACTCAAATGGGATTTGCCACAGCCGAAATGCCTTCTCGTTGCGTACGTGGGGGCGAACCGGACCGGTGCGTAGACGCCGAGAGCCACAAATGCAGCGTGTGACGCTGACGAGGTCTGACTGGGAGGAAATGTCTGTGTGTGTGTGGGGGGTGGGTTCTCCAATAACCTTGACACTCACTCAAATGTACGCACTCCAATATTGCAGTACAGTGGCTTTTTTTTTTTTTTTTTCCCCCGGTGAGGTAAAATAAGCTTTGACGCTGTAAAAGTTGGGAAATGTGCCCAAGTCATATTTCATCATGCTATCTGCATGTGAGGAACGGCAAGTAATTCATCATCCCAAAAGGTGTTAGGTTTTTTTTGTTTGTCTAAAAATGGCACTGGATGTGATCTGTAACAACGCAAATAATACTAATACTATAACATATATGAATAATTATATATATAATATAATAATATAAATAATATCATTAATTTAATATATTTAATATAAATTAATATAATGTAATATGGATCCAGCATGTACACAGTCGCGAGTGAGCCCATGTTACATAAACGACCGTCTAATGTACTTGAGTACGTCAGCCACCTTCAGCAAACAAATCGGTGCCCCGCTCGGAGAAATACGGCGCCGTTGCCAGTGCTGAGCTGTTGAAATTCCCATTTGGCGCCGCTTTCCATTCAAAGCACCGACTGAGAACTTCTCAGCCATCCCCTTCACGAGTTCATGTCCTTCAAGTTGTGTGAAGCGTTGGCGTCGGTGTCTAATCTGACTTTGTCACTTTTTTCGCTTTTGGATCTGACGCCATTCGCTACTCCCGAAGGGCCGGGCCACGGGAAAGTCACATCGGCTCCAACTCAGCCGAGCAAATGAAGGTTTGGAGGACGACGTGACTCGCCCCCGTCCCGGCCGTGACTCACATGAACGGAGCCCCCGGCGGGTATGTTGTGACGTCTCCGCTATCCTCCGCCGTCCTTCCCCGCCCGTGTCAAATAAAGTCACGCCGCTGGCCTGCGGGAACGCAGACAAGTCTCCCTTTCTTCATCGCAATAATCCCCCCCCCCCCAACTGATCATAATAGATCGCATCCAGTTGAAATTCTATTTGCCGCCAAGAGAAACCTGTGTGCGAGGACGCCATCAAAGAGAAACTGTTAAATAGCCCAATTTTTGTACGGACGTGATGGAATGGACAGGTCAGATGTTTTTCTGACCTCGGTTAGCGTTGCTTGCCAACTTCTGCAAAGTTCTGGCATTGCAAAGTCGGCCATGATAGTTAATCGTGATTAATCGTGGTACCACTGGTCACGTTCTAATTAGCAGGCTTTCATATCTTGACGAAATCATTCACCGCAACCATATCAGGACAGGACAGTATGGTGGAGCCAATCCGACTTGCGGGCCTGCTAATAATGCTAAATTCATGGCACGTCTTGAGATGAATGACTCATCAATTTTGCACGGCCGATCATTAGCGCACGCTTCATTAGAGCCCGCCAGCTGTTCTGTGAAAGCCTGATTCCTAATTGATGGCGGCGCGATCAGGCGTATTCTCTGACACTCCGTCCTCATTTCACCCAAATTACGAGCTCGCTCTCGGAATGACGCCGGGCCGGCGCGCGGCATATGTCCGCGCCGCTCGTCCGCCCGCTGATCCGGGCGAGTCGACTTGTTGACGCCTGGCGCCAAGCGACAGCCGGCCCGGTGTTTGTAGCGACAGCCAGGAGGGATTATAGCGAGTAGGCTTTAATATCAGATTTTAATTAGCAGTTTAACACAGTCATTAGAGAAGCGGGGGATGCTCAGGATGCGCATAAATATGCCGGCGAGGCCGAGGGAGAGCAGAGAAAAGGCGGCGGCCGAGCCGACGGCTATAAATATGCAAGATGATTTTTTTTTTTTTTTGTCCTCTCAGGAAGTTGCTGTGCGACGTGGAGCCACCTCGCAGCTTTTCTCCCCCCCAACCTCATTTTTCCGGAAGGAAAGTGCCGTGATGCAGATTCTAATCCTTAAACTGCACGTGGCTGCATCTTCACGCGGTCCCACCCAGGCATGCCACTTAAGGATTTAGCCCGAGTGGATCCAATGTGTGAATAGCGCGGGATAAAAAGATGATGGCATTTTAACCCCCCGAGGGAACCCCTGCACTTTTGCTCGAGGAAGTCGATTTTTTTGCTAAGCGTTGACGGTGTCGCCAGGTGGCTCGGAACTGGAATTAGCAAATCGGACCCTCGGTGGAGTGGCCGGGTGGTCGGCCGCTAACGCGCCAATGCTGTTTTTGTCTCCGTTTCTTCATTCTCCTCGGAAACACACACACGCACATGCACACACACACACATAGACAGACAGACAGACAGACACAAACACACACATACACATCGACACACACAGACACACACACAAAGACACACAGACACACACACAGACACAGATGCACACAGACACAGACACACACACACACAGACAGACACACAGACACACACACACACACACAGACATACAGACACACACAGACACAAACACACACACATACACACCGACACACACAGACACACACAGACAGACACACACAGACAGACACACACAGACAGACACACAGAGACACACACACAGACAGACACACACAGACACAAACACACACAATACACACCGACACACACAGACATAGACACACAGACAGACACACCCAGACAGACACACCCAGACAGACACACAGAGACACACACACACATAGATACATAGACACACACACACACACAGACACATGGGCACACAGATGCACACACACACAGACATAAACACAAATGCACACACACAGACACAGATGAGCACACACAGACATAGACACACAGACACGCACGCACACACACACACACACACACACACACACACACACACACACCTCGTCAGAACTGCCAAGCTGTCTGCATCGAGAAAATGCATTCAATCCACTTTCAATCCCCTCGATTTAGTTCAGGGGCAGCTCTCACTTTTGTCGGAGAGAGTTTGAAGCACCTCTCGAAGCACTCTGGCGCTTTCCAACGCCACAAAAAAACATTTATGTCTTTGCAATTGCGATTGATAATGCGCCTCGCTGCTAAAAATACAGTTGATGACCCTTTTGGTGCATTCTTATTTGTTTGGTCACATAGGCGTTCTTTCCCTAAACAGCAACTCCAAGGATGAGTCATTTTGTCTGAAAAGTAACAGCCAAAGCGCTTTGTGAAAATCCCTCGTAAAGCTACTTAGCGCATAACCGGAGAGCATATGCTCGCCACTTAAAGGAGAAACATTAACGTGCACTATTAATAAGTAGAGGAAAGTGAGAACAAAAAAAATATATTAGACCGCTGGCTGGCGGATGCGTAGGAATTGGGGCTGAGATTAGCAGCGCGAGCCGAGTCGTTTGTGTCGCAAGTCAAAGGAATGAGTGACGGCCAGATGACGAGAGCCGTCGCGCCAGATGTCGCCCGTCTCTCGTCGTATGTTGTGTCGCAACACGGCCGCCCGATGTTACGTATGCGTTCTTCGGCATTGTAGATGACTTTGGATGGGGGTCAGAGGGCGACCCCTCAAAGGCTTTCACGCGGACGCATTAATCAAAGGCGGCATCGTGGACCTCGACTTTAGTAACATTGCCGCGTTGTTTATTTTTTTGCTCGCATATTTTTTGTCAGAATGTTTGAAAAGCCACGGCCTGCCCGCAGGCTGGCTTGAAAGGGGAAACGTTCGTCAAGGTGAGGCATTTTCATTTGCGCAGCCCCTTTCAGACGGAAGGCCACGGTGCTTTTCAAAGGCACGCAATTAAGGAGTTTTACAACATTAAATCAAAAGATTAAGGTAACATCAAAAGAGACTCAATAAAATTTGCAAAGAAAAATGACCAAACACATCAAATCAAGGGCAGGATGGTGAAAATAAGAATAAATCCTAATATATATATATAATTGATTTATTTATTTTGACTTCCCCTAATATTACCGTCTGCAAATAAACATGTTTGTCTAACTTGTTGTCTAACACCATACCGCTCCAACAACAAGTGTGTAATTTGGTGGCTTGGTGCTAAAATGCCGCCGGCTCTGTAAGTGATAATCACTTTCGGGATAGTTGATGGTAGATCTGCTTCAATTAGCTACTTTGCGCCTGCTCATACGTTGCAAGTCTGGTGAAATGGTGGAAAAGAAATGCACGTCTCCCTTAGAGATGAGTCCCCAGTGTTTTTTTTGTTGTTTTTTTTTGGCCTTCAATCCAAAATGGCAGCCACCCTCCTCACTGAGCTCGCCTTTTAACAGCGCTATAATTAGTTTTAGCCCCAGGTGTCTGCTTTTGTGGGCCACGTCTTCCCGAGAATCGAACCTGTCTAGCAAACAGAAACAAACTGCGCCGCGTGAGTCGGCTCGTTTGTACCCGGCCGCCCCCACCTCGCGATTGCTTATCGAACATCCGAGAGGGGAGGGGGGAGTGACAGGTCAGCGGCGGGGGGATTCAATTCGCACCAGACGCAATGTTTCAAGACAAGTCGGTTTTTTTTCTTCATCATTTAAGTTGTCTGGCCGCTAATGTGCCCGCGCGTTCAATTAAAAAGAAAAGTTGAGGGAGTAATTGAAGGCAAAGCCTGCCCGCACGAGAACAATGCGAGCGCTAATGCGTCTTGGCAGCGGGGATACATCCCATTAGTTCATCGCAAGTTGACCTCGGAGCAGGACAAGTCGGAGAGCGGACACCAGAGACTACGACAAAGCTCCGCACTTGCCGCTAATTGTGGAAAAGAATCGACCACCTGATTGATACTCGCTTCAGAGTGACGTCTGTAAAAACGGCCATTTTATATCCTCCCTTCAAAATGGCTTCTCTGTGAAGTAGAAGCTGTCAGAAGAACGAGGCAGAAATGTCTGGATGGAGAAAGTCAACAGACACCGTCAGCAATGGCTGCTAATGGTGCGCCACGCCAAAACTTGGCATGGAGCCATTTTGGAGGCGCGGAAAAAAACAACATCTGTGACATGTCTGCAAGGTAACAGAAACAAAGCAATTCCGCAAGTCGTTTGAGACCGGTCGGTGACGCTCCGATGATAATCGCCAGAGAGAGAGAGAGACATGAAGAGAGAAAGAAAGATGGAGAGAGGGAGCTAAATTCCAAATCAGAATTTTCATCCCAACTCTGATCAGAAGAAAAACATTTTGTCCAGGCCTGCTTCAAATTACGGGCCGCCCATTCCACAGATAAATATCCCGGTGATATTTACCGTTATTTAATTGAGATGGTGGATGGCTGGCTTTAATTAACCCCGTTTGGCGATAAATGTAAATGTCAAACGTCTGCCACAGCAATCCAGCTTTTTTTGGGGGAGGCGGAAAGCAGCATGTGGGCCGACCCGGTACCGGAAGGGGGGAAGGACACGCGCCTTTTCCGATTCTTCAGCCTGTTGTGAGACGGCGGGATCGACACGCTAAACGTGACCCAAACCACAAGGCCGACGTTTATCACAGCAGGTGAAGCTTGAAGGCAGCGCCGCCACGGGTTAAGAGCCCGATCGGCGGCTTGTAGACAGACACGGTTTTAGTTTCAAGTGGTCCCTTTTGTTACTCACACGGCGTGAGAAGATAATGGGTCCCCGCTGTAATTGTTGCAGGAGCCGTGACACGTCCTGACCCATCCTGAGACCGATTGGTAGACATCTGCTGATCCAATCCAGTCTTTTGTTGTGAAGGCGTACCATTGGCGTTCTCTGTGTTCCCGCCGGCGCCTCTGGAAAAGCATCTCAGCATCTCTCAGGGCCTTTTTTCACACCCACGCTCGGATCGGATCGGCGCCGTTACCTCAAATGGGGAGTTTCAGACAGTCAACTTACCCGAGGCCATTTTTATGCTAGCCACCGCGAGACTGTTTTCCCGCCGTCCTCCTCCTTCCCCGCCGCCATTGTTTGAGCAAGGTTTTTTCTTTCTGTCATGTTTTATCGGTAGACGTTCCGAATCCGAGTGAGGCCCGCGAAAAGGTCAAGAGTCAAATGAGAACTGTGAATATCGCTCGCTTCTGTTTGCTGAAATGAGTTGGCGTGGTATTTGCAAGGTTTTTTTTTTTTTAACCTGAATGTTTCACCAACAGGTAGATATATATATATTTTTTACCTGAATGATTCACGAACGACGAACAAGGAGACCGTTTTTTTTTTTTACCTGAATGATTCAAACGACGAACAGGCAGACATTTTTTTTTACCTGAATGATTCACGAACAGAGGCGGCTCGGTGGCGCACTGGGTAGCACGTCCGCCTCACAGTTAGGAGGGTGCGGGTTCGATTCCACCTCCGGCCCTCCCTGTGTGGAGTTTGCATGTTCTCCCCGGGCCCGCGTGGGTTTTCTCCGGGCACTCCGGTTTCCTCCCACATCCCAAAAACATGCTTGGTAGGCCGATTGAAGACTCCAAATTGTCCCTAGGTGTGGGTGCGAGTGCAAATGGTTGTTTGTCTCTGTGTGCCCTGCGATTGGCTGGCAACCGGTTCAGGGTGTCCCCCGCCTACTGCCCGATGACGGCTGGGATAGGCTCCAGCACTCCCGCGACCCCCGTGGCGACTAAGCGGTTCGGAAAATGGATGGATGGATGGATTCACGAACAACGAACAGGTCGACAGTTATTTTTTTATTTACTTTGTTTTACCTGAATGATTAAGAAGCGACGAACAGGCAGACGTTTTTTTTTTTTACCTGCATGATTCACAAACGACGAGCAGGCAGACGTTTTTGTTTTTTTTACCTGAATGATTCACGAACGACGAACAGGTAGACAGGTCTGTTTTTTCACCAAGGTAAAACTTCCAATAGCTCCTCTCACAAAGAGCCACATTAATGAACAGTAAGCCAAGGACAAGTTTTATTGTTTCACGCTAAGGCCAGCAGCCTTTCTAGCAGATGGGGGGGGGGGCAACGTCTACATCCTGTATGAGTAAAAGCACTTAAGCGTCAGAGCACTTTAGTCAGTCTTTAACGCAAGGAAATTGACTGTGATGTCATCATAAATCTAAAAAGGGCCCAGTTTATGATTTGAAACAAACAGGTCTGACTTTGTCATAGCTTTCTTTCGAGTCAATTCACAACAGAAGTGATGTGGAGGCGCTTTAGACATGGAGCAGGTCAAGGACCACATTTGGCAACTGACTCAAGGAAAAACCTTATTTGGGTAAATTCTTTGGACCTTGAACAGAGCCTCGGCTCTGTGGAGCGACTTTCTGTCTCGTGATTGCGGATCCACTGCAACTGGAGTTTGGGAATTCAGTTCAAACTGATTGCTGAGTCAGCTTTAGCAAACACAATATTATCATTCTCTGGTTTGATCTTTTACGAAGCAACATGTCACGGAGTGGGCGCTCGCTCGCCTCCCTCTTCCGCGTTAACGGGCAAAAGCATCCCGATCGATGCGTCTTCTAATGGGGCCTGCTAGCAGAAAGCGGGGCAGGGCGCTAGCTTTTCATTACGCACGGCAGATTGCTACGTTCAGTCAGCGCACTCGGGCCTTTCCCGAAATGAGAGCCACGGAGCATAAAAAGCCTGGGCGAGACGCACCCCGTCCTTGGATTGGCCCGTGACGGCTGTCAACTAAGTCGCATGGCGGTAAAACAAACGTCTTTCCGCCACCCAAACTAGTAGCTAGCCTTGGCTACCAGCCGTCATGACTGCCAACAGCAGCGTGCTGAAAGTTTGATTTGAGCTGGTGCTAACGTATCTGGACTGGAATAAAAAAAAAATATTAGCACTAGCAATGACATTATCGCGCATGAAGGACTCCAAAAGGTGTTATGAAGAAGCAACGGGCCATGAGAAGCTGGCAGATGTAAGATTTATTTTAACGTCTTGACAAGAATAAAGCAGGTGGTGTTTAATTACGCAGGGCGAGGGCGGTGTGAAACATCTTGATAACAACGCAGAGTGATAACTGAGTTCCTCATCTCGCCGTCGGGTTACGTCGCGTCTTGCTGTTCTATTCTCATCGTGGAACGTGAAGTGTGTCTCACCTTGATTGGCTTAAAGTTGGGATTTCACGGCTTCTCGCGGGCTAATGTGAAAACACGCTTTGACATTTTTAATAAACCATGTATCATCCGCGTTCACATTGTGACAACTACAGAACTTCATTAACAACCCCAAAATGGTATCTTGTCATCAGTATGTGAGTGCTATACAGGTGCCCCCTAGTGGCATATAAAAGGATCACAACCCATGTCATTATTTAACCTATGATTTGATGGCTTTTCAGAAATTGACCCAAAATACACATAGCATAAAAATTTTTCATCATGTCATTCTTTTGTGCCAATATCTTTTGGAACAGTTCACAAATATTTGTCTTATTGCTTGACAAAAACTTTAGTTCTGAAATAGCCAAATCATTTTAAAAGCAATAAGGTTGGCCGGCCTTGCCACCCGATGACCATTTTTTTTCTGAAAATGACTTTTTGATCATGTCTGACATTTGACCCCCTCTGTAAATAAACTTTTGGTGCACATTGCTTGCTATTGAGTTCAACCAATCCGAAGGTAGTTCATCGTTTGGTGACTTGTTTGGTTTCATTGACATTCACATGTAGCTGTGTTTGATTATATTTCGATTTTATTGAAATTGTGTAAACATTCTCGACACCTACATTCTGTGTAAAATGATTTAAGAGCTATTTTTTGCGAGGAATCCATTTTGATGAATTTGTAAATTCGTTTGTCGGTTCCACCTTACCTGTTGTAGTAAGAGGGGCACATATTAACGTGACACATACCGGAGTGGTAAAAGTGAACCCGAACTATGTTAATTGGATTTCGCCCCATTTGTGTATTGTTACACTCGCTGCAGGGGAGTGATCGCTCCGTTCGTTGCCGGTGTGAACGTGACGCTCTTGCTGCATTACAGGGGGCGTTATGACTCATTGTTGCTAATTCAATGTTCTCTGTTGCACTTCAGTACATTAGCTGGTAACAATGTCGAATGTACTTTTTGATTCAAAACATTTCTGTGGATACAAATTTATTTGAGATATTTTGGGCCAGTGTTATTCCCTTCAATTACAGCAATACGTTGTATTTAATCTATTTTTGTATTAGATGCACAAAGAGTAAAAAAAATATGGGGGAAAAAATACAGGGACAGATTCTGAGGGCAAATAAAACAGCCATCCCTGACCTCAACCCCACCGAGAACTCTAAAATGAGGATAGTTGCTTGTCAACTCTATAGGACCTTGTTTCATTTCATCTCCATCATGTGATATTTCCCAATTCCGGCATCTGACGTCCAACATCATTTCCAGTAGGCTAAAAAGAACAGTGCCCCCCCCACCCCCACCGTCCCTCCTTCCCAGCCTGTAAGGAAGAAAAGATTGTCTCTGGAAAGAAAGAAAAAAAACGTAACTATGGCTATATTTCCGTGTGTGTGCGTGAGCAGGCTTCCCGTGAAGATAACAAGCGTGTGAACATTTCAGCGCCAAGTGACTCTCCGTCGGGGAGACGACATGGCGTTCGCGTTTCTGATCCGTCACGTACGCTCGCGGCAAACGCAAACTTGCGCTCCGAGTTCCATATTGAGCCGACAGGAATTAGAATTCAGAAGAGATTAGCTACGGAAGTAGACGACACACACACACACACAGCCCGGAGCTGTGTTTTGAGGCCCCGCCCCCGCCCCTCCATTTAACATTATTTTTCCATTGTAGCCTTTTAAGCTTGCCCTTTTGTTTTTCTTTGGCCGTGCACCAACCAAAACAAAAATCCATTCACACGCTAGTTGCTGACAAATACACAAATGCACATTGTTTGATGCACTTTAGCGCATTCATTGAGCGGCACCGGTCAATATTTTCCTGAGCTGTAAGTCACGTGAGTGCGTACGCGACTTAATGAGGACGGGTGGGGCGCAGGGCCTTCTCTGCTTCAGACAGCTCGCATCACTTCTTGAACAACCGACATGATAAATTTGCCCCATAAAAAAAAAATATCAGCCAGGTCCACTTTGTATGTGCGTGTGTGTGTGTTGCAGGGTTGTTATCGTTATGGATTGTTCATGCTATTTTGTTTTCAATTTTCTTTTGTAAGTTCATTTTGTTTAAATGAGTTTTTAGAGCGGGGTTGAAATTGTTTTGAAAATGTTTTTTCAGGTTTGATATCAGTTGAATTTTTTTTAATGTATGTTGAGTGCCGAAAAGAGTCGCACTTCTTTCTTTGGTACAGACTCATTTATTTATTCTATTAACACAAATGTGTTTTTAATTTTGGTTTTAGTTATTTCAATTGTTTCCATTAACTATAATAACCTTGGCGAGTGAGTGCACTTGTTTTGTAGTGTGTGTGTGTTCGTATATGATTGGTAAATTGTGTTTAAAGGAGCAAAGTTAATAGCCTCACGTTTAAAAGCCACAAGCCTTATAAAATAGCGAAACAGAGAAGGGAAAAAAATAACACACCCACAATTCTAAATAGCTCATCAATAATTAGAAGCGAAAATTAGATTGCCATTCAAATCCCCAAGCGGGCTAATCACATCTAATGTTGATGTTTTGCTCTTTCCACTTTTGTTCACTTACAGAGTCATCAAGAGTCCAAAAAGCGAGCCGAGTACAAAACCTCTGCTTATTGTCTCGTTCGATAGCGGCGCATTAAGTCGGCGCTTGCTAATTAATTTCCATCAAGACAGCCGCTCGCACGCTCGATAGTCAATTTTTAAAAGCTATAGACTGGATAGCATGTGGCCTTGTGCAACGCTAAGTGCTCCGCTTAATAAGCCAAGCTGGCTAAATGCGAGATGCAAATGTCTGCATTGGCAGCGGCAACATTATTTGAGATACTCGAGTACAACTGGGCTTTGACTACGAAGTGCTGCTTCCACAAGTGAAATTGCCGTCATTGCCCCAGGGGTGCTGCGCCCACGGTCGTCATAGCAACAAACTTTGCTTTCGTGGCGTCGCAGACAACAAACAAAAAGCTCCTTTTCATAAAGTGTCTCTGGCGATTTAAGATTTTTGCATTTGGATCTTATTTACAGAAAATGACAAACTAGAAGGTCTTCATTGTAGAGTCAGACATGGAGGGATGACCTTTTTTTTTTTGGACGTTTTTTGCTGTCGTTTTGATATTTCCAAGCAAAACGACAAGAACCAAAACACCTTTGGGACACCACCGAGAAGATGGGCCGGGCCGCCCGCGGCACTAATGATGACATGCGGTTGATAAGCGGCGGGGCGGCGGCGGGCCGCTCCCTTCCTCTCGGCCGGCTCACCAGGTGACAGGCCCGCCGGCTAACGAGCGTCGAATACGCGGGGACCTCGAAACCGCACCGCGCTGCGAGGGAGATCATCTTTTCCGTGTAACAACAACAACAAAAAAAAGCCGGGCTTATTATTCCGCAGACGGGTCCCTGGAGTGGAAAATTAGCTCCGGCGACAATTTGCTACGTGGAGAATGAGCGTGTAAATGAAAGTATGGGAAAAGCAATCGTCGGCCGCGTTGACGGACGGCGTCGCCGAAGCGGGATGGTTCGCTCGCTTGTGAAGTGACATAATTGTGTTTGTCATTCCTGCTCGTATTCATCCGTTCAATTGCAGCGAAGGTCTCTGTTGCACTGCGGGAAGAAAAGAATAATTGTGGCCACGATGAAGACGTACACGTGCACTCTTGTGAAATGATCATTTATGGGCCACGGGGAAAAAAATGTAACGTGCACAACATGTACAAATGAGACGGACGCAATTTTCTTTTTTTTTTGTCCTTGATGTTGAGCGCAACAACAAACACGAGGGATGTCCTCCTAAAATCACAAAGTGACTTTTAATGCGGCCAATTATTTATTGTGATAATAGGCGTGCAAATGTTTTTGCGATGACTAAGTATTGATTAGTTCGCCCGTTTTTTTTTTTTTCCCCCTCCAATGAATCGTTTCTCCCTGCTGGAGCGGGTCCAACTATCGGCGCTGTGCGGGATGTCTGACTCCCCCCCCCCCCGACCAATGACAAGTCAGCTCCCAAGCTTGAGTCTGAAGAAGCTGTTAACTCATTCATTGCCATTATAGACGTCAAAGATATTAACTGGGTTGGCAGTGAATGAGTTGACGAGCGTCGTCAATGACCCCACGAGAAGTCTCGCTGTGATATTTCCTCCCATCATTTGAAGTGGGAAGCTGCGCATAAGATGCAAAGAAGCCAAAGTTGTGTGCACCCTTACTGTGCCAAAAAAAGTTCTTCGTCCATCACGCCTTCTCTCCGTTTCCAACAAGCACACCGTGACCTCATGGCTTTGTAATGCAGCCATTGCGTCCCTCCCCGCCCGTCTTTTATGCAGTTCCCCAACAAATTCAATTGTACATTGTGATTGCTTTCATTGATTCCTACATTGCAGCCCCGTCCCGCCGGACCCTCGTCGACTCCGGATCGCTTTATTCCCCCTTCACACACCTCACTGCTCTCTAATAACACCTACCCCCCCCTTTGGCGAGAAACACCGGGTTACCTGCGAGCTCTACCGGGACGGGAGTAATATCAGAAATGCAAACCAGGTGAAATCTCAGGACGAGCCTCCCGCTAATTAATGGGACGTTCGTCGTGTAGCGGCGGAGAAGACGAGCCTCGCGGAGACGGACGGGTTAGCATGGAGGAGATGAGTGCTGAGCAACCAGCTCGTGGGGATTGAAGGCATCCTTTTCTTGGCAACTGATCTTCAGTCCATGTAATTAGACGGGGCCGCTGTGGTGGGTTGGGGGGCAGATCTTCTAATCCAATCTGTAATGGCCGTCCGGAATGTATGTCGGAGGGAACGCAACATTCACCGCAGAGAACGAGTTGAAAGGATCCACACAGCGGTTGCTATGGAACCCTGTTGTTACTCTGTGCAGGATGGGGTGGCCGGTTCGTCAAAGGATATCAATCAATCAATATATATATAAGAAAATGAGTAGAGAGAGCTCTCTATTGATGAGCGGCGGCTGGGAGAGAAAAACAAATAGGGGAGGGGGAGGGGTCGTCTCCGCCACTGTGATGAAAGGAAGCAAGATGTGCAAGACGTCTCTGAAAGAACGCAGAAAGGCACACGCTCCTTGTATCCATTCAGCGCTCCGCTTGAGATTCAGCCTGTAAGGCAGAACGGGGGCAAGGGAGCGCCCATCCCCGTTTCCTTCACATGGCCAGTCGTCTCAGACGGCTGCAAATTGAACACCGCATCAAGGCTGACCGTTCAAAAATGCGCCCCCACCCCACCCTACATATGCTGCTGATGGGCTGCGATGTAATGGAAGTCTTTGTGGTCCTCTGATGCTGCGAGCTGTAGCTCGGGGGTCAGCGGAATCATTTGCATTATGGTGCTTTTGCCTTTAGTGATCCTTCCCAGGCAGACGAATGCAAGACAGCAAAAAGGCTAAAGTTGAGATAGATAGATAGATAGATAGATAGATAGATAGATAGATAGATAGATAGATAGATAGATAGATAGATAGATAGATAGATAGATAGATAGATAGATAGATAGATAGATAGATAGATAGATAGCGTAGCACTGTGATTCTTAATGTGCAGTAAGAATCGAAATTAAGTCAGTAAGTGCAGCAAAGTTACGTTAAAGTTTCATCAAAAGTAACAGAAGTGTACTTCTGGACTGGATTTTGAAAGGTCTAATTCTGTGTTTCTTTCATTTACCACTGGAGGGCGCTTGACTCGGCACCTGCTTTAGCCTAGCGTGCGCTCAACAGGCGCGGCCCAGCTAATGACAAAGACCTTGTCGCTTCAAGCGTTGAACGGAGCCGCCTTGTACCGGACACCCGAGCGTCCACGTCTCGGTTCGGGTGACATCTCCGGTTCAAAGCACTCAGATAGCAGGGGGGGGGTGTCGGGAAGTGGGCGGACTTCATCTGTCAGGCACGCTCCAAAGGCGACCTTGAGCAGAGGGTTTGATTGAGGTGTTCAAAACCCGGGCGTGAAAAAGAGGATTGATAGAATCAAGCGCGCGGGATTACTTGGCATTCGGCAGCGCAGGCTGGCCTCTGGCCTGCCGATGGTGTTGCAAATGAAGTGTCGACGCAACTTTGCGAGGAAAGACGAATGGAAATGAGAGAGCAACGGCGAGCCGCCCAAAGAGGAATAGGACGAGAAGGAAAGGTAGAAATCTTTCAAAGGTGTGCTCACTGAAGCACCGTGCAGACAATGAATACTGATGACGGACGGAGCTCTGTTGGCTTCCCCTCAAACTTTGGACTGTAAAAGTTTCTGATGAGTACGGCGCGGCCGTCTAGCGGTTAGCTCAAGCTAACCAATGACAACTGTTTGACGATATTTATCATCCAAAATCGGACCAGTGGAATAGAATGCGTGGTTGGGTATTTGCCAAAATGGCGACCAGTCCGGGTTGTAACCTTCAAAGTCAGATTTCATTTTACGGGCTTATTATGCAAAAAAAACAAAACATCGTATGTCTTCTTTAAAGTAACAAGACAAGTGGAAGGGTTGCGAAAATAATGCCGCCATACATCATTCCCGTTACGTTCTGGCAAAATATAGCTTTAGCCAATGATCCGTCGACGCCGCGTTAGCGTCGGTAATTGAACCGTTCGTCACGCGCCGCACCTCATCCAATCTCCATTAGCCGTCTTTCACTCGGCGTTCACGCCGCTCAAAGGCGCCGAGCCGAGCGAGAGGACGGAGCGGCGCCCCCCGTTCGTGCCCGTGACCCGATTGAAAGGCGAGCGAGATGATGAGACACGACTCGGAGAGCCAAGTTGACGCTCATGTGGGTTCGGTGACAACCCCCTCCCGGAAAAAATAGCAAAGGCTGCAAAAATACTCCATCACGATACTTGTGGAAGAAAAAGCTACGGTTCAAGTGGTGTACTTCAGAAAAACATACACTTCATAAGATTATTTTTGAAGTAAGCATGGCACACAACTCATGATGTACTATGTGATGACTTGCCCTTCATTGCAAAAAAAAAAACAAAGAGCAAAAATAGCCGCGGAGAGCCGTAGCATGTCTCCATGGCGGCTCTTAGAAATAAGTGGCTAGAATATGACACCGGGGGCAACATTGTCAGGAGGAATTGACTCGGCCAAACACAAATAAAGCAGCGACTTGAAAGAGCCTTGAAGATGATGATTTCCAGATATTGCGCCCGATGCGCTTCGCGTCCCCATCCGTCACGCCGCAATCTCCTCGCCGCACTCTCCGTTCCTTTCATCCGCCGCTCGCAAGATGAATCCCGCTCAGCGTCATTGTGCGCGTGACTCCCCTCACTTTGCCGTTTCGCCCTCCGCCGCTAACGTCAGCCTTCATCTAGCCGGGAAACGTACGATGGGAGGATTCCATTTTGCCGGTCGAGAGGAAAAGGATAGCGGGAAGAAAAGCAACGGTAATTTAAGCAGCGGGATGCGATGAACGTGGCCTCGTCAGCCCTTTTTTTGTGACAAATCCTCAAAAGCAACCTTTGGAGTTGGAGGACATTTTCTGTCCGGACCCGTGAAATGTCAACGTTATCCACGGCTGAATACTGATAACCACCGTCGTGCTGAGTCCAAGTTGCTGTGAGTCCAAAATAAAATTTCAAATCGCTTAAAGTTCGACACTGGCTTGGGAGATAGGGAAAATGCTATCGATTCTCTTAAGCTAGCACGCGGACATGATCAAAGTCCGTTCAATTTTTGTGGACCGAAGATTTGATCATTCTTCCGGTATCCAAATTTCTGTGAGTCCAAAATAAAATCTTAAATTGCCAAAAGTTTGATACTGGCTAGGGTAGTTAGCGCTGGCGGAACTGTCGGAAAATGCTCTTAAGTTAGCGCGCGGACATCTTCAAAGTCCATTCAATTTTTGTGGACCGAAGATTTGATCATTCTTCCGGTACCCAAGTTGCTGTGAGTCCGAAATAAAAATTTAAAATGTTTGACACTCGCTTGGGTAGATAGCGCTAACGTAACTGTGGGAAAATGCTATTGATTCGCTTGAGCTAGCACGCGGATATCTTCAAAGCCCATGTGAACTTTGTCGCAGCGTGGACCGAAGATTTGATCATTCTTAAGGTATCCAAGTTGCTGTGAGTCCAAAATAAAATTCTTCCGGTATCCTTCGCATAATGTCGTCTCGAAATTGACCAGAAACTTCCCAAGGAAATATCCCAAACTGACGTCAGAGGCTAATTTTTTTTTTCTATTTTGCAATTTCATTCCAAAATTTGGTGCATCCAGACTGCTATCAATGTTGCTTGCTGTTTAAAAGTGGCAATGTTTTGCTGAAGCCTCAATTATTGTCGTGTTGAAATAGTCGCATGTTGTTTATGTCTGCTGGACAAGCGTCACTCTTGGCAGGCACAGGGGGGGGGGAGGATGAGATGATTCTAAACGAATGTTCTTTTGCCTCATTTTCCAGCAAGCCAGCCCGAAGATGAAGGCACCGCCGCGCGCCGAAGGCCTCTCGTTAGCGGCCCAGATTGAAGCGCCGCCGAGGCGGTGGACGTTGACCCCGCCGCACGACCTGACGCATGGACTTGCGATACGAAAGCCCGCAAAAGCCAGTTGAGATGTGATATTTTCAACATGAGAGCCTTTCATCACAAAAAAGTATTTGTTCTTGAAGGTGAGAAGTATTTATTTATTTTTTGACGTCTGTATTGTCACAGCTCGACATTCCCGCCGTTCCTAATGAGCACTTGGAGATGTTGCTGCTGTCTTCAACCCCCAAAAAAGCAAATTAGCCACACGCCGTCTTGTGGGAAGGACGGAACATGTGTTCTCAAACGCAGGATCTGTCACCTCCCGTCAATTATTCCGCATTTGACGATGAGATGTTTCGCCGAGTTCTTCGTATTTGAGACAAACGATGCAGCAAGCCCGACACGGATCCTTTCAAGAAGTTTCGAGTCGGCCGCAGTCGGGCACAAGCAACGACTTTGAATATCTGAAACAATCGTTAAAATGTGAGCTTGGTTTTTACTGCTTTTTAATTTTCGATAGAGATAGAAAACGGACATTTGGACAGCGCTGCACTCGTTGGCTGTCGTTGTAGAAGCGCGGTTGCGGTATTAGGCCTGCGGGGGCGCTGCTGCATCAGAAACAAGTTGCACTTAAACCCATCAAAGAAGAACAGAAGAGATAAAATCCTCTGAATAATCAGGTCGATTATTGGCGCTAAGACATTGGTGTCAAACCCAAGGCCCTATATGGCCATATCCTTTTATGCGGCCCGCAAAGACAAATTTTGCATCGACTTTGTGTCATTATTAAAATGATAAATTGTTTTCACTTTTAAAGAAATAGAGATATCGCTTGCAAATTTTTTTACCATTCATTTTTAAGAAATTTGAACCGTTTTTACTCGTCTCTAATTTCAAAAGTCCCTCCGAAGGAAACCATGTCTACGATGCGGCCCGTGACAAGAATGAGTTTGACACCCCTTCTTGACAAAGATTGAACGGATTCATTTTCTTCCTCCAACGTTTTCAGTCGTCGGCGGAGTTTGGCAACTTTCAAGCAGTTGCCGTGGAATTGTCCCAAACGGCAAAATAGCATCAAAAGAGGCTGCCGAGCCGCTCAATCTATGGCGCCTACTCACTCGACTTGAAAAATGTCAAAAGTTGGCAGCGCGCGTGACAGCGCCGCAGTGCACAGCCACCTGCATGAATTCGCATCATCTGTCAGTACTGCCTACGCGCTCCCCCCGGCCCCAGCCCGACCCCGCCCGCCCCGGGAAGCGCGCCGGGCGCTCCCTCCTTTCCGCCCCTTCGACTTCATCCGTCATGGACTCGGCGGCGGCGGTGGCGGCTTCTCCCTCGCCCGAGGCGCGCCTTCGCCTTCGTCGACGGCAAAACGGGCTAAGCGTGACTATTTAATCAGTCACGCTTTGGAGCGCAAGCTCGCACTTTGCTGACTATCTGACTGACAAGCGTGACGACGTCAGAGTGTATTTCTCACGGCTGCCGTCAAGGCGGAGAAAACACGACTCTCCTCCGCAAATCACAGGTTCCGCCGGTGTGAGATCAGGACACGTCGCGACCGTCACTTCTGCTTTAATTGTGCGAATGCAGGAAGCGATCACACATAGGTTGATTTTTTTTTTTTTTTAGGATATTTTCAAGGATGAGAATTTTCCGCGGAGCCGCGGATTTCCGTGTTGTTTTCCGTCTAAAGTATTTTCGTGAATGGTGTAAATCCCTTGAGAAAATTATTTTTTTATATATGGGGGGGGGGGGGCGGCTCGTTGGCGCACTGGCTAGCACGTCCGCCTCACAGTAAGGAGGGTGCGGGTTCGATTCCACCTCCGGCCCTCCCTGTGTGGAGTTTGCATGTTCTCCCCGTGTCCGCGTGGGTTTTCTCCGGGCACTCCGGTTTCCTCCCACATCCCCAAAAACATGCTTGGTAGGCCGATTGAGCGCTCCAAATTGCCCCTCGGTGTGAGTGCGAGTGCGGATGGTTGTTCGTCTCTGTGTGCCCTGCGATTGGCTGGCAACCGGTTCAGGGTGTCCCCCGCCTACTGCCCGATGACAGCTGGGATAGGCTCCAGCAAGCCCGCGACCCCCGTGGGGATACAGCGGTACAGAAAATGGATGGATATATGGGGGGGAGCGGCCGGCTAGCTGGCCGGGCAACGTTAGCCTCGGCGACTCCCGCCCGCCGCGACAGCGTGTATCGCCCCCCCTCCCGCTACTTTTCCCTGCTTTTTCACATTTGCCATTCTCATCCCTGTATTTTACTCTCCTCAATTCTTTGCCGCGCTTCTTGAAAATTCCCGCACATTTTTCCAAGTGACATCCATCCGTCCGTCCACCCATTCCCATCATATGTCCAATTTAACTCTG
The DNA here is from genome assembly GCF_901709675.1 of Syngnathus acus. Lineage (NCBI taxonomy): Eukaryota > Metazoa > Chordata > Actinopteri > Syngnathiformes > Syngnathidae > Syngnathus > Syngnathus acus. Next base: position 1,564,580 of record NC_051095.1, read on the forward strand.
AAGTGACTCTAACTTGTACCTCACCTTGTTACTTTGAAACTTTGCAAAAATGACTTGGCACTCTTCCTTCCTAGCGCCTTCCCTTGGCGAGCGTCTTTCCTCGCCACGGCCGCCTCCTGCGTGCCTGTGGAGGCCGGGTAGAAGGCCGACGTTTGGATTCAGATTCTCTCTACCTCGCTCTCCCACCTGCTGGGCCGCGACTTCCTTAAGGTAGGGTGTGGTTTTCTTTTTTTTGGTTAGCTTCAGCAGTAGGTCTTTATAGCCGATAAAACTGCAGCCGTGTGGAGGAATGTGCAGTTTGCGCACGTGTGTGTGTGGGGGGGGGGGTTGGGTCAATCATAGCTGTGTGTATCATATGTTATTAATTTGTCTAGCTGTCAGTGGAAACACACTCATGGCTGTATTTATTTCAGCGCCCTCTCAGGCTCCACTAGTGAGTGGGGTTATTGCTTTTTGATTGTATTTATTCCCCTTCTGCCTTTCATATCCGCAACAATATTAGCTGCATCTACCCCCCCTCCCCCTTTCTGCCATTGTCAACATTTGACTGATTGATCTTTCAATAAATCTATCTATTAGTTTATTGCTTTTCTGTGGTGGAATGCTGTTTCCATCCCGGGAAAGGAGAGATCGACAGCGAGATCAAGTTAGGTCTGTCGGCGGATATCGCGTTGCGCAATACTCGGTTTGCTTTCGGAGCTACAGTTAGACCAGTTGACTGTTTTGATCCAGTTTTTATTTATTTAAAATGTATTTTTGTATTAATTTAATTATTTTGTGAGTTCCACCCAAACTTTTCAGGAAATATTGACCTGCCACCCAGGGAAGAACATTTTGCTTTTCAATCCCTTTCAAGAATCACATTTGGAAAGCGTCTGTAATCTTGCACTTAGCTGCCTATTGAAGTTTTTGCAAGTTACAGTTTTGTGACTTTTTCTGACCCCCAAATCCAGACTCGGCGATTGAGTGTGGTTAGTCACATCAAGCGGATTTCCGAGGGCGGGGCAATCAAATCAAAACACGTCTTCTTTTGAAAAAGCCGCTGAAGTTCGAATGACTCGATGTCTTTCTGGTCATTTAACGCCGAATGAAACAAACGAAACTCTCTCGTGGGCGCCATTTTTTTTCTTTTCTGCCAATGACTTTTAGTCAGAGCAGGTTTGAATCAGTTCTCAGCAACTAACAAAGGTGGCTCCTTCGGTTTTCAAATCCAGTCTGGCGCTCGGAACGAAGTCGCATTTGTCCAAGTCCCGACGCTGAATTTTACGACATCTCCCTCCAGGTTGTCCTCAAGCGCAAGCACAAGCCGCTCAGACGTTAATACCCGCAGAGTGTCGGCTTTGATTGACATTGCAGACTTAACCGGAGGCGTAAATCCAAAGCGGCGCCAATGACTATAGGCTGTAAACAGCAATAAATAAACAGCGATAAACTCATCATTGTAGCGGGAGGCTTGTCGCGTCGCGGTAGTCCTTGCAAGTGGGGAACATCTCTGGAGCCCTTGATAAAACGCACTTCAATAAAGTGTTGCCATGAGATTCACGGGCGTGCGTGTTCTTACTCAGCGTGTCGTCGACTCCATCGGAAACGGCGACGTGCCAGCAAGGCGCGTGAAACCTTTTGTCATTTGTTTCGTATGCACTTAAGAGCCAGCAGCCAAGAATTGCGGGAATTCCTGGAAAGTATGTGAGCGATTCATCGCTGAGAGTAGAATTGTTTGTCATTTGCAAAGGAGAAGCAAAGGGGTGAAAAATAATAGCACCAGGTTGTTTTTTTTTCGCAGCTATTTTCAACAGTTTCACCAAAATCTCAGGAAGTTGAATTGAAAGAGACAACGCTACTGATTTGTTCAAGGTCAGATGAGCTGGATCAAGGGTTGGCTGCTAGTCAATATCACCACCTGGCTGAATGGATATGAAATACAAAAAAAATATTTTTAGCATATTTTATTATAAGAATTTATTTAACAATTATTGAAAGTCATAAAATGAATCGATTTATTAAAAATGTATTAAATTAATTAATGTATTAAATAAATATTACATTAATTCATTTATTTTAAAAAATATAAAAAATATATTAACACGTGGGGAGATAGTGAATTACAGATTTAAAAAAAAAAAAAAAAAAAAATCAATCCAATGGTGTTTTCTGCATCGACAAGCCAGCACATTATATCATCAAGCACCTCGGGCTAATAATTGTCAATGCAAAGCTGACTTTTTCATTGCGAATCTCCAATTATTGATTTTCCCCCCCTGAGCTTTGATGAATGATATTTAAATCCTCACATGGCAATTCTGTTGAAAAAGGCCACAGATGGTTCTGAAGCTTGTCGACCGGTTCTGAAGCAGTGCAACCATATTTGCGAATGTTTCACATCCCCGCCAGCGTCATATTTCCTCTTCGCCTATTCAACTGACTTAAATGGTGTTTGCTGTTCATGAATTTTTCAACTCCACATGCTTTCCAATCCAAACTGACTGGAGAAATGTGAATCGACATCTAAAAAATTTTCTTTCGCCACATATTTGAGCAGCGTTTGTCCTTCACTTTGAGCTCTTTCCAATGTTTATTAAAGATTTGAGCTCTTTACTTCTGGCAGATAGCTCACCAACAGTGCATAGCGAACATTAGCTAGCCGTGTTAGCTAGCCGGCGTTTTCTTATTTACCACATAGAGGAGCAGCAATCAGGCTCTCTTTATCAGTCGACGGCGCCCTCCTTTATCTTCTGATCGATAGCTCAGTGTAATCCTATCAATGCGTCGGGCATTGCCTTGATGCCTGCTGTGCCAAAAATACACTCGCAGGCAAATGGGGTCAGATAGCAATTTGAAAGCTTCCCGGAATGGCAGCGCTTGATGAATGGCAGCCGCAAACATGCGTTAATGATCCATTTGTCTTGGACTCGTCGGCTGGTTTTTGTACTTGTTTTTGTTTTTTTTGCCTTTTGTTGATTTGACTCGGTCGCTCCCTCGAGTGCGTGCCATCGGTGCAAGGTGCAATTGCTTCCGCATGGCCGAGTCAATATCTACCTGGCGCTCGCTTCAAGACGAGGTGACCCGAGATCAGGGCGGAGATGTCAATCTCCCAAAAAAAATCTGTCTCCACCAGATCGATAACTTTGTGAAATACAATTATAAGTGCGCAGAGGTATGGCAAAATAAGTCAATTGCTCAGCGCCTTGTTTATTGACGCGCCTAACTCGACTACGGGACTAATTAGAACTTGATCCCCTGACAATAGAAACGCATGACTGAGTCTGGCTTTGAATTATCCTGACAACAGAATCGACCCAAGTAAAATGTTTTAAAAAAAAATGATGTGAATAAAAGTGCCTTCCTGGCTCATTTGTTATGCAAGGTTAAAAAAATAAAAAATAGAAACGACGCTACATGATTCATACGCGCGGATGGATAATTATCACCATCCCAATTATAAAAGGGATGCAAACAAGAGGTCTTGTAGCGAGCCAATATTTCTTGTCTGATTCGGTGTTCAAATAATTAATGAGCGTACTTTTAATCTCCCGATGGAGAACCAACGCTCCACCAGAGGAGAGAAGATTGCTAAAGCCCTGGATGGCTGCGTAGTAGGTGGCTATAAAAAAAAAAAGCTAATGATGATCCAGGGCAGGCCAGTGCATGTTCCCATGTAGTTGACACGTTTTTGCTCACGTGGCCCTCATGTTTTCGCCCGAAAACTTTAGTCAGCCCGCGGTGCACTGGGAATACGCCAGTGTGTCAGGTGAATCGGTGCGAGCAGTTGTTTTCCTCCGAGGGGCGGGAAGAGCCTGCCAGGCCGGCTCGTTGACTACTTAGCATGCGCACCGCTGTGTGTCTATGCGTGCGGTCTGGCCGGCCGCCGTTCTCTTGTCGTGCTTTAAAGGAAACATTTTTGGTTTCACACTTTCAAAAGCGTCGTCTTACCAAATCGCCCCTGACTACAAGGGGTCCTCGGTTTACGACGTCCTCGAATTACGCTAATTCGTCTTTACGACACACGTCTCATATAAATAGTTATTTATATGTTTTTTTTGTATTTCTTCTCATGTATTTAAAGTCTTTTTGGAGCTAAGCGGTTATTTATTGATATTAAGCTATGTCTATCTGTTTATCTATCTATTTCCCCCCAGGGATCAATAAAGTATCTAGCTAGCTAGCTACAGCTAGCTAGTTAGCGCCCCCTCCTCTCTCTCTCTCTCTCAATCACAGGAATAAAGGTGGGGAATTTTCTCTTTTTTTTAACGCTGTACTGTTTCATTTTATGACTGTTCCGACTTACTTATTACTAAATTCAGTTCACGTCGCCGCCTAGGAACGGATCAACGTCATAAAATGAGGATATGCTCGATAATCAACGCAGGCCCGTATTTGTCACATTAAGATTTGGAACAGCTTGCTCAAAGACAGCCTTTCGCAAATATAAAGGCTTCACGACGTTGTTTAATTTCACACTTGGTGAGAAGGAAATCCAAAAGTAAATTTTCCTTACGTCCCCTTTAACACGTATACATAGACTATCATGTTCAGAGGTAGTCGATGCCAATAGAAAGAATCTCGCTGGCTTTGGCTGACAGTGTTCAAACATTTGTCCTGAATTGGATTAAAGTCTGTCAACGCTAAGTCCGATCTCACAAAAGAAAAACAAAGGGCCTCATTTGTGGCGACGTATCGTTGCTTCGGCGGCAGCATGGACTACCAGATAAATATCATCGCAATGTCAGGACAAGAAAACGAGTTGACTTTTTATCGTCACTTAACCTCTTGTAACTATCTTCCCATCACATCTAAAAAAAAAATGGAAGATTGGCGCTGGGTGCAAATAACCAAGGGCAAGGGGGTCTTCCTCACTCGATAAATAATAGACGTACTCGGGCCTCGGTTGGAATTCCGAGCACATGCCGCCGGTTCAAATGGTCTCAATTTTATTATCGTTGCCGTAGGAAGTTCATATCGGGTTCAGCATCTAATAGGTGTGATTGGATTCCTTCAGTCTGGCTGGAGGGAGCCACGGGTGTGAGAGGGCTGCCAGGCTATCGGGGGGTCGCTCAAACTCTTTTGGGTTGGCGCTCATCGAAAGATTCCGTCCTTGGATGTGAGGGCCACGCAATCCAGGAGAGTGTGTGTTTTGGGTCCCATAGTCGAGTCATTTCTAGATTGAGGTTGGGCTCGAACCGCTGATTGACATTGAAAGAGGCCGTAGTTGTGTACAAAAGACGTAGCAAGAACTCAAGACGAACCTTGAATCTTCAAGTGGCCGTTTTTTGTCCAAATGCAGATTTTTTTTCGATCTGGTGAGCCACTATCTTTAATTGCCTGGACATTCCATGCGCATCCGATTTAAATCAAAGATAAGACCAGGTTGTGCGTTCATGTGGTCCGACATCAATTTTTTTTTTCTGTTGTGTCGCAGTGAATCCGCCCGACGCATCATTTTGCCTCAGTTAGGAGTAGCTGGTGATGAGGCAGCGCTAAACGTGGCATTTGCGCTCGCTGATGAGCTTGCAAATCAGGTCTCGGTTGCCGGGCGGGGGCACGTATTCATTCATTTGTACTTTGAGACTGTGACCATCAATCAGAGCGCAATAAATCTCCTCGCTCTCATCAATAGGCAATCGGCTAATGTACGCCACAGATCAATTTCTGACTCGCAGGAATCTCATCTCTCTGGCCAGCCTGCTCCAATATATACAAAGAAGCAAACCTGTGCGACGGATTCACGGGACGTTCTGTCGGGTAAAGTCCCTTGATGACGTCTCGTGTCCATGTTCAGATCCGCACAACCAAAGAGACTTCTTCTTAGACCAAGGGTGTCAAACTCATTTTTGTCACAGGCCAAACTGATGAAAAACTACCGTAATTTTCGGACTATAAGTCGCACCGGAGTATAAGTCGCACCAGCCATAAAATGCCCAAAAAAGTGAAAAAAAACATATATATGTATATAAGTCGCTCCTGAGTATAAGTCGCCCCCCCACCCAAACTATGAAAAAAAACCGCGACTTATAGTCCGAAAATTACGGTAGTTTTAAAATCAGAGTAAACACTGTTCAAATTTCTTAAAAACTCGAATAAAAATTGCAAGCAATATCTATTTTTGTTTTTTTAAAGTGAAAAGAATTTGTCATAGTAATGACACAAAGTTGATGCAAAATTTGCCTTCGCGGGCTACATAAAATGATACGGCGGGCCGTATCTGGCCCCCGGGCCTTAAGTTTGAGACCAATGTCTTAGACTCGATGCCGTCATTCAAATTCAAGTTGCAAAAGTCTCTCGGTGGGTAACATCGACGGGTCACTTTAAAGACGTGTACTTGATGGAGAAACAAAAGAAGTGATGACGAGGCCCGAGCAAGTTTTGCAAAGTTAATAGCATCCAATGTCGTATGGAGGAACAAAATGAAAGACGATGGTGGAAAACCAAAACGTTCCACTCGTATTTTAAAGAGAGGTGACCCGATGGTGATGTTTAGCCGTACACAAAGCCACTTATCACTTCTCGCGGCCAGCAGACTGCTGATCAGCGCATCTGTAATAAGAAAAACCCAAATGATGTTTACAAGAAAAACACATCTCGTCTATGCCGCCGACGAGATAACGCGCAGCGGCCGGGCCGGGCCGGGCCGTCCTTGGACGTATTGACAGGTGGAGATTAAAAACACATAGTGTGCCCATTAAGCGCACGGCAAACACGGTTTGTGACTTTACAGGTCACGCCGTGGAGATACGCCTCAGTTGCCCTTGACTGCCTCGCCGTTTCCTCAAAGGCAATCATGGCGGCGGCGTCTTTGGTCTTTTAATATCGGCCGGCGCCCCGGAGCTCCATCGCAGGCGGATTAATTGTCATAACGACAGTCGCACGCGGTGCCAAACAACTCCCGCCGGCCGGACATTAGCTAAAGACATGACACCGTGTTGAGTTATTCACGCTGACATTAGCAAAGAGTGTCGACGTGACGCCCCCTCAAGCGCAGACGACTGCACCGCAGGTAGAGACAGGCGACAACAAGTACGCTTAGTTTTTCTTCTTTTTTGGAAGACAGCCAAGAGCAGATGTAGCGAAGATCCTCATGCGGTGCTTGGGAATGCCCCCACCCCCTTTCCCACCGTGCTTGAACGTGTTGTACAAAGTCTGCTAGCTAGCATGTGTGATACGGGAACAGGTGGGCGGGCGGGCGCACGAGCAGACACCGTGGTCTTCACGTTGGGTTGACTTCAGTCAAAGCCGCTCTTGTTGTGCTAGCTTGAGGTCTGAGGCCGGCTGTGGGCTATCTACTCGGCACAAACTCGCGTCAGATCTACAGATGGAGCAAATTTGGAGTAGTTTGTCCCGCTTGCGATCAAAAGGCGAAAGCTTCTGATGCTTCTCGGTTCTTTGTTGAAAACGCCGACAAACGTCTCGATGGCTCTTCACCTGACATCGTGCCGATTTAAGGGAACAACACAATTAAGGGTCATTTCTTATTAATCCGTGTCCACCAAGGAGCATGAAGGCACACACGCTTTAGTTATTAGCCTCTGCCTCGTAGCGGCCGGCCTAGCTTTTTTGCGGGAAAAAACAAAGCTTTTGTTCCTCTGTCATATTTATTTGGACGCCTGTTATTGCCGCGTCCCGACAAAACGCTGTTTGAAATTTATCCAGAGCTCTTAATTTGAGGCTTTTATAAGACGTTATGTGCCCACTCCGGGAGAACAATAGCTTATTAAAACCTCTCACTTTGCAAGATGATACATTTCCGAGCCCGAGCGAAAAAGCTAACGGGGCTCGTGAAGCGCAAAGTACGGAACCTGAATTTAATACGCTACTTTGTCACGGCACCCTTGAAGTAATAACCTGGTCAAAAGCATATTTATCAGGGTGCAAGATTGCTCTGTACATTACGTCTGTGTTTATAGTCTGAGCTAGCTTGCGTTCAAAGTTTGTTTTCAAAGGGAAACGACGCCGCGGCGGCTTTTTTGCCCTTGACTTTGCGCATTGGGATGGAGGCGTGCTTTTCAAAGCGGTTAACCTGCTGATGCACTTGCTAAAACTTCACCCCAAGTCATTCATTCTCCCCTAAATATGACACCATGATTAATTCAGCAGCTCACGCAGCCACCTCGGAGCCTCGGCTCGCTAAAGTCGAAGTTTCCTCGCCGCCCTCCCTGGGGCCGAATTTGCAAAAGCAGGTCATCCCAGAATTCATCTCCTCCCCCTGGTGGAGGGCTCTTATTCATCTATCATGAAGCTTCCCAGCGGATCTCCACGGCCATGTAAATGGAGGTTCTTAAAAAGTCGCACTTGAGGAAAATTGTGTTTCTGCCTCTGCTTTTCCGCTGCTTTCTGGATCTTTTGCTCTGACGCCCTTTCCCCCGGCTTATCAGTCTGACGCGCCAAGGTCAGCCGAGCCTGAGGCTATCAGTCTCGATAAAGACGGGATGTGGTGTCCTGCCCCGACAGGTCCCCGTCCAGCCCGTGAAGCCAAATCGAAAGACGACACAGATTGCGTTGGAGAAAATCCAAATACGCACAATTTTAGCTTTTCGTGTCGGGCATGGCTTTTGTTACTGTGCTTTGAGTATCGGGCTAAGTGCTAACGCTAGGCCAAAAACTCTGCTTCCCTTTTGGCTGTGATGTTTCATTGCCAGAAAATGCGGCTGTTAAATTTCTCAAGATGATGTTTAAGAAACGTCCGCGTGGCTAGCCGCTGCATTGACAACTTCGAGTATCGTGCTAATGCTAAGTGCTAACGCTAAGCCAACAACTCTCAATGCAACTCAGCTGCTGACCGCTAGCCGATCAACAATTTAGCTTGCACACAGAATGTTTCAATCATCTGACAGTAGTGCATAATAATAATAATCGGGTCATGGCCTGAGATGAGTTGAAAAATATAAGTTGGAGTGTATTTTTTGTCTTTAAAACAGTTAACATTGGCAATCCGCAAGCTTTTAAAAAGAAAGGATTGGTGTCTATTTTGTGCGTTTGGACCATGAAGGAGATTGAACGTGAGCGGGAGAGAATGGACGCTGGCCCCTCCACGCTCCCACTCCAGCTTCCGTGGCAGCCAAAGTAAGACTCATCACGACTTGTTTCCGCCTCCCGAGCGGCAGGAAATGGATCAGCCTCGGGCCCTAATCCCTTTCAATATCCTCGCCGCTCCCAATTGTGATCCCAGATTGAGACGTCGGCCTTGGGAATCGCAGAAAAAAAAAAAATTGACAGGTGCAATCACTGACCTTTTTTTAAGTCACCTGCCCCACTTACATTTAGAAGAATGTCACGAAACACCAAACAGCACAAATCCAAACCCCAACACACACATACACCACGAAGGCAATGGGAGTGCTATTAAATAATTCAAATGGCTGTCCTAGGACGCCAATCAGAAATACTACAGCCATAAAAGCCGTGTCTATACTTGGCGTGGAGCGGAGGCCCTGCAGCAAATGAAGGCATTATTCTTGTTATCCTCGGGAGGATGCGGCAGCGGGCGTATTTCTTCTTCTCGGGCTTGTCATCCACTTATTTCTTTATTTATTTTGCAAGAGGGGAAGAGATGTTTGGGTTTTGAAGGAGGACGTCTCTGCGGGGCCAAGAGACTGTCAGCCCGACTTTATCCCCATTTGAATAGCGCCTCTGCGCTCGCTCCGAGGTGAAACACACTGGAAAAAAAAAAAACAACGTTTTACAATTGACACATAGCTGCGAATAGCAAACAGCAAAACGTAATTAACCACCGCACTTTCAATATGTTTATTAACACCCTCACTTTCAATATGTTTATTTATGTTGAGTGAATAGTTCAAACTAAATATTTCACAAACTGTGAGACAAATTTTGAAATCCAATCGCTGCTGGTTCTGAAGGCCGGGCGGCTTGGACCTGTCAACACAAAGAGGCTGAAATCAGAATAGCTGACGTTCCGGAAGAATCGGAGTGTGACAAAAATAATGAATTAGGACAGTTTTCATGAAGCAAATGTGAAGCGTTACGCACGTTATGAACTAAAATGAGCAGCATCGCCATGGGCACGGCGGCTTTAGAATTCACCTCTGGTCCGAACGGTTGCGGTTCCCTCCCGACGCGCTTCCTTAATGGCTGCAAAACGTCCGCATTCTTTATTATTTCTCAACACGCGTGGAGCCAATTAGCCGGCCATTATGGCAAGGCAGGTGGTGCGCTAATACAAGATAATAACACACCTTGGGCATTGAGCGCCGGCGTGCCGCTGGAGGGGAGGATTTGTGCTCTCAGCAAAATAACCCAGCTCGCCTCGCCTCGCCAACCTAATTGGGATTGCTTAGAGATGAAAAAAAAATGAAGACCACTTCACAGCTTGGATGTTTTGGGACTCGCCGATGAGAAGGACAGTGGCTTTACCGCCAAAGACGAGCTTTAGGCGAGGCTCGGTGGACACCGCGCGTGACATCGAGCGAAAATCGAAGCCTCCTATGATTGGACGTGAGCCGCAGCGCTTACTTGGCATGACCATTTGAATTGAAGTGACATGGATGGATGGATGGATGGATGGATGGATGGATGGATGGATGGATGGATGGATGGATGGATGGATGGATGGATGGATGGATGGATGGATGGATGCGTTTCAAAATGGAGGCAAGGTAGCTATCAAAGTGGGAGTCCCGTCCGGCGTGCTTTATCGCAAGGTGACATGTTTGACAAGTGAGGGATGGAGTGTCCCCGCAACTGCGCTTTAGCTAAAGCTACCGGCAGCCGAGGATGTCAAAACTCGTTACCGTGCCGAAAGGCCCGAGTCACACGTTACGGTGTCACCGCCGCGTTGTTTGCGGCCGCCCCACCCGCCGCGTCTTTGACTACTGACACGGCGCTTATGAGCAATGATGGCTGCCCGGGCGCCATCACAGCAACTGATGCTGTAGGCGCTGTGAAGACGCCCGTGCCCGCTGACAACATCATTATACGACGACGGACTCTGTTGCGTGATGGAGCCCGGGGCGTCACGCCAGTGACACGCTTGGACAGTTGCTTTCTTTAGGTTTCGCCAGGAATTGGAAACACGTTTGTTATCGCGATAACTTTTGCGTTCTTTCCATGGATGAAATAATAATTTTTCGTGCCAATCTTGGGGAATGATACATTCAATGAATCCTGCCGTTTTTGTACGTAGAGCTTCCCTGGGCCCAGTCAAACATCTGTGCACAAAGAAGCAGCGCGATGCCACGGTTTCCCGCGTTTGGCCCGCCATATGGCCTCGCCAACTGTTGCTACGGCGAGCATCCGCAGTCAGAGGTAATAAAATAGGCTGCTTGCGTGAAAAAAAAGATGGCAAAACAAAGCTGCCGATAGCTGCCGGCGTGTGATTAGTTCATGGGTTTTATTTGTCAATCAGCTGCTCGCAAAAACAAAGTGTTAATAATGACAGAAATCTAATTAAGCAAACAGCTTAAGGATTGAAGGTTTTAAAGCGGATTTGGACTATAACACAAGTTAATACACGACTCCAATGGCGCTAGCAATTTTCCCGCACAGCACGTCATTCTTATCAAGCAATACTTAATTTTTTTTAGCACATTTAAGCTAAAACACTTTTTAAAGCATTCACTCACTCTCACAGTTCACCAAATCCGACGAAAAGCGTCCCAGCTTGAAGCCTTTTATTCATTACGCATCTTAAAACTGACAAACATCTGCTAGCTTAATGCTAACGTACAATGTGACATGCTAAATGAACCGACACATAGACACATATAATGAAATAGTATACTTTTGTTTAAATGTTTAACCAAACCATGTAGGCAAATTATTTTTTTTTTTTTTCTATATTTTATATAGGCTTAAATTGCTTCATGCTAACATAATGCTAAACGCTATCGACTGGCTAACAAAATTAGCATGCACGAAACAGTGGTTATAAATCTTAAAACAACTTGTTGTTTAACACATGACATTAAAGGCACACAATCGTAAATTTGAACTTGACTGTATCGTGTAAAAAATAACGACAAAAATCATCTTTTCAAAATGCGGATGTAGACACGAACGAAGAACCTCACCTGGCCTTACCTTCGTGTATATTTAAGAAGCGGCTGTGCTATTGCAGGCTACTGTCTCCGGCAAATCACCAGCCCGAGGCTACGTCCCATCCCTAGCGAGATCCCAGATGATAGAAGAGGATGATGTTGGAGGTTGCTGAGCAAAAACAAAAAACAGCTAATCATCAAAATGACTTCCCATTTAGTAGGAAATCTCCCGGCTGAGTAATGACTTTACTTCTTCGCTGATCACGGCTGCACTCTTCTCGATGGCTGCGAACGTGCCACGGAATCCATCGCGGCAATTAGGGAACGCCACAGCCGTTCACGTGTCAATCACGGAGGTGCGCTTGATCTCGCGCTGTCACCAAGGCAACGGCATTTCAATTGAAACGATGCGCTCGGATCACTAATGAGTCATGTTAATTAGAAAATGCAATTGTGTTGAAAGGCCGAGGCTCAACTGATCTGGACATTTTAACAAGGAGCTTCAATGTCTATTGTCACACAATTTTGAATTGGTCAAGAAATGTGGAACGATTTGTTCCATTTTTGAATTGGTGACAAAATGCTAAACGTTTGGAGAATAAGAACAGCCAGAAGACAAAATGGTTTGAATCGTTTGAATACAATGCGTTAAACTGGTCTCCGATCATTGCAGTGGATTATTTTTTTTTGTCAGGAAAAATGTGGACGGAAAACACACTGAAGCAACTCCGCAAAAGCGCGAGTCTAGAAATGTGAAGAAACCTCCAAAAATCCAACAAATAAAGCAATACATCTTCACAGTTACTTTTCACTTAGAAATTTAAAGTGAACTCGGCACAGGCAGTAAATCTGAAGCAGTGAAAAGTCTTTATATTGGGATTTATTGGGCAAGAAGTAGAATATAAAAGAGGCGGGCGGGAAGCACATAACAAGGCAGAAAGTAATGCCACTTGGCCCACTTCCAAATTCTGATGGAAGTCCGTTGCCGCAGTTTTGTCTCAGCGATGAGTTTGACAAAAGATGAACTCGTTAAGACCCGATACAATTAAACCTTCGGGTCTGCTCGCCGGGATATTTCTTCGGATGCGCCGCCGGGCTGTTTGAGGCTGTCGGTGGTTCAGGTGGCCCGATGCAATTTCTTACCCCGCCGTTGAAATGAAAATAACCACGGCTTGAAATTAAACAGTCGTCAGATGGGAGCAATGCGATGGCTCCAAAGTTAGCAAGAAATTGCCAGTGTGTGTTCTGCTCGGTCCGTTTGGGCATCCCGAGGGGGCATCGGCGCCGAGTTGTAGGCGGCCTTGCTGTTTTTATTTTTGACACGCTCGTTCATTGTCCGCCCGTGCTCAGACCTTGGCCAAATGTTTGATGGAGCTTTCCGAGCGGCCTTGGAGTGAGAAGGAAAAAAAAATGACTGAGTTTCCGGGAAAATACTGAGCTATATAATTCCAGATGACAAACATGTCACGGTGCAAAAGAGGCAGCTCGGGAGTAAATTTAGAGACACCACGAATCGGGAGGGTGGTCGCTGCCGTGGTGACGGCTTGTGTAAGCATCGGCCATGAAAACGCGGCGGCGCTCCCCCGTAAGGTGATTACCTGGCTAAATGAGATACGGCGGGGATTCTCGTAAGCGCTTAATCCGAGGATCTTCGAACGACATGCCAACAAAGATTCTCCTCAAGCTCCCCCCCCGCATGAGTATTTTGGGACACCATCTCTGCAGACGATTGCGGTAATTCTCTAATAAGTTGCGGTTTGGTCCGAATGTGCTATTTTTTGCATGAGGGATGGTCCGATTAAAGGTTCCGGAGGTGCCATGTTGAGGGTGGGTAGACCTGATTAGAGTCGCCAGGTAATTCCGCCCTTGAGGATTCATTTTGATGGTATCCAGGGTGTAGTCCGTCTTCCGCCCCAAGTCGATACAATTTAGGCTCCAGTGTCTCGTGACAACATGGCAACAACGGCAATGCGAGGTCCAGCCCCTTCATCAGCCAGTCCAGTGCCATTTTTTGGTACCATTCTAGTGATGGTTAAATGAAGCTTTAAATCGGCTTCATGGACTAGTTGCTATATTTTTTGAATCCTCTCCATGGCACTGTTGTTTTAAATAAAGGGGTTTACGAAGCCAATGTACTTTCAGACCAATGTTGAATCGGGTGCGCCATCTAGAGGAGTAAAAAAAAAATACAACTGGTTCATGAAGCTTCATTTTACCATCACTTTTAATCGTGTCTGGCTTTGGCATTTGGCATTGAAGACACTGCTTGAACTCGGTTAATTGCCAGTGATTTTTTTCCGCACTCGCCATCATTAGGCCGCTTAAATGTCCCCTTTCTTCCTTCCATGGGCGGTCACGCACCTCGGCGTCTGAAGGAAATGTTTTGAGGCAAGCAGGTGGCGTCTTCGCCGTGTCGAAACGAAAGCCCCGACCGGCCCTTTCTAGTTCCCTTCCCCTCGTCTTTCATCATTCTCTTTTTTTGATTTCCCTTTGCAGCTTTCAGAGCTTAATGCCCATGTTGGAGTTCTCTCTGGCTGACAGGTTGTCATAGATAATAAGTTTTAATTCCCCTTCTGGGACCGGAACTCACTCTCCTTGTAATTTCCTCCTAATTTTATTCCCCTTTGAATGTAGATTGGCGAGATGTCAGTTCGAAGCAGGGGAAAACTGGATGCAAATGTTGTCTTTGAGATTCACATTGGACTCTTTTGTTCAATTAAAGAAGATCAAGTGTGTTATTTATCCTATTTTAATGGCCGTGCTGTCGCAGGTGATTCATCACTTAACGTGTTCTGATCCGATCACTCCAGCTATGAAATAGTAACATTTTATGTTTGTGCCGGGTCGGTGCGTCTAAACGCCGCGTTTGGAAATGCAGCCTGCATTACCGGAATCGTAATCAGTCCTACCTGATTCTCGCGGTCACCGCTGGCACCCTTTCTCGTGGGCTCCACGGTGATTCCCGATTGATCCTGAGTGATGGATGCTCTTAATGACGGCTGTTGGTTGAAGTCACCCGCAGGCTATCGTCACGCCTGGCCAATGTTCACTCGGCTCGGCGCGGCGCAGGCCCCGGGGAGGGCCAAGGAGCCGGAATTGGATTTGAAGCTCTGAGGCAGGTAATAAAAAGCAACACTCCCACACACCGAGGAGTGGTGATTTCCCCAAGCACCCCTGGCAGACATGTTGAATTTCTCCACGCCGTGCATCGCCGTCCGAGCTATTCATAACGCGCGAGGTCTCGGAATGTTAGCTTAAGCTCGTAGTCGTCATCGGATCGGCAGCCAAGTACGGTCTGCCCGGTTTTTGCTTCGACGAGCCCGGTCGCGGGTGTCGGCCCGACCTTGCCTAACGGTTTCAATTGACCCTTCAGCGGTTCCAGCCCAGGAGAGCCTTAGGCTGGAACTAAGCCTCATGGCCATCCCTGACATCGTTTCACATCTCAGTCTGTGGCAGATGAAGAGTGAGCGAGTGGAGATCTTTTTTTGGGACATTTGCGTTTAACACAACATTACTGCTCTCCATTACGGGTGACAGCGGCGTAGGTACAGAAGAACCAGGCGAGCCGGTCCCCACAGGACATTTAGTGGCGAAATATCATTAGTTTATTTTAATGCGGCGCCATGGCACGCTGAGTGACACTAATGGTGGGCCGCGTAGAAAAACGCTGTCAATCTTAGCAGGAACACATTAGCGCTCAAAAGTATTTCAGGTCTCCAGGTATGCCTTTCTCTCTCCCGTGCCCGAGGAAGGCGAGCAACTGGAGCAATTCGGAACGCTCTTTCAATATTCATACGTCGGGAAAACGTCTCAGTCGCTGCTGTCAAGTCTAAAAGCTGGAGATGCTGAATAGGTTTTCTTCAGCTGGCTGCGAGGAGGCTTTGGATTGAAAACGTGACGATGGCTCGCTTCGACACGACGCCGCGAGTATGGTTTTTTTGGGCAGCGGAGAAGAGTACTTTCTGATTTGGGATGAAATGAGGATCGCAAGTCGTGCCAAGGCACTCTTGAGATTTCTTTACTTCTTCATTGTTAGCCGACAACCAAAAATATTTTGTGGACATCTGTCATAGCGGCACATTTAAAAAACTTTCAAAAATTGGAAATGAAATCGGTAGTCTGCCATTTTGGGCAAATTCCACATCTCGTGCTTTGACGACTCCCATTTGGGAATAGCTCCGATCAGAAGCGAAATGCTACATACGCTACATGGGCTACATATGCTACACGGTTGAGCTTTTGTTTAACACGCCATCGAACACGGCAATTTTTGCCGAATAATTCTATGAAGGATTGCTTCCCATTTAAATTTTCAACGACTTGCCCAATTTCTGTCGAGGTATTCCGACGACCATCTCCCCTTCCCGTTCTTCGAATGAACGCAAACGTTTAACTTTCCTTCTCGAGCGGCGCACTTTGATGCTAACGGTAGTAGTTCTGCATTGGACGAGTTGACTCTGCACATAATTTGATAAAAGTGACAAGCCGTACAAACCCAAGGCGGGGAGCGAATTAATAATTCACAGCCACAGAATTCTAAGCGCCGTAGACAGACGGGAAGAAAATATAGGAATAAGAAATATGATCCCTCGGTGTCAGCTGAATTCCCTTTTCTTTGCAGGCTTGGTGAAATATGGGCCGCGTGACTCGGAGGTTGGGGTGGGGTGTATGTTTATACATTCTGCATTTGCCAAGATGGATAAAGCCGGCGTAGCGGAATTCATCTAAACAACTGGGCTCGGAAATAACACTCGCCGTGGTTGAAAACGGCCACGGCGGTCGGGGTCGAGAGAAAATTACACTGCAAATTGTATCGGAGCAAACAAAAACTCCAGCTTGTATTTGCATCGCTTCGGTCGTCACGCTGATGTGATTCTCGCCACCGGGGTTAATAACCCGATCTCCTGCTAAGCGATTCACAAAACCTTCGCTATCTCCTTGTGGAAGAGAACCCGACCCACTTTAAAACCCCCTCCGTGTTGTTTACCTGTTATCTGTGCTTGTTTGGGATTTGTTTGGCCTCGGGAATTCTTTCGGGAGGTGCCCTTTTCGCACGTGGCCCCCGCAGGTTGCCTCTCGGGCATCAGCGTCAAACCCCGAGGCGGTGGTTGTCCTTTACCTTGGCAAATCTGCGTTCTTGTTGCCGACGCGCCAAAACGTTGCGAGAACACGTTGTATTCTTTGAAAGCCCCGGAACGAGCTGTCGGGGAGGCGCACGACAACACGCACGTCAACACGCTTGAGTGTTTGCCCGCCAAGCCCCCAGCCCCTCCCCTCCCCATGATGAATCTCGACGCTTTGGCGAGATGAGCTTCAACCTGGCACCGCAATGCGCCAGAAGCCTCCGAGACGTCCGCCGTCATTATTTATGAGCGTCGTTGGTTTTGTTTTTGTTCTCTCAATGAATCTGGCCCAAGCCCAAATGTGGGCGGCTTGTCGTTCCAGCACGGAACATTCTTTGTTTTTTCACTTCGCCAACTAAAAAATGCAGAGTATCCTCGGAGCATTTAGCCTTGTGTTAAAGGTGGCCGCTCACCTAGCCTCCTCTTAATTGATTTCATGTACAAAGACGTTGGGGCGGCTGTTGGCTCCGCCCCCCCAGGCTTGAACAAAAAAGAAGGCGGTAAGCTGAAAATCCCATCTGACATCTTTTTTTTTTTTTTTTTACCCTGAGAAGCTTAGCTAGCTGTTGACGCATCTGCTAGCAACATTTTCTTCTGATTGTGGCAAAACAAACACTCAGCACAACTGTAGCTCCTCCTCTTTTTGTTGCGAGCTTGGTGATTGGCTACTCATGAGTCATAATCCCGCCGACCGTGGATCAGCACAATCGCAAATATTGGACGGACACAATATTTACCAAACTTTTTCCGGAAAGGAAAAATCACTATCGACGTGAAAATGTGCTGACATTTGACCTTTGCTGACTTGAATTGCAAAGGAAATGTTCCCTTTAGGCCCGACTGTTATTCTCCCTTCATGAAAAGAATCACACTTCATTTTTTTTTTTTTGTCGGAATCCTAATTATACATCTTGGCAGCATCGTTAGGTCAATAATTTCCCTTTCGTGTCAGCGTGGCTCGATAAGAAAAACACCAATTAGTCTGACTTTAGTTCTTCAAGGCCCAAGCAGACACGGAGCGCTCTCGGAAGAGGCGCCCCGGGTTAAACTCCTTTCCCGAGACCCTCGCCGCACACGGCTAATTCCTGCCCTGTACCCTCTAAAGTGGGAAACGAGCGGGCCTGAGAGAGCCGCTGGCCTAAATAACCGTAATGAGCTGCGACTTTCACGTGGTCGCCAGCCTAACGTGGCGAGACGTGAAGACTTGAGAACGCTATGGAAATTTAACACAGGCAAGAGTGTGTGTGTGTGCGTAATGGGCATATTGATGGGTCTTTTGCTAATCTCATTTGAGAGGTCTGACGGCAAGAGAACGCGTTGGGATTGCACGGCTCCAGGGAACTTCCAAGGGCAGTAATGAGGCTCTTTGCACTCTCATAATTGCCGCACCTTTATTTGCTAGCGATAGCGACTAACTGCAGCGCCGTACCCAAGCCGATACGTAGCCAATCGACTCCAACGTGTTGTAAAAAGTATGTTTGGCCACTAATTACTTGTTACGTTTGGAAATAGACAGACATGGACCAACGTTTGTGCTCAAGGGCCACATTGGAGTTTGAAATTGGACAGATGGGTCGTGTCATTTGAAGTTTTAAAAACAGCATACTTTTTTGACGCTAAAATAAAGTGCTCTCGTTTTTGGATTAATATCAAATGCATATCAAACTTGCCCTTCCTCTCTCTAGCTAGCTAGCTAACTTAGTTTCCATAGTGAGCATCTCCGCATTATCCAATTGAATCGGTGTCACACGTGACTTTCTTTCGATGTAACACGACTCAAAATAGTTGTAGCTAGCTATCTAGCTAGCTACTTTTGTTAGCTTCCACAGTGAGCATCTCCGCATTATCCAATTTTGAATCCGTGTCACACGTGACTTTCTTTCAATGTGACAAGACTCAGTAATTGTAGCTAGCTATCTAGCTAGCTATCTTTGTTAGCTTCCACATGAGCATCTCTGCATTATCCAGTTTTGAATCGGTGTCACACATGATTTTCTTTCGATGTAACACGACTCAGAAAATAATTGTTCTGCTCTCAAGGTGAACATTGGTCTGTAATGGGAAGGGGAAAAAAATACAGCTCTTTATCTTTCAACTAATTAACCCGCTCTGGGGGTGATGACTGAACTTTCTTCTTTGTATCACTTAGCAAATCAAGACTCCTATAATATTTGCTGTAATAGATGTTTTTCTTCTTAAAAGTTTTCAACTCAAATACAACCAAATATATTCATTTCAGTTCATGTCAAGAGTGGATTTGGCGGAGGAAAAAAAATTCTTTATTGTCTAATTTTTATTGATAAGGCGGACCCGATCCGAGCCCCCGACCACTGTTGCGTCATAGCCTCCCGATGCCTCTCGCCTGTTTTGGATCGACATCGGGGACAACGATATACATTCAAAGCCTTTCTTATCTTCTTTGAGCAGTTGCTTTGGGTATTTCGGTGTGGTCGGCGTGTCGGCAATTATAAATCACCGGTGCACAAGATGGCAATCGGCGAGTATTGTTGCAAAAAGGTGGGCAACTGAAAACACACACACACTTGGGAATGTCCCGCAAATCCGCTGCAATATCGACCCCCCTACTGTCAGCAAGGTGCAATAACGGGGAATCCGTCACAAACGGTGCCGTTTGGGCCGAGCCGGGCCAGATAAGGCCAAAACAAATGCTCGCTACCTTGTTTGTTCCATTACGGCAATCGGCGGATTTCTTTGGAGAGGACTTGATCATTTCATCTGCGAGAGGAATACAAATGCGCGTGGCTCGGCTTTTCCCGGCGGTAATTCCCATTTAATTGTAAATATGTGCTACAACCTTTTCCTTTGGAATAAATTAGCATGTTTGCGATTGTTGCGCGGCGCTTCCAAGGACCTGGCAGTGATCAAAGCAAGGAGTTTGTTTGAAGAACGCAGCGTTCAGCATATTTCAAATTAACAAGTCTCGAGTTTTCCTCTCCGCGCTGCGCTGGTTGTCTCGGCGCCCTCGCTCTCCTCATCAAATATGGCACGCCGTCTCTTTTGTTTGTGTGAACGCCGACGAGCATTCACGCACGATTCGGCACCCAGAGAAAGAAAACGTTGATTCCTCTTCTTTGACCCACTTTGTTGACATTCTGTTCTTGCCACATTTCTTTCCTTTGCAATTTACCCCGATTTCAAATTTTTCATATTTAAGTACAAAAAGTTCCTCAAACACAATCACCTCATCTATCTTTCATCTTCAGGTTAAAAAAATAATTATGAACAGAAGAATATGAAGCCTATGTTGCTGCCGAGAAGACAACAACATGTTGGCTGTCTGGAACGGATTCTTTTCATTTACATTGTTTCCTTTGCGGAACCATTCTTTGGTTTCTGTACTTTCAGTTTTCAGACTTTTTGGAGCAGGTTCATCAGGTAACCCGAGGCTCCTCTGTACACATGGACAAACAAAGGCAACAAATGTCCTCCGTGATATGACGTTCCGCTTGAAGCCCCCCGTGGCGATGAGTCGTGTTAGTACTCACAAAAGACGAAGACTCTGAGATACGGGGGCAAGCATCAAGAGGCAAATGGAGAGGTTGGGCGGGGCGGGGTCTTTGAAGGGAGACAGTGATGGATTGTGAGAGAGGGGAACCAGACCTGGCGCCCCCGCGCTCACCACTTTCACTGACTGAGTACAACACCCAGGATGTCACGGGGTCTTAAATCACTCACTCTGGCTCCATTTACATTTCGGGGAAATCCCCACCCCCACCCCGACAAACACACACGAGCCAGAAAGGTTGTTTTACTTAACTGTCCCAGGATACAAATATCAATTACCATAATGCAGTTCCTCCAGAAGGATGTGAGACCGCTGAGTAATGGAGCACATGGAATTGCTTTTGCTAGTCAGCCGCATGTTCATCTTGGCATCACCTGACGTTCGCTGGGACCACCGAGTCAATCCGTAACCTTCAACGTACCTTCTCTGATACAGACGGATTCTGATGTGGGCATCTTTGATCGGACCAAAGCGCAGCGACTAATACGGCAACGATGGCCTCTGCCTATTAAAAAAACGCCGAGGAGGATCGGTCAAGGATGGACCCTCGGCTAATTACAGACGAGGCGTGTAATAGGCGGGCTTACACAGACACCTCTGACACCGTTAACGGGTTTTGCCCGTATTGCTGCTTCAGCTCAAGCTGGCGTCTGTTCCGTGCAAACCAAATCATCATGGAATCATTTCAATGGGGGAAAATTTTAATATTTACATATTTGATATTCAGGTGAAGTGAGTTACCATCTTTGTTGCAGCATAAATAAAACGTAATCATAAATTCCAGTTATATTGCAACCGTTAGAACCGAGGTGCTTTTTGTAACGTTCAAATCGCAACTTTTAATTTGTTTCCCGAGCAAGCCGAGGGCCGCCATTGAGGAAAAACGCGCTCGTCTTTGTTAACAACTTCATTTAGCCGACAAAAAAAAGCATAATAATAATAATACGTTTTGCACAGCTAAATTATTCAACATAAAGATAACTTAGACTTTCGGAATACCCGGCCCAGACAATAATCACGCTTTATCTCATCAGTGGGAAGAAAAAAACAAAAAACAGGGTGTTGTAACACCAACGTTATATGAGAGAGCCCCTGAAGTAGGAATGTTTGCTTATTTCTTGATTTCTTTTTCAAGCTAGCTACGTCTATAAAGCCCATCGTGTGCCTCGTTTCGACTTTGGTGCGTCCTCGGTGTCTCATTGAGACGTGCGCGCAACGCAGCGGCAAGAATCGACTGGCGCTACTGTTTTCGCTTTGGAAAATGCGCCGGTGAACTCCCGCTAACCTTTCTTAATGTCGAGCGGAGGAATTTTGACAAAAAAGGCGGCAATTTTACCCTGACTTCACCTTCGCCTTTCATCCCTTCAATTTGAGTATGTTTTGAATAACTTGTTCTTAAATCTTTCATTTGGTAGCAGACGCTGTCGACTCATTGTATTTCAAACCACTTGCACTACGGGCCATGCCGCTGTGTCTTTTCAACTCTAAATCATATAATCGAAACACAAAATATGTACTGTGCAATCTCAGACAAGTTGGCTTTGTTTTAGTGTACTGCAACTCCGTAATAACGTAACAAGTGCAGGATGTTTTTTAGCACGAAATTAGCAATTGTACGAAATAACGCCATATAGCATTTATGCTAGTAGCATGTTGACACTGTGGTTGAGCGAAGAACTATAATTAAAAAAAGTACTGCGCCATCTCAGACAAGTTGGCTTTGTTTTAGTGTACTGAAACTCCTTATTTGAGTAACGAGTGCAAGATCAAATCAGCAATTGAATGAAATAACGCCATATAGCATTTATGCTACTAGCATATTGACACTAAAAAAAGTACTGTGCCATCTCAGACAAGTTGGTTTTGTTTACTGAAACTGCTTTGAGTAACAAGTGCAGGATTTTTTTTTAACTTGAATTTAGCAATTGTATGAAATAACGCCATATAACATTTATGCTAGTAGCATGTTGAGACCTTGTTTGTATATGATTAAAAAAAAGAGCGACTATAAACAATGTAGGCATCAGAACAGTGATTTTAAGCCCATTGCAATTATTTCTCTGAAACATTCAGGCCTCTTATGAAAAATGCAGTTTCCCCGAACTATATGTATCTTATGCGTTTAAAAATCTCCCGTAATGGCACATGGAAAATATAACGGGGGCATCTAAAAAGACAATCTGCCATCCCCAGCACTCATTGTTCTTTATGTGGCTATAATCTATAATGACGTGCCTTAATATCCACGGCAAATTGACAGCAACGACATCAATAATAGAATCGCTCCCGTTAACTGATGTAAAATTAATCTTAATATGGAGACCCGGAATTCTTCCTGGCGTGACGTTTCGTGTTTGCCTACTTTTTCTTGAAGCTTTGTGGCGGGCGCGGCGGAAGCGTGCCTTCAACATTATCAAATTGAGATGAACAGACCTGCTTTGCACACTTGTGTTTCTCAAACTCTTGTCTGACATGATTGCCAAGGCTTCGGGTTTAGCAAACGGTCACCTGTCAGCTCTTCAACGTTTCGCCTCGACTAATCCGTGCGGTAGACAATCATCCGTCAGTGAACAGAGAGAAAGCGCGGCGGCGCTGGCTGAATGATGGCCCTGTTTTTGCCTGGGGGGAGGGGGGGAGCAGAGCGTTCATCTGCAACAAGGCCTGACTAATGAAGAGCGAGCTTAAACCCAAACACCGTCAAGCGCTTCTTCATCCGCAAATGTAAATGCACGGCGGGCGGAGTCATCAAGCATTCCGCTAGATTGTTGTTTGTCAGCGTGCACGGCAGAGAGCATTTGTTCAAAGTGCTCCTGCTTATCCAAACATCCTTTTTTTTTTTTTTTTTTATCTGATCGCTCGTGTTGTCGCAACAGGACCGTGAGCTATGTCGATGTCATCGCCATCACTTATGTCAAATTGTTTTGAACTTGTCCGCCAAAAATGACCGACAATAAAATACAGTAGTGTAGTCGGTGCAAGTGTTCAGACTAAGGGAGGCTATTTTGAAAGCAATCCTGTTTTTAAATTGATGTAAACATACAAAAACTCATAATTATAAGTGTTTGAAAATAAACAGACATGACAGTCACTCCTGGTACATAACGTTCTGCTCATCAGTTACAAAGTTTTGAAATAATTATATTATATTATATTATATTATAATAATCACACTAACCTGGTATTTGTGTGTGGACTTTAGATCATCTTGAGCTTGTAACATTGACTTGAAGTTGAAAGATTTAAGCCCGACACAAAGCTGTCATGTAACGATGACAGAATGGATTGGAGAAACGTTTAAGGCTTGGCGGTCAGTGTCCTTATCTCCGCATTGACATTTCCTCGACGGCGCTTTCCATCACCGCTCGACGACAACACTCGGTCGGGTTCGAGGTCTGACGGCCGGCCTGACAGCTGTTTCATGGGTTGGCCCGGAACGAAGCGGGACGTCGCCATTAACCTGCGTATCGTTCAATCGAAAATTCCCAAAATGAAAATATGACAAAGGGAAAGTCAGCCCCAAATGTTTGGATTTTTTTGTTTGTAAAATATGAACTCAACAGAATCCACTTGTTTTAATCCATCTCAGAGGGCGGCCATTTTTTTTTTTTCATAAATCAGCTGATTCATTGCTTACCAACATTTTACTCTGCTGAATAACGACACAAAACAAAGAATTTCACTTTAGTAATTATTTGCACCATCTTAATGATGAATAATTCTATGTTTTGGTGCTCCACTACAACTCTCAAAACAAAACTCGTCGACACAAAATATCATGGCACTCGAGCCATATGTTCTTTATCCTCTGCAAAGAGCGACTAATATTAGTGCTGCATTGATCAGCTGAAAGGAGCCTAGCTATCTCGATGAACAAACATCTGTTTTCATGTTTCATCAAAAATAAAACCTGCACAATTCCATCATGTTGGATTGCCAATATAGAAAATGAATCTTGTCCAACATTTACAGACCAAAAGCGCAATTTACCGTCATGATTCTGAGCGCCAAATCCAGCGTTCCAGACGCATCCAAAGCGGGGACCTCGCCTGAATGATATTAATTAAAGCTCCCTAACTAATTGTGTGTTACATTTTGCTGTCAACCAATTATATTTTACACTCTTGGGGAGATGTGCCCCCCCCTCCTCTCCCCCGCTCGCCGTGAAACTCCAGCTGTCATTGAATTTCAATAAGCACGTATTTAATTAACATAGCAGGCTGCCGAAGCATATCAATGTTTATTTCTCTCCCAGACAAGAAGGCAGGTTCGGTTCACTCTGTCGAGCTGACGCAGGGAAACGTTTGATCCAGGAGTCGTGTTGGTGTTCCGTGCGTCTACGGGCCCATCCAGTGACATCGGACTGCACCACGCAAAGTGGGCGGCGGCGTCCGGGTCAAAGGGGTTCATAGAAGGTTGATTGAATTCAAATCGGCATCAGGATGTGGCAGAATGCACTTTTATAATCACAAAGAATACTTTTCTTTGAAAAGTGACAGAATTTCTGAAGCCGAGCCGATACAAATGATGAACATTTGAGGACTCCCTCCCTCCTGCCTGCCATCCTTTTCCCTCACGCAGTTCTTTTATCAAGTACTGCCTTTGACAACGCAACAGAAATCATCCGTCATCTCGATTTGCCCCCGCGACCCGAATATCTTTCCCGCAGTCCTCTGCCATAACTCCTCGAATGCATTCTAGAAGTGAAAGTGGAGATGGAGGAGTATAGCCGCTACGCCAAAGGCAACATTTCCCCGAGATGTTTTTTTTTTTTTTTTGGCTCGCTTTCTCGCTGGGTCAGCGGGAAAAACTGCACCCTGGCAGCATCAATTGATTCATCCGCGAATTTCGGGAAAGGGAGGCATATCTCTGTCTAGCGCCTCCGCTCGCCTGCCTCCCTTTTATTGGGCGGCGCGCACCTGGCTCCTCGGAGCCCTGTCACACATAATGAGGCCCGAGTTGGAGAAGCGGCGGGTCAAGACAGCCCCAAACAACAGCCCACGGAGGCCCGGCGGGCCGCCGCGGAAATAGTCCATATTTTAGCATAATGCGCTAGCGCTTCAATCTTGTTTGAATGGCACGCGGCAAGCGAGCGCTGCACGCGGCACCCATGTGTCCGCTCATCTCGCCGTCCGGTTCACGGATGCAAATGGAGGCATAGATGCGGAGATCTTGGTTTTTTTTGCCCAATAAGAAGGTATAAAGTCGGTGGTGATGACACGAGAATGATTAATCCTACAGATGAATCGTTCAGTTTCCGGTCATATTGCATTCGGGCAAAATTTGAGTATTTTTCCGGCCAAGATTCTGCAAAAGATTTTCTCTTTCCAATTTCATGTCGAGTGGGATAAACAGCATTTTTTTTTTTTTTTAATTATCCAGATTAGGTCATTGAGAAAATATTCAGAAAATATTTATGTATATTATTTCATGTCAGGTGGGATAAACAGCATAAACTTTCTTTTTTTTATTATCCAAATTAGGTCATTGAGAAAATATTTAGAAAATATTTATATATCTATTATTTCATGTCGGGTGGGATAAACAGCATTTTTTTTTTTTTTTTTTAATTATCCAAATTAGGTCATTGAGGAAATATTTAAAAAATATTTATATATCTATTATTTCATGTCGGGTGGGATAAACAGCATAATTTTATTTTTTTTAATTATCCAGATTAGGTCATTGAGAAAATATTCAGAAAATATTTTTTATAAATTTATATTAGTAAATTTACATTAGTATTTAAAGTTCTGCTAGTGGTTGTGTTGCATGTTTTGATAACATCTTCCAAGTCGGTGACTTTCGCACGTTAACAGTTTGCCGAGCATCTTGGATTTCACACACAAGCACACGAGAAGTGCTGCAAGTAAGGTCGATCACATTTAAACATTGAATGTTCAAATTTCTTACGTGTGTTCCGCGCTCAACAAAAGCTAGAGAAACCGAAAAAACTCTCCCTAAGTGGTTGGCATACTTGCCATTGTCAAGACTTCCTAAGTAGCTCTCAATTTTATGCAGCGGAGATGATAAAATGATTTTTTTTTTTTTTTTTTTTTGGCTGCTCCTCCTTCACATGAGAGCGCCTCGGGGCTCGGAAGAAAAGGATGGAGGCTGTTTCTCCCCCTCCATTTTTACACGTCTCCCTGACAGCCATCGAGCCCTGAATGCACTCAGGTTCATTTTGGTGATGGGTGTCATCATGGCGTCACCCCGAAGATGTGCGAGAAGATCATATAAGTGAAGTAATTACCAGGAAGTCATGATTAGAATGTCATTGCGTTGACAAGGGCTAATTAGGGACGTCCTGGCGCTTCATCCCTTCTCCTGCTGACAGGCCATAATGGGAAGGGAGCAAAATGCGGGAATTATGAACTTTGCCAGCGTGATAACACGCCGATAATGCGGCTCTCTTCATAATTGCTGGCACTTTAGTCATCTTAACATTTTTTTTTACAGAAACCTTTCTCCACTCGCAACTCTGAACTTCCGCTACTTTAACAGGCTAAAAAAAAAAATTTTAAAAGCGGCAACCCACTAATGGATGCTGTCATTTAGCATCAATTCCTTATGAGCAACAACCCCCCCCCCCATCAGAGGGAATTAAAGAGAAGTCGATTCCAGATGGCAACACGTATCGCGGAACACGACCGCCACTGTCGTGGCACAAAGGAGTCGCTGAACTATTGTGTAGCAAACAGCGGAACAATTAATTACTGTGTTGGATCATGTGTAAATGAAATACATTTCCCTTCAAATTATCTTGGGAGCGATGAAACGAGCGAGGTGGCTAAGGAATAATTGCGCTATCCATCCGTTCGCATCGTTTCAGAAGCTGCCTCCCAAACGTAGCACCTTGAGATACAATTAAAACACCCTAGATGACACGGCGAGCAACTTTTATGAGTTGAAATGAATGGAAATGACGTTCATCCATTCCACCCCCTCAAAAAAAATAATCACGTTTGGAACATATCAAATAGGAAGAATAGCAGTGTGTTGCTGCGCCGTCTGTGTTCCGATATATCGTAAGTTGTTTAAGGGTTGATAACTGCCTACTTTTGTAAGCCCGTCCATAGGATTTGCATGATGTGTTAGCATCAAGCTAAGTGACGTTCATGAGACGGACATGTTTTGACAACGTGGTTAGCATGTGTTAGCATCAAGATAAGTGGCGTTCATGAGACAGTCATGTTTTGATATTGTGGTTAGCTAGTTTAATAACAATATGTATTTGCATCAAATAACTGGCTTTGCCAAGACAGTCATTTCTTGGTTAAAATCACGATTAAAAAAGCTTAACGGCATTGTGTTAGCATTAAGGTAACTAACTTTCATAAAATAAAGTCATCATGGTTACAAAAATAGCTTAAAAATATTGTGTTAGCATTAAGCTAACTGACTTTGATAAAACAAAGTCATCATGGTTACAAAAATAGCTTAATAGTCCAATTTATGAACACAAAGCAAAAAAGTGATGCCTCAGTATATTTTGATGTATGGCTTAAACTCCAAACTGGCTTGTGCCCGAGTCAACTCAAAACTTCTCAAATGCAACTGAGGCCAAAAAAAAAAAAGCCAAGCGGTGGTTTCCTCCAGCATGTAGAGGCCCCTTGGAGACTCGTCTCCCATCGGGCCTGTCCGGGTAGCGTTTGAGACGAGACGGGCTTGAATTCGTCCTGAGGGAAAACAGCAGCTGGCGGTTCGCTGGATCGACCATAGCAACAATCTCCCGCGAGGCCTTCGAGTGCATTTACACGCGCCGTGTGAATTGATTAACTCCCAACGTAGACTACATGCTGACATACAGATAGATGAGGCATGTTGAACATCATTCAATTTACATTTGGATCAGCATTTCTTGTATGCGCCCGGATTTTATACACCGATACACAACAATACATTCTGAAAATACAGAAATCTAGATTTAGTCAGTCAATTACAAACGCCGATAAGTGTCTGCGACTAAAGGCCATGTACAAAAAGTACCCTAATTGATTCTATAATTTAGCAATACTAGTGTGAAACCTTAACCCTAGTTTGAAACCCTAGTTTGAAACCCTAACCCTGGTTTAAAATCCTAGTTTAAAACCCTAACCCTAGTTTGAAACCCTAACCCTAGTTTGAAACCCTCGTTTGAAGCCCTAACCCTAGTTTAAAACCCTAACCCTAGTTTTAAACGCTAGTTTGAAACCTTAGTTTAAACCCTAACCCTAGTTTGAAACCCTAACTCTAGTATGAAACCCTAGTTAAAAGCCCTAACCCTGGTTTAAAATCCTAGTTTAAAACCCTAACCCTAGTTTGAAACCCTAACCCTAGTTTGAAACCCTCGTTTGAAGCCCTAACCCTAGTTTGAAAGCCTAACCCTAGTATGAAACCCTAACCCTAGTTTAAAACCCTAACCCTAGTTTTAAACGCTAGTTTGAAACCTTAGTTTAAACCCTAACCCTAGTTTGAAACCCTAACTCTAGTATGAAACCCTAGTTTAAAGCCCTAACCCTAGTATGAAACCCTAACCCTAGTTTAAAACCCTAACCCTAGTTTTAAACGCTGGTTTGAAACCTTAGTTTAAACCCTAACCCTAGTTTGAAACCCTAACTCTAGTATGAAACCCTAGTTAAAAGCCCTAACCCTGGTTTAAAATCCTAGTTTAAAACCCTAACCCTAGTTTGAAACCCTAACCCTAGTTTGAAACCCTCGTTTGAAGCCCTAACCCTAATTTGAAAGCCTAACCCTAGTATGAAACCCTAACCCTAGTTTAAAACCCTAACCCAAGTTTTAAACGCTAGTTTGAAACCTTAGTTTAAACCCTAACCCTAGTTTGAAACCCTAACTCTAGTATGAAACCCTAGTTTAAAGCCCTAACCCTAGTATGAAACCCTAACCCTAGTTTAAAACCCTAACCCTAGTTTTAAACGCTGGTTTGAAACCTTAGTTTAAACCCTAACCCTAGTTTGAAACCCTAACTCTAGTATGAAACCCTAGTTTAAAGCCCTAACCCTGGTTTAAAATCCTAGTTTAAAGCCCTAACCCGAGTTTGAAACCCTAACCCTAGTTTGAAACCCTCGTTTGAAGCCCTAACCCTAGTTTGAAAGCCTAACCCTAGTATGAAACCCTAACCCTAGTTTAAAACCCTAACCCTAGTTTTAAACGCTGGTTTGAAACCTTAGTTTAAACCCTAACCCTAGTTTGAAACCCTAACTCTAGTATGAAACCCTAGTTTAAAGCCCTAACCCTAGTTTGAAACCCTAACCCTAGTTTGAAACCCTCGTTTGAAGCCCTAACCCTAGTTTAAAACCCTAACCCTAGTTTTAAACGCTAGTTTGAAACCTTAGTTTAAACCCTAACCCTAGTTTGAAACCCTAACTCTAGTATGAAACCCTAGTTAAAAGCCCTAACCCTGGTTTAAAATCCTAGTTTAAAACCCTAACCCTAGTTTGAAACCCTAACCCTAGTTTGAAACCCTCGTTTGAAGCCCTAACCCTAGTTTGAAAGCCTAACCCTAGTATGAAACCCTAACCCTAGTTTAAAACCCTAACCCTAGTTTTAAACGCTAGTTTGAAACCTTAGTTTAAACCCTAACCCTAGTTTGAAACCCTAACTCTAGTATGAAACCCTAGTTTAAAGCCCTAACCCTAGTATGAAACCCTAACCCTAGTTTAAAACCCTAACCCTAGTTTTAAACGCTGGTTTGAAACCTTAGTTTAAACCCTAACCCTAGTTTGAAACCCTAACTCTAGTATGAAACCCTAGTTAAAAGCCCTAACCCTGGTTTAAAATCCTAGTTTAAAACCCTAACCCTAGTTTGAAACCCTAACCCTAGTTTGAAACCCTCGTTTGAAGCCCTAACCCTAATTTGAAAGCCTAACCCTAGTATGAAACCCTAACCCTAGTTTAAAACCCTAACCCAAGTTTTAAACGCTAGTTTGAAACCTTAGTTTAAACCCTAACCCTAGTTTGAAACCCTAACTCTAGTATGAAACCCTAGTTTAAAGCCCTAACCCTAGTATGAAACCCTAACCCTAGTTTAAAACCCTAACCCTAGTTTTAAACGCTGGTTTGAAACCTTAGTTTAAACCCTAACCCTAGTTTGAAACCCTAACTCTAGTATGAAACCCTAGTTTAAAGCCCTAACCCTGGTTTAAAATCCTAGTTTAAAGCCCTAACCCGAGTTTGAAACCCTAACCCTAGTTTGAAACCCTCGTTTGAAGCCCTAACCCTAGTTTGAAAGCCTAACCCTAGTATGAAACCCTAACCCTAGTTTAAAACCCTAACCCTAGTTTTAAACGCTCGTTTGAAACCTTAGTTTAAACCCTAACCCTAGTTTGAAACCCTAACTCTAGTATGAAACCCTAGTTTAAAGCCCTAACCCTAGTATGAAACCCTAACCCTAGTTTAAAACCCTAACCCTAGTTTTAAACGCTGGTTTGAAACCTTAGTTTAAACCCTAACCCTAGTTTGAAACCCTAACTCTAGTATGAAACCCTAGTTTAAAGCCCTAACCCTAGTTTGAAACCCTAACCCTAGTTTGAAACCCTAGTTTGAAGCCCTAACCCTAGTATGAAACACTAGTTTTGAACCCTAACAGTAGTTTTAAAGCCTAATTTGAAACCCTAACCCTACTTTAAAACCCTAGTTTGAAATCCTAATCCCAAACATGTGAATTTAAGATGATTCAAAGATTATAAAGACATGGACAGATTTCAATATTTTGTTTATATCATATGGCGGCTTTTAGTATTTTGTTGATATTGTATAGCAGCTTTCGAGCATGAAATGTTAGCACGGTTACGAGGTGTTTGCGCTCAGTGACCTCCATTATCAACTTGTGCTCTTGTGGCATTTGCAAAATAAAATTTTTCCTCACCTTTTGAAGACGTTTACTTTTTTTTTGACAGCCAAATCGCATCCAGAGGCATCGGTGCACTTTAGGGCAGTGACAAGCTCCTTTCCTTTTTCTTTTTTTTCTTTTTTGTTGTTGTTGTTGCCAAGTCCAGGCGACACAGTGCCCGAGGCGTTTGAGCAAGCAAACAAATAATTGACACGGCCGCTTCGCTAGGTGCCAGCGGGGGATTCAGACTTGGCCAAAGGACTTGCGGGCGGGGCCCCTCTCTTCAAGGCTTGAGCCTGTCAGAGGGCAACAACTTGGAATTTACAAACGTGGGCTCAACGGCAGAACAAATATTGCCAGGGAGCTTTTTTTCATTTTTTTTTTGGGGGGGAGGAAAGCGGGTCATAATACCAGATGATGCTTGTCTGACACGCCGTTGTCTGTCTGTCATTGATAAAAGTTGCTTATTTAAATGTGCCGTTGCGTTCCTGTACCTCCTATCAGGATAAATGTCTGATCGGGATTTGCCGCTCAGAATGGCAAATCTGATGGAGGCTTATGAATTCCTGCTGTATTTCTTTATTGACGTTGTTTTTTTTTTGCTTTCCCGTGAGACGCGTCCCCTAATTCCCCCCCTCGTGCTGTCTATGCAAATCATATCACACGTCGCCGGGTTGAGATGCCTTCTCCGGCTCGGCGTGGACATGACGGACTGCTTTTGTGTTCATTCTGAGTCGAACCGCTATCGGATTTATGCAGCGGCATTGCGTGGGCGACGCGTAAACAAAGCCGTCGCGGGCCACATGCGAAGGGATCGTCTTTACTGTATCCGGAGATCACAACATTTCTCGCAATCGATACGCAACCTGTCGAGGGCATCAAAAACAGCAATCCCGTGAGGAAGCGAGCTCTCGGAAGCAGCGTCATTTATTTTTTTTGCTTCATTCCGCAAATCTTACAGATGTTTTCCAATCAACTCCAATGAGCTGCAAAGACCAACACATCAACATACTCACATCGGGCACGTCTTGATCTTCCTCCGCAGAGAGGGGAAAAAAAGCATGAAAAGGTAGCCCTTCTAAAAAAGAAATGAAAGTTTGATAATATAAATAAATAAACCAATTAAAAAGCCGTTTGCGCAGCTGCCGTCGAGAAAGGTTGGCTTTTAAGTCAAAAGCAATATGCGAACGCTTTGATAGCATCGACTTCCGCTGCGTTTGCTGTGATTGAATTTGTCAAACAGGATTCGTCAGTTACTCAAGGACCGTTTCATGTTATCACCCCACCAAAATTACACACAAGGCAATCGGGATAAAATGTCGCCTTTGACTTGATCTCCTAAAGTCGACTAAGACTCTGAAAGATGACTGAGAGGCGTAGGCCATGTCAAGACAAAAACAGTCAATAAAATATCTATCTATCTATCTATCTATCTATCTATCTATCTATCTATCTATCTATCTATCTATCTATCTATCTATCTATCTAGGTAGCAAGCTAGCAAGCTCTCTCGCTAGGTAGCTAGCGAGCTCTTTCTCCATCGATCGATCTATCTATCTAGGTTGCAAGCTAGCAAGCTCTCTCTCGCTAGGTAGCTAGCAAGCGCTTTATCTATCTATCTATCTATCTATCTATCTATCTATCTATCTATCTATCTATCTAGGTAGCAAGCTAGCAAGCTCTCTCGCTAGGTAGCTAGCGAGCTCTTTCTCCATCGATCGATCTATCTCTCTAGGTAGCAAGCTAGCAAGCTCTCTCTCGATAGGTAGCTAGCAAGCGCTTTATCTATCTATCTATCTATCTATCTAGGTAGCAAGCTAGCAAGCTCTCACTCGCTAGTTAGCTAGCGAGCTCTTTCTCTATCAATCGATCGATCTATCTAGGTAGCAAGCTCTCTCTCGCTAGGTAGCTAGCGAGCTCTTTCTCTATCTATCGATCTATCGATGTATTTGTCTATCAGGTTCGGAGTTTGAAGCTCTGCTCCAAAGTAGCCAAAAGTTTCAAATGACCTATGTTGACGTTCATCCTGATGACAAATGTATTCCGAAGCAAATTACACATCGACATCATCAAGAGCTTGAGGTCAGCAGGTGCCACAAAACCTCCCCGCCTCACCTGCATTGCATAATATTCTCATCCGGCATGGTGTCAGGACTCCAGCCAAGCGTGAAGCAAACTGTCGTTGCGTGAGAAAGAGCTTTTCTCCAGGTCACGTGTTTGTTGTTTGTTTTTTTTCTTGCTACCTGACTGATGCCGGGCTGCCTCCGGCTCTCGTATTCCTGCAAGACAAACAACACCAGCCGAGC
This sequence comes from Syngnathus acus, assembly GCF_901709675.1. Lineage (NCBI taxonomy): Eukaryota > Metazoa > Chordata > Actinopteri > Syngnathiformes > Syngnathidae > Syngnathus > Syngnathus acus. Next base: position 1,598,350 of record NC_051095.1, read on the forward strand.
GAGAAAGTGCTTCCCGCAAGGGCTGAGTTGTTTTGGGATGAATAATAACATTCAAAGTCAACGATCAGAGCCAAGCAAGACAAATTAATAGACAATACCCGGACTGGGTCGGAACCAATAGAAACGACATTGAGGCCAGGTTCAAAGTATATTAATGAAAGCCGCAAAAAATGAGCAGGATTCCTTTCACGTCGTGTCTCCGGTCTGCTGGAAATGAATGTGTATTTCGTTGGAAATGAGTTACTGGCACGCCGGCAAGTCCAAATTCTCGCAATCCCTCCTCAGCAGCATCTCTTGACAGCTCAGCCATCAATCAAAAGTAGCTTCTCTTCGGGTCTTCTCCCCAACAAGGACTATTTATATTAGCATTTGCAACTTAGCCTATTTTAGCATTAGCAATTTAGCCGTCAACAACAACGTTTTGATTAGCATCACCTTTATTATTATTCATTTCCGGATCTTTGGAAAGTAGTCACGCAAACTTGGCGGAGAAAGTCCCGCGTCGGCAGTTTTAAAAATTTTGCAAGTTCCCCAGGCTGACGGGTTCATTCAATCTCGGATTGTTTATTATTTCATGAGCAGTAACCTCAGCCTGCTTTGAGGAAAATGATGTAAGGATTTCGAGAAATTCTCCAAAATACCGAGAGGGGGTTTGGATCAAATGGCCGGGCGGCGAGCATCTTTGGCCCGAGCTAATGGAGGAGCGCACGCCCGTTTGGTCGCAAAGTGCCGATTCGGAATGATCGACACGTGTAAGAGTGAGTCGCCTTCCCCCGCTTTCCCCGCTTTAATGACTGCAAAAAAAAAAAAAAAAACGATGCGCGAATGTGTCAAATCCGAATGAGGACGTTATTCCTTTTCCTCCGATCCCGCGGGCGCAGCTTAAATGCCTCGTTAGGCATCGGGAAAATTTTCTCAAAAGGATAAGCACGGCCTTTGCCAGCTGGGATCGGCAGACGGCGAGATTCACGGCTGCCCTCGCTTGTCCGAGCGCTCGTAACGATGTCGGCGACGGCCCTGAAGTGATATGAAGATGCCTCGTGGCCAAAGATTAAAGCATTCCTGCCATATTCACAATAAATCGGCCTGTAATCGTTTGCTGTCAAGGTCCAAATATCATCAAGGCTTTCTTTGGCCCCATTCAATTAAAAGCTTGTTGACGAGAGTCGGAATAAGGATGCGTCGTGAAGGAATGGCCGTGTTTTTTTTGTTTTGTTTTGAAGAGCGGTCCTGAATGAACATCTGCCAACGTGCACGGGGAAGGGCATGACAAGGACGGAGAGGCGGGCGCCGGCGGCGGTGAGTCGAAGGCTCGCCTCAAACAAACGCCTTCCGCCAGCAAGGGGATTAAGCCTCGGGCTTTGAGAGTAGGATTGAGCTGTGCAGACCGTGCTGAAAATACAACACACACCCTTTTGGATTTCAGCTCAAGGCTTCTTCAGCCTCCTGATGTTGGGGAAAAGAAGAACTATTTACTGAAGTCTAAATAAGGTCTAACCATAACCACTTGGCCCCTGTTGGAGTCAACTCCAACTTTTGTATTCCTCCGATTGTGATCTTGATGACACCTAATTTTGGCTAAATAAGCTTCCTATGGTGTAGGCTGTATTTTGAAAAAAAGAAAATTTCATCTAGGGTAGTCTCGTTTTTTTGTAGGGTCAAGTAAATTTCCCCGCTGTGGGATGAATAAAGTTATCATCATCATCATCTATCAATAGTTGGTTTCAATAAAATTCAGTCTGGTATTTCTTGTTTGACGGCTCTTGGGCTCCAATTTGAAAATGAATACAGACGAACAGATAGTCGACCTCCTTCCCATTGGTCAGCAAGATGATCCTGCCATCTTTTGTTCTCATCCCCGATGAGTTCTTGCTAACTGTGACGTTTTCCAGATCTCCGGCAGCAGATTAACACCCGTTCCTCATATCGATTGGGCCGATTTTCAGATCAATTCTCTCTCCACATGATTGAGCTCCAGATATGCCACAAATGACCCAAGATCATTCAAAAAAATATTCAAACAAAATCCTGATTTGCGAAAAACCACCAAAGTTAGCAGAGACCTGATTAGCAGCATTAGCATGTTTGCAAGACGTCCTAATCTGTTTTGAAGGCTTTTTAATCTGCTCAGAAAACAATCGAGGCGGACAATCGTAAACGTTAATCCTGTTCAATATTTACGAGCGCCAATCTTGTTGATCGTCTACAACTGAATCGGTCGAATACAAAAACGACAAAATCAGCCTAATGTTAGACTGGAGGAATCTTATGAGAGGAACACTTCCACCCGGGAGATTTATGACCTCGCCCTTGCTCTTGTAATGAGGCCGGATGTGAGAAAGCCGGCGTGTCGTTCTCTGCCGGGACCACAGTCGCGGTCCCCCGTGCATGGGAGTTAGCAGGTGTACCAAAAAACAAGCACAGGTTTGCCGGATCCTCCGGGGTCCCTCCCCCGAGTGACAGACGAGCGCTACCAAAGACCCTCAAGTGTTTGCGTACACGCTCCAGAAGAAAAGTGCTTCTGGGTATTGCAAACGCATGAGAAATCAAGTCCAGCCAATTATCGCAAACGAATGTTTTCATTCCAAAACTTGCTGGCAGGGGAAGGGCAACATATTTTAGTTTATGTTCCATTTAAGATTCATAAAGCTGTGTGTGTGTTGGATGCAGCAAAATCAAAATAGTCGTGGAGTGGTGTAATGGCGGTGATTGCAATTGGCTCTTCATCCAAATCTCAAGAAGCTCGGAATCCTCGAGTAGGTGTACAGGTGCGTCCAAGTGCTCTCCTGCTTTTTGAGTGACCTACTTTCAGGTTGCAAGCAAATTGCACGGCGAACTCTACTTACATTTGACGGCAGTCAAAATAGCAAAAATATCAACCCTAAAAAAAATCACGACAATACATTTTGAAGTTGATCGTTTGATAAGGATAAAGATATTATCGGACATTTAGCGGCATTTAAATTTGAAGGTTTCCGAAGTGCTCGCTTGTAGAAAGATCAGGAGCAATTTTAAGATTTATATTTTCGTAGCTATTTAATGCGCCGAGCTGGAATTCAGCCAGCGTTGGCTGAAGTTTTTCCCCCTCCCGCGAATCTATCACAGAGACATTTTTTGGGATGAGCGAGCAACGGGAAAGTGTGTGTGCAAATCTCCCAACTTGCAAATTGGGCGACATGGGAGAACCCTTGGCAATACTTGAGAAGAATGTTGAAAGCTAAAGCCTTGCATTGATTTGACCCCGCGTGGGCCAACGCGAGCTGGAGCCATTAGCGGCTCCTCAGATAGCGCTTCGCATTTGTTTGCGTAAACGAGCTCCCAGGGTGAGCGCCTGCTAAATAGAGCCCGCTTTTCATAGCTAGCGCTTCGGCAGTTAGCGGCGACACGCTAACCTGTTCTTTGGCTTTCCTATGCAATTTTTTTTTTTGTTCCTTGCCGCTTTGGTAGCCTGGAGGAATTCTGTGTATCCCGCATCACGGCAGACGTAAGACTGATGTTTGTAGTCTAGTGATGGCAAAATGAAGCTTCATGAACCAGTTGTATTTTTTGTACTCCTCTAGATGGCGCACCTAATTCAACATTGGTCTGAAAGAACATTGACTTCTCAAACCCCTTTATTTAAAACAACAGTGTCATCTAGAGGAATAAAAAATATAGCAACGAGTACATGAAGCAGATTTGAAGCATACCAAAGCAGTCGCCGCCCGTCGGCAGGGTGGAAAGAAAGAAAATACGTAAACGCCTGCATTGTTTTTGTGGGCCATCCGCACGACAAAATGAAGCGATGTTTACACGGCGTCATTCGCAATCAATTTTCAAACCTAGCTTTGGCTAATGAAAGCTATTTGCGAGCGCACCTGTTAATGAGCTTCGTGCCTTGAGCAATATTCAGGGCGATTATTTCTCCTTTCCTGTCCGAAATGAAATCACATGAAAACGATTCCAGTCCTGTTTTGTGTGTTCGTTGCAAAATGACATTCAAACAAAGGGAACCCAACAGCTAAAATTGCAGCGTGAATTTTGAAGCGGTGCACGTCAGGACACGCTGATTTATTTGAAAAACATTTCGTTGAGTCGGATTGGTCTGATTTAGTTGAAGAACATTTCATTGAGTTGAGTGGCTTTCGCCGAAACAACCATGTTGAGGTTGAAATGTTCCAAAAAGACGATGACCTTGGCAAAATGGACCCAGAAATTTGACAAGCCTTGCTCTCTATTCATTATCCAAATTCATCAAATACTAATGTAAAGTACAAATCTATTTTAGCCCCAATAATGCACTTTTTTCTTTTCTCGAATATCTTTGAGCGCACTCTACGAATAAGTGAAATAGTTTGTCCTATGATGGATAGCGGCGCCGTCCAGATCGCACTCAAAGAAGACGCCTCGACATCACGATAGCGCAGAGCTAATGCTGCCTTTGCTGCATCCGCAAACTTGATGGATTAAGACACAGGTGTCAAAGTCAAGGCCCGGGGGCCAGATACGGCCCGCCAAATCATTTTAGGTGGCCCGCAAAGACCAAATGTGCATCGAATTTACACGTCAATTCCAAAATCTCAAATTGTTTTCACTTTTAAAAAATAGAGGTATTGTGAGCAATTTCTATGACCATTCATTTTTTTAAATAATTTGTATTTTTAAATATTTGATTTCAATATTTCATTGTAAAATATTTGGACAGTTTTTATTACCGTATTTTCCGGACTACAAACCTAAAATTTTCTCAAAAGCCGACAGTGCGCCTTATAGTCCGGTGCGCCTTATATATGGACCAAATTCCTAAATTTAAACTGGCCTGAAGCATTGCGTCATGAAATCAATCATAAGTGGCCCGTTGAAGACTATGGATCATAAATCAAAAACACTATGGATCATTATTTTGTGATCATAAACTAATTTGTTGCGTCTGAAGTTGAAATAAAAAATATAAAATGGAGAATTATTTGATTTGGATTAAAAATCTGACATGATGCATTAATGGTGCGCCTTATAGTCCGGTGCGCCTTATCTAAGGACAAAGTTTTAAAATGGGCCATTCATTGAAGGTGCGCCTTATAGTCTGGAAAATACAGTAGTCTCTTTTTTGAAAATTAGTTATTCATCAGTTTGTTGTGTAGCCTTTACTATACCTACAATATGAAACGTTTATACATTTATTTGGGTTGACAATTTTAATGGCCCTTTGAAGCAAACTATGATGCGGCCCGCGACAAAAAATAAGTTTGACACCCCTGGATTAAGACAAACAGGTTATTTATGAAGCCGGCCAAAAAAGAAAAAGAAAAAATGCTACATCGACTTGCCCACACATCGTTTGCTGAGAGGGAAAAAAGCTCGGCGGCGGCAGTGGCGAGGACCTCTGCTTCTCGCCGGCATGAAACGAATCGAAATCAAACGCCAAGCGGGACTCGTGTTGATGTGAAACAATTGCTTTTTGGGTGTGTGTGGGCAGGAGAGCAGTTTCAGCTCCACAAGCGAAAGGGGATGGCTTTGCTTCACCAAAAATGCTTTGGAATATTGCGATTCTGGGGGCGTCAATTGAGGCAACGAAAACAGTTGGAGAATGGAAGAGAGTCTGGCTCAGGATCATCTTTGCGCCACATCCGGGTCTTTGCTTGCTTCAATTGGACCTTGGAATTTGGTTTACTCCGCTTTAAACTCTTTCGTCAAGCTGAGTCCAATTTTTTTGACATTTTTCAGGTTAATCCTCAAATTCCTACCATTTTGATCTTCTCATCTTTTTAATCTTGGATCATTCATCGTCTTCTATTTGGAGCCTAATTATCTGCAAATCGGGACACCTGAAACGCCGTCACGCGTTCGCTACGGTTTTTGCTACCAACGATCCGAGCCTTTTCAGGTACATGCGACAAAAAAAAAAAAAAATATGCATCAATAATTAAAAGCGCACATTTCAACGGCTTTACATTTGAAGTGAGGAGGAAAATCTGCAATTTAGTTTGAAATCTCCTCGCTTTTGTTTCCACGCGCCACAGAAGGCAAAAACTCTGATCCCTTAAGCCGCTTAATTCAGCTACTGTGACTTCATTACATGCCGTGCTGTTTGGAGAAAAAAATGGATGGCGGGGAAAAGCCGCACGGGGCGCTCAATCGGGCTTTTTTGTTTTCCCGGAGCGAGCCGAGGTGCGTCGGAACGTCGGACCCCGGAGGATGGCGCGCAGGCTGGCGCTATATTAAAAGTTTGACCAAAACTATTAAAAAAAAAAAAAAGCAAAAAGTCTGGCTCCCACTGCGCAATTAAAGTGTCTGAAACGATTGATTTGATCTCGTGTTTGGTCCGTCCACCCACCTGCTCGCCGGGGAATCATCTGCAACTGCGGCGACCGAAACAAATTCTCTCATGTCAGCGCATGAAATATTGTCATCTGATCTCAGACGCATGTAAAACCAGGACGTGACTGAGCCGCATTTTAACGGATGACCATCGATTGCTTTTGATCGGCCTCGTCTTCCTTTTTTGTCGTCTCGATTGCGCAACACAACGCGCCAGTTGTTTTCGTGTCCAAAGTATTTGCCGCTGGGCTTTTGCTAGCAATTATACATCAGCGACTTGGAGACGCTGCATTATTTAATGCTCAGTGAGTAAAACATATATTTACAAGCATTTTCATCATCGTAATGAGACGAGTAATTGAAAAGTTGCGGCGTGTGAGGGAAAAGTCTGGCGAGAATCGGACTCATTAGAATTCATTCGTGCATTTTTCATGGCAATCAAGCCGGCCCCCGTATTTACGTGCGTTTGACCCCCGAGGAATCGGATCCTCATTTCAGTGTGAGACAAAAAACATTTTTGTAGCTAGATGGAATCAGCGGGATGTCGTTTTTGAGCGGCCCCCAAAAGAACAACAGTAACGGCGACTTAACGGCGTCGTTTTTTTTTTTTCCTTCAAAGCTTAGCGTGGCCTATTGGATAGCGGGGAGGAAAAAAAAGACTCAGGTGAAGACTTCAAACAAAAAGCGAGAAAAGTTTGCGTGACATTCGGCCGCTGACGGCGCCCCCGCTCGTGCACTTTGATTAGCGGTGAATATGAACGGAATCCCGCCAGGATCTCCGCGACAAAAAGCCGCCAAATTGAGGACGGTGACGACCAATCGCTTTCATATGTCGCCGCGACAAAAACGGTCAGCGTCGGGCCAAATATAGCTCGCTCGTTCGCAGCCTCCCACGCACGTAGCGGGAAGCGACCCCGGACGCGGTATAAGGCGAGTCAAAAAATGCATAATTGAACAGTTTGCGCCCAGCTTGATGGCTGCAAATCGACTTCATTAATCAACTCCCGGGGATTTGTGACGGGAGCGGGGAGGAGAAGTTTACGCTGGCGAGCTCGTGTCCGGCCGGGCATCCGTGGCAACAGCTGCTACGGAAAGCACGCTGACTAAAATGCCTTTCGGTTGGCTCGTCTCCATTCCGGCGAGGGCAATTACGACACAACGCCGCACCTCTCGCCGCGTCGAACACAAGATGCGATGGGAAAAGTAGGACCCGTGCAAATGAGGACCGCGCTCGCTTCCAAGTTCTTTGGCAGCGGTACTCTGTTGGCAATATGGCGGCCGCCCACCAGAAAGCCGTTTGTTTGGAAAGTAGCGCGCTAATCATCGCTAGTGAAAAGCTGCTGAGTCAGAGACGAGGAGACGGGAAAAAAAAATTGTGTGTTTGTGTTGTAATTGTAAAAAAAAAACTTGGGCCTGCTTACGACCTGGACCATCCAAAGTAGTTGCTTTTTGAGTCTTCATTTTGAAAGGAGGCTGAAGGTCGGCTGAAGCCTCCTCCCTCCCGCAAGTCGTCATCAGAGTCAAGGTTGAAAGTATGACAGCAGGCAAAAAAGGCCTTGTCAGCCGTGTGCCACTCCTTTGCATGAAAGCTCTTCCCTGGTGCGAACCGTCTTTCGCCTCCCGTTGGGATTTGTAATTTGGATTCCAGACTAGAGAGAGAGAGAGAGACAGAGAGAGCGGTCGATGGAAGCGTGCGGCTGTTTAAAGACAGGTAATCCATTTCAAGGTGTCCCCATCGGGAGCCGGACCGTGTGGCGCTTCCGATTTGTTTTTGTGAAAGATCTTGCCTCCCGCGGGGGGGCAAACAATGACTCGGTCCAGATTGTGACACGGAGGCGGGCGTTTATGATACGTCCGAAGATGGATGGATGGATGGATGGATGGATGGATGGATGGATGGATGGATGGATGGATGGATGGATGGATGGAAATTCCACAGCGGGACCGTTGGCGTTACCACGTGACGCCGCCGCCCCATCTCGGAATGTCCCGGCGGAGGAGACCGTCGATCACACCGGCGGCCACTCTAGCTGTCTGCCATCAATGTACGGCTAGCTGGACATTCTTTTTTCCATCCTGTGCTTTTGTCTTGATTTGTCTCTGCAGACATTTTCATTGTTCAACTTGTACAATCCATTTTGCCATCTGCATGGTGCCGTTGTTCATCAATAAGCTATCATCTCAGAACACAGCTTAACCACAAGAGACAAAGACTTGTAAATGATGGAAAAGCCCAAAGTCACTTTCTCGCTGGAAACGATCCGATTTCATTGTGGCTTCATTTTCGAGGTGTTTACATGAGGAGGTTTCCCCTTTGGTGTCAAAGCGGTTCCGATGGGGGTCAGCATTATCTGTTTCCAATACCCACAAAGCCTTTTGACAATTCGTCCAATTAGCAGCAATCTTTAAATATCAAAATGTGGCGGTCTATTCATGGAGTAGTGTGCGCTTTTATTTATATTTTTAATTTAATTTAAATTTTTTATTTTGTGTTATTTTTAATTTAATTTGATACGATTTTATTTTGTTATTTAACTTTATTTTGTCAGATATACGACAGCGTCGAATGAAAATGAAGCGAGCAGCTAGCTTATTGTTAAATTTGCGCTAAAAATAGCACCGCTAACTTTAGCCCGTAATGGTTTGAATTCTGCTTGCGCGACACTTTTGTTAAGGCCAAACGATATCCTATTCAGAGTGCGGGATGAACGACCTTCATTGATAATTGCCTCATTTTTCTCAATGATTCTGGAGTGCTTGATAGGATTTAAATATTCAAAACGCAATGCTTCTTATTTGAAAGATTAGGAGATCCTTTTACCTTAGCCATCTTTGACGTATGAAATGTCAAACATATGGCCTGTTCATTTATGCAGATTGGATTCAGTTGAGATTAGAAGGAAGTGTATCGAGCGATCGGTGCCGGCCAGCTGCCGAGCGATCCTCCCAAATCGACGGGTCGGGCGGTCCGAGCGCCTCAAATTATTAAAATATTTTGTCGATGGCTGCGGAAAGTGAAAGCGAAACGGGTCCATTCTATTTGCAAAATCCGACGGCGGTGTCTTTCAATTTTCGAAGGTATTCAAATTGGATTTCATGCTTTTGGCTGGCTGTCTGTTCCCCGTGAACTTTGTTGTCCTCTCATACTTTTTGTCCCGGGCATATTCTTATTCAAAGTAAGCAATTTTATTTTGACAGCTATTTGTATGTAAAGTGTGAAAGGGGGGGGGGGAGGGATTGTCATTGCGCCTGTGTTTTTGTTATTTATTAAAGTCTGGCTATATTAGCCATTTTTCTTCACAGCAAATCCTCAGCACTTTTTTTTTCTCCCCTCTCCTTTGAGTAAGACGCACTTTTCATCTTAACTCATTCAGTGCCATTGACGGTTATAGACGTCAAAGATATTACCTGGCTCAATAGGAGATGGACGTTTTGGCTTTTCGTCCAAAACATTCAAGTGGCGACCTCCCCAGGAAAAGCGCCGCTCATGACCTAGCGGCGATTGTCGTGTTGTTTCGACGCCCTCGGCCTTGCGTGTCCGCTTTCTCACTCTCACAAATCCCCGTACGAGGCTTTAATCCCTTCCCAGTCGTTTCGGGTCGCTCTTGGCTAAGACATCCTTACGAGACGCGGCTCCATAATATCTGTCCATTAAATTTTTATCGGGCTTTCCCCGTTCACTCATTTGCTTGTTTATTTTGGCGGCAGTAAAGGGAGACGCGACGGCGATGATGTATCGTTATTTTGGGCTTTTTCTGGATTTCAATTATGCATGTGTGTGTGTGTGTGTGGTGTTTCGGAATGGTCACGCTTGAGCCTGTGGCTTTGGAGTGTGTTTTTGTCTCTGCTTTCATGCCTGACTTCTTCAATAATGACAATAGAAAATATAGACGGACAATACCGCCGCATTGTCGGGAACAAATTTGCTGGTGCTAAAATGCCAACCGTTGCATTTCTTTGAATGTCTTTGTTATTCACCGAGCAAGCACGCGGCTATAACTGGCATGGAGACTTTTCTGCAAAGCAGTCATACGCTCTTGAGGAAATTCAATTTCTTTAGGCTTAGTGGGGTCTAATCACTGATTGGGATTATTAACCCTATCATCCAGTTGATTAACTTTGTCTCTGATAGCCACTAAAGCAGATAACCCAACTTGTGCGCGAGGAAAAAAAGTCATTTCCTTTCTAATTAAAAGCAATTAGCGAATCAATTACAGCTCGATCAGAGCTGATGGAAAACACAATAAAATGGCATTCGCAGATACGCAAATGCACAGAGCGGCGCCGTCCAGCCAAAAAGAGGATGACTAGACCTGAGGTGAAAGAGAAAAATCCATTTGTAATCATACGTCAGCGTTCATGCTAGCTTAGCGCTTAGCTTTTTTTTTTTCATTGTTTGCCCACCGTGGAGTGCATGATGGAGCCTGGAATTAAACTACAAAATTAAATTAAACTTCTAGAGGCCATGCTAAAAATAGCTCTCGAGATGTCCAGGCATTGACATAAAGTCGTCGCACGCAAATCGAAGGGAGCGCCGGCGTAGCATGGGCCGACCGAGACATCAAGTAGCGAGACCTGGGCGTTTGCTTGTGGAGTCGTCCGTCGACGGCAGACGGACTCACGCCTAGCTGCTCCGAATTGCCGAATGATTTTCTGCTGATGCAACAAAAATGCACTTGAGTCACAAGTGGAAGCGACAGCGTGCGCCGGTCGGGCTGGACTCTGCGCCGGGCCGCTCGTAACGCACACGGGTCATAAAACACGGCCGCCGGGGCGGTTCTTTTGACGACGCCGTAAATCCGCCGTCCGGGCAAAGCGGCATCATCGGCGTTATCATCAGCAGGTGACCTGCCCTCCCTCCTTCCCCCACTTGCCTTCCCGCTGGCTTCCTCTCATTAAGTTCCCCCTCTTGATGATTGTAGCTTTCCCCAATCACACGGCTAACCTTTCCGTTTCTTTTCATTTTTTCCGCCCTGGGTCGAGAGGCGCCGGATCAGCCTTAATTGACGGCAATCTCACGCAGGTGGCATTTCAAGATGGCCTTGAGTCACCCGCGCTTTCTTTTTGCCCACTCGGTTCCGGGCCCGCGATGGGCAAAGGACGCAATTACGACCTGTTATTTGCGCCCAATCCACACGACACGACTGCACTCCAGTGGCCGTCTTGTTGTCGCTAATTGCCATTAGCTAGTCGATTGGATTGTGCTGAAGCCACTTGAGTTGGAGCGTTCAATTGGACTTTTACTTGCTGGGAAAGAAAATGGAGGAAGCCTTGAAGCGTTAGAATCCAAGATGGCTGACGTTGTCCTCAGTAGTGACCCGAGATTAGAAATGGGCTCAGCGGAACCACAGCTAAAGTCAGATAAGGGGCACGTCCAGAGGCCGCTTGTTCGTTAAAAACCGAGATTTGTCTTACGGATGTTATCTTACGACCCAAAAGGGAGCGCATAAAACAAAAATCAAAATTTCAGTAGGCGGCGTCACTGCCTAAGAAAATCCAGAGCGATTTGTTGACGTCCAAATATTCACACGTCGGCCATTTTGCTGGCTTCTTTTGTCGGACACCCGAATGGATCACCTCTGCCTTTATTTTGTTTACCTCTCGGCAAAGCTCTGACGCGGAGAAAAAAAAAAAAAAAACTCGGCTGAAAATCCAAGCCTTAAAAATGCATTTGTGGAGCTTGACCTTGCTTTGGACTGTGATGGATTTTTTTTTTGGGGATGGATTTTTTTCTTACTCGGCACTAAATTGTCTTTTGGTTCTTCTTCGGGTTGCACGATGGAGTCGGTGCCTGGGTGTTTGGCACGGAGGGAGGAATTTGCCATTGTGCCTCCGTATCTCTCTTGCCAGCTTGGCCGTCCCTTCACCGCTGATCTGAAAGATTTAGGATTGCTCCCGGAGTGCTTGTCTAATCTGGTTCTCCTTCCCTTAGTGGAAATAAGTCAAAAAGAAAGTGTTTGCCTCTGATGCCCTCAAGTACGTGAACTTTTACGATGTAGCGGTCTGGTTAGATTTAGTATTGACATCGTGTCGCTCGCCCCAACGGCACTTATTATTTGAACAAAAGGCGATCGCCACGCCGTTCCTAATTGCCGACGAGGCGTCGCGTCGCAACATCACAAATCTGCTGCGGCGTCTCATAAAAAATACATTTCGCCTGTTTGCCTCCCCAAACTGACGTCCAATTAGCGCTGAGAAAAACATTTCACGCACCCACCCGCCGCCCCCGGACCACCAACGGCGCCTGCAACATATCAGAACATGACATTATGAATGCAATTGGGTAATAATTAGGAGGAATGATGGGGCGCTCACGTTGAGGCGTCATTAAGGAGGATGGGTTGCCGCCGCATCGCCGCTGACCTAAGCCTTTCTCCAACACTTGCTGCCATCAGGATTAGACTCTCAAAGACATTTTGCAGTCTGAAGGAAGAAAGAAAAAAAAAAAAGACTTCTGGAACAATTGGCACCTCCTCTGGATTTTTCTGAAAAACCTAATTACAACATGTTGATTATGCTTGAAAATGAGTGCTGCAGCTATTAACTACTTTGAGAATTATTCGTATTCTACTAATTATTCCATTGACTAATGCGATGCAAAAATGTCGACAGTATTGCACAATTAAACACACTGAATCTGCATGAGGTTCAGGTATTTTTTTGTCCACCTGGGGTCACTGTCCTGGCATGCTATTTTAATATTTAAAAAATATGTATATATTATATAACTTTATTTAATATTATATATATATATATTATTATTAATATTTTATTTAATATTATATATATGTAATAATTTATTTCATATTTCATATGTGATTTTTGAGCGTGTATGTTTTTTTATACGATGAGGTGAGTGACTTGGGTGCCAGAAAATGAAAACGTAGTTTGTTAACTGGCTGCATCTGGCGAGTGACGTGGGTGTCGGAAAATGAAATGACTTTGTGAGTTGTGGCCATCCACAGTGATCCCAAACTTCTGCTCCCTGACCCGCGCAAAAAGCGAGGCTTGGCCGTATTTTTCGTAAGCAACCAACAGCACGCTTTCGAGCTGGCACGCGCCGTCTCGGCGAGACGCGAGGCGCTGTCCACGATCAGAAGTTCCGTGGGTGTATTCTCTTGAGCCGTGCGTCTGAAAGTTATTACTTGCTGTCGGAACTCATTTGTGTTCAAAGCGTTTGTGTGTTATGAGCGCAATTAACGCTGTGAAAGAGGAAATGCCTTTCCTTCTTTGTTTAGCCCATGTTTTGGTTTTCACCTGCCTTTGACCGCGCTTGTATGATATCATTGAACGAGTCTTGTTTGCATCTGTTGTTTGGCGGCAACCTCCCATAATTGTGTGTCGGCTGTTCAGCTAGACGTACTCATTGTAACACCTGACGTCTAACCTGAATTGCCCCCCCAGGATCAAAACTATCTATCTATCTATCTATCTATCTATCTATCTATCTATCTATCTATCTATCTATCTATCTATCTATCTATCTATCGCTAACTAAGATCTAGCTAGTTAACTAGCTAGCTAGCTGGCTAGCTAACTATCTATCTATCTAAAGGTCGCTTGCATTGATCGACGAATAAGAATAAAATCGATTCTAATCATCAACGATAAATAATCATTTAGTCAGAAATCCAATGACGTTGGGTTATTTCCCGCAGCATAGCATGTTTCCGTGCTAACAACGGACTGGAACACGATTTCAATGCTTGTCCGTCCCTTCTTTGCAACTTGGCCTCACCAAGTCATTTCACAAAAAAATGCAACAAATTAAAATTGTTGACATGCCCAACGACCCCTGTGGTCAGACTTTTTACTTCTTCTTATCCGAAGTCATTTATAAATTACTTGTCATTGGGAAGAGTCAAATGAAATCTTTCTTTTGTGGCACGAGTCGGAGGGTTCCATTCTCCGCTGTGATTGGCTCCAGCCGTCGGTCCGCCATGCGTACGGCGGTGAGAAGCGAAACGTTAACTTGCAGTTCAAAGATGCGACCCCCTTTCATGTCGGATTAGGAGAATCCATTTGTTAGCTTGTCTGGCCCTGCCATCTGTTTGCGCAAGTAAAAGACCAAATCTGCATATTATCGAACACTGAAGGCATCAAATAAGGAGATGAAGGGGATTAATCACCAAAACTTCAAGATGATTAATTTGGTGCTGCAGTTCTGTTGATTGGTCTATAAAAAAAAAATTGGAATGGTATTTAAGGGAACGCGCAGGCTCTCGAGCAATCAAAGGCTGCTCTGCCATTTATGTGCTCAACTTTTTGAGGGGTAATCAAAGAGCGTGCCAGCGGCTCTTCGCCATGCCGTCGACGCATTTCCGACGGGATCGGCGAGCTGTTTTGTCTTTCGGAAAGGGTCATTTGCTCGCCCGACACGACGCTGATGACATCACTTGCCAAGTTAGGCAGCTGTCACTGTCCCAATGCAGCGGCGAGGCGATGGAGGTCATTTTGGCATTTCTGAAATGAAATCCAAAGCACGGAAGGGGCACCGTTTCGAGGGCTTCTTTTACGGCTTGTGTCCAAATAAAGGATCAGTAATAGCAATGCGACCGAGCGCTAGAAACACTTCGGGTTCAGCGTATCGAGAAAATAGAACCGTCGTCTGCCATGTTTTTGGTCTCGTGCGTGCGCTCAGCTGACAACAAGGCACTCTAAAGCGGTGAAGCTGATGTTAATCCAAGTGCTCAAGTTGTTCAATCGCTGAAGAGCTCGTGGTTCATTTTAGCAAAAGAAAATCACGAAACCTGAAATTTGAGTACTACCCGTGTACACCGACACCCAACAACGAGGCGCTCTAATTCGGCAGAGACACATTTCCAAGGGTCATGCCCCCAAAAATTTGAAAACCTGTTTATCTGTCTTTTTTTTTTTTTTGTTAGCGAGCGTATACAATGTATTTAGAAAAAAATATCTGAATTTCTGAGTTGGAATATTTCAGACGTGGTGAAAAAGTGGAAAAAACACTCAAACCAAATGTGTGCCAACCAAATTCTCTGCAGACCCACCTAGCATAAACCGCCAATTTTTAGTTTGAAAGAGCCGTCGGTTCCCACAGAAATCAATAAAAGCCGCCAATGCCGATCGATCTACAAGGGAGGCACCGATCGAGCAGGTCGCCGAGGGATTAGCCCAGTTGCGCGCGGGGGGGGCTTAGCGTCGACGTGAACCTTGACGGGAACGAGGGTTAAGGAAGGTGGGCTTGTTAGCATCGGCGCTCTCCGGGAAGCGAGCCGAGCACATCAAAGCGTATCTTATTGCCCCTCGAAATCGTCTGTAAAATCATTCATAAAAAAGCAAAATTGCCTCCGTGCAATCGGCTGGGCGCAGCTGTGCTATTCTACGCTACGGCCCAGAGTTACCATTTGAGCCAAAGTGGGGGACAAGTTTAATCAAAATCGATAGCGGCTCCTGTAATTGGCGGTCACTGCCTTTTTTGACAAAGTATCATGAGGAGGGAATTAATGACGGCGCGCCGGCGCGTGTCCCAGCAAACGTGCTTTCGCTTGGCTGACTGATGGGAGCCATTACACTTGAAATTAAGTTGAATGTTCCCCTTGGAAGTCGCTGATTTTTTTTGACCGTCAGGGTCTGCGCCTCGCAGTTGGTGCCCAGTAGCTGCTACGTTTAGAACCGGAGCGTCTCGTAAAATGCTGCATGACGGTTTAACAAAAAAAAAAAACCTTAATGATATGGCCCTTTGAGCATTCCATTTTGGAAAAACATTCCCCAGCTGGTAAATAGTCGATTTACGAAACGTTTTAAGAAAATGCTAACGTGCCAATCACAACAGCAGAAATTGCGCAAGCCTTTCCAGTAATTATCGCATATTATTGCCCTCTTATTGTCAGCGCCGAGGTTTGTCAGAACGTAAATGGAGTTCCCCGGCGCCGTGATTGCCTGCTTTCGGTGCCTTTGCGTTATCTGGTGATTGCTTTGCGAACATTTTCTGGCTTTCAAACAAATTAGAATATTGGAGCGGCGCTAAGAAGATAGCGCCGGTTCTTCCTCCAGTGTTCTCGTTGCGTGCGGCGCGTTGAAACGACGCTGATTAAAACGCCTTGAAACTGAGACGAGTGAGTTAGACTCATGTCACGTTGAGAGAAAAAAAAAAAAATCAAAACAAAGCCCCGAAAAGCTGCAGCGTGTCATTCAGACAACTTTAATCTGTAATGAAAAAACTTCTCTCCAGAGTTAGCATGAAATGGAAGCTAATAGCGTGACGCTTCACTATTGACACGCTTTCCACAGCAAAGCCCAGTCCAAAAACTCGTGACAAAATGGACGCCCCTTCAAATATAAGACAATAAAAACAATTGTCAATTCACTCATGCGGTTTTTCTTTCAATCCAGTTGGGGACTTTCTGTCCCTTCTTTTGTGGAGCAAGCCGCCACTGGATGATCTCGGCTTTCCCAAAGTCCCGATGGCCATTATCGTGTCTTCCTTGCCTTTAACTCATTCACTGATTAATATCTCTGTCATATGTTTGACGTCTATAACCGTCAATGGGACTGAATGAGTTAATATTCTAATATTGACCCCAAACCTCAGTTCCCGCCTCAGACAAGGAGAGGCTGGCAGCTTGGCGCAATCGCAAAATTCCACTAATGACAAGACTGCCAGGTGTAGCGCCAGGTGTGGTTGATTAGCGGCAACGCCACGCACGGCGGCCAAGGTGACAACCGACGCCGCGTTCCAGCTGAGAGAATCCGCTGATCAAAGTGCTGCCGATGTCAACGCGGCGGCGGCGCAAAGTGACAAAGAAAGTTTTCAAGAGTTTCGCTAATTAACTCATTCAGTGCCATTGACAGTTATAGAGGTCAGACATATGAACTTAAATAAATAACATTAAATTAATAGATTCAATTAAATAACTTAATTAAACATCAGTATAGAGTCAATATTATAATATGAACTCATTCAGTGCCATTGACGGTTATAGATATTAACTTAAATCACAGGTGTCAAACTCAAGGCCCGGGGGCCAGATACGGCCCGCCACATCATTTTATGTGGCCCGCGAAGACAAATTGTGCATCAAATTCGTGTGCCATTACTAGAATTGCAAATTGTCTTCACTTTTAATGATATCTTTTTTTTTTTTTAATATTTCACCACTTTTTACTCGTCTGATTTGAAAACGATGATTTGTTTTGTAGCTTTTACTGCATATAATATGAGGTCCTCATACATTTATTTGGGTTGACAGTCATAATGGCCCTCCGAAAGAAACTATGACTACAATGCGGCCCGCGAAAAAACAATTTGACACCCCCGACTTAAATAAATAAAATTAAATCCATTGATAAATTAAATATAAATAACTTCAATAACTTAATTAAAAGTCAATATGGCGTCAACATTATATTAACTCATTCAGTGCCATTGACGGTTATAGATGTCAAAGTGTGGGTTGCCAGTGAATCAATCAATATTGTTTGTCCCGTCAAGCGTCAGTCTTTCCGTCTGCATACAAGAACATAAGGGGGGGGGGGGGGGGGTTGAAATTTCCAGAACCTGATACCTGGCACGCTTCCTTTCCTGACGTGTGTGTGGGGGGGGGGGGGGGGGGGGGGGGAGACTAGAAGTTGTCCGCTAAGGAGGCCTCTGGGAGTTGGAATGAGAGAAGAAGAATAATTGTGACACGCCACTGAGTCTAAAGAGGGCTACCCGCTGAGAGAGAGAGAGAGGGCGGCAAATAAAGAGCTGCTCCCACTTCTTCACACCTCTTGACATCCTGCAGTCAAAGTCGGACCGAAGGGGGAAGTCGAAGGAAAAGGCGAGACGGCCAATGTTATACGATGAATAATTCCCAATGTCCTCTGGCCCCGGTGGTGACCCGGCAAAGAGACTCTAATTAATGCATGAGGCTAGTCGGCTCCCGCACTTGCAGATCGGGGCCGTGAGATGGATAATATTGTACGGCGTAGACCAAACTACCCCGGGTGAGCTGCGAGCCATCGTTAGGCGTGCGTAATGGCCGGCCGGCGTTTGCGGGCCGTGCCGTTTTTCAAGTGGCCAATGTCATCCAGATAACCAGCAATGTCAAGGTTTGTATTTGGACGTGTTTCCAATTTCGCTAGACACTGATGCGTGACAGCGGCGACAAGAACTCTTGCCCGCTATTCATAAATTCTCAGAACAGTGCTGACATTGCTGCCGAATTTCTCTTTCTCTCGCCACCTCGAGTGAGACGAGACCCGAGCCTGTCACCTGCGAAGCTTCTCCAACTTTTTTTTTTTTTTTTTTTTGCAGGGGCGGGGGCGGGATTTTTCCCCGTTATCTTAACGGATGCCCTCAATGTTTTTAGACCATCATAATGACAAAGATTTGGATTATATTCTTAAAAAACACGCCTATTGTTCAAAAAAGACATCTCACAATTGTGTCAGAGCTTTTAATTGGCCCTAAGTTGAGGTAAGGAGTCGATTTTTGCAAACATGCACATTCTTTGAAATGATGCAACATAACAATTAATGGAATCTTATCAGGCAGCCCCCCGGGGCTTTTTCGATTGCCCACCATCAAGGCTTTGAGGGATCTATTTTAAGAACCGCTGCTCTAAAAAACTTGCCGCTTCCAATTTTGAAGGAGAAATGTCACACGAGGGCCGCTACGCTAAAGCACCCGTCGGCCCCTTCTCCATCCGGCAGGTGAAAACAATCGTCTTCATTCCTTACGATGCAAATTCGATCCTCTCCCTTCCCCTAAAGCCAGCTTTGAATTTGGGAATGTCTGCCGGCGATTAGCTTGGTTCTCAGCTCCGAGATGAATAAATGCGGTGGCGGGCTGCAGGCGGGCGATACAAGCCGGACGACGATTTTGCAACTGCCTTACGATGCTGTGAAGAGCGTTGAAAATCGGAAAAATGTACCTCCACCAAGCCCAATGCCCAAAGTGAAAAATTATGGCAGCAATGTATGCGGTCAAATGGTTTGTAAGATTCCATACTTAGAATTCCATGCATCGGCTGCCGTACGATTCAAAGACGATTTTCAGTGCGATTACGATTCCATCTGGTACGATGCGATGGCTGACAACGATTGACACCAACAATTTCCTCTTGCCATTCTACATGCTACATATGAATGAACTGTGAGAAAAGACGATTTGATATGCTTTTCAATCTATTATAAAGTGGAGTAATTTGATTTGACTCACTGGTTGTAGCCCGCCGTTAGCTGGGATAGCTTCCGCCACCCCTCCCTTGTAAACGATATTGAAAATGGATTACATTTGCCTGAAGACCAAAATTTAATTTGCTATTCCAGTCTGCATGCTTTAGGATAGTAAGGACATGATGAGCACTATTAGCTGAGATTTATTGAAATTGTTTTCTAAAGAGTTTCAATTCAAGACCGGCAGGTATCGCACATTAATGCCGAGTAGTTCAGACGCTAAACTGCTGTCTAAAGTGATGATGGCGAGTTTTGGGCTTCATTACAGTTGAAAGAAAAAGAAGTGTGTGTAATTTGCTATGCTATGCCCTGCTATACCATGCGATGCCGTGCAATGCTATGCTATGCCGTGCAATGCTATGCCGTGCAATGCTATGCTACGCTATGCTAAGCCGGAACTGGAGAGGACGGGCTGGAGATCGACAGGGCCTTGTTAGGTGCCGTGTCAGCTTGACATGACAGCAACAGGAAATGGCTTGCGAGGTTCAGAGATGGGGCAGAGCGAGGGAGGGGCGGGGGGCAGGTGCACCCTACGAAGGTGAGAATTTGAAACTGCTTCAGCATAGCGTAGCAGATGATTGCCAGAAGAGCCCCGCCACCATCGCCGGCCTCCGTTCAAGCCCAACATTAGCGAGGAGAAAGCATGTCGGATGAACAGCTGTACGCACGCTTTCCACTTCCTGCCAGCTTGTTTGCCAAGGTGACCTTCAACTAGCTTGGCGCCGATTTGTGAAGCTCACCGGAGGTTTTAGCTGTGCCCGCAAGCACGCGGCCGCGATTGCCGACAATTACCAGGGTCGTGTCTGTAAACTGGCCGTGATTTGACTTGAAATAATCACACGGACGCGTCTTTCCAAGTCTCAATTGTTGAAAGGTGTTGGTTAAAAAAATAAAATAAACACACACAGGAAGATGAGTCAAGTCCGCTTCATCAAAATGATCTTCCTCCGATAAATCAAGTTTCTGTAAAACTAATCAGCAACCATGTTAAGAATTATGATGTATAAAAGGGGTAGGAAAAAAACAAGCAATAGCTTCTTCCTTCTCCTTTTTTGAACATGTTGATTGATTTGTCTTATTGGCATAACATGAAATTATGTGAAAATGTGAAAAAATGATTTTGTGTTTGGTCGATCTCATGTTCAAAAATAAACTTCAACTTCAGTTTGGAAAAAAATTGCGTGTGAAATCACAATAGATTATTTGTTCTAATTGTTCAGCTCTCGTCGTTATAGTCCGCTACTAGAAAGTCTTGAAAGGGGAAGTCAATCCCCAAATTGTCTTTGTAATATGTTCTGTGCAGCCCAACTACTCGAATCACAGTGTTGAGATTAATGTTTTGTTTGTGGAATATGAATGCACCTGTTTGTAAGGGGCGGCCATTTTGCTGAAAATGAAAAAACAGTTGCCAGGTCTCAGCCAATTATGGCTCACTAGTTTTCTGAAGCTGAGGGTTGATTATGTCTTCAGGATTGCTACATGAAGTTTTTTTTGGGGGGGGGGGCGTTCTGCAAGAAATGTTGAAGCCACTCACCTCACTCAACCTCGGTCGTCATGGTAACAAAAGCCATCCTCTGCATTGTTTCCGCTAGAGATGGCAAGGTGAGCCGTCGCTCATTTTTTTGAGACCGGAACCACCTGCTTGATAGAAATTCTCCAGTCTTTATATTTTTGCCCAAGAAAGCCTAGAATTTCAAAGCAGCATCTTTTTTTTTTTTCCATGATTTAAAGCAGTTCGCCTATGTCTTAATCATCATCCCTGGTATGGGTTCATAAATATACCCAAAGGACTAAAAATTCTAATATGCAGTGGCGTCTTTAGATAATGATAATCAGATTTGAAACTCTCAGCATCAAATGTATGATAATTGAATCTTTAATTCATTGCTTTGCCATTAGGGGCAGTATAACAGTCATCAAGGCACAAATAATGAAGACTTTCACAGCTACTTTGGCAAGTGTCCAAACATTTTTCGATCAACTTTATTTTGTTTATTTTTGACATCAGAGGGAGAAATATGCCAACACAACCAACAAAACAAATCTAAGAAACCGTGATGTTTAAAAAAAAAACAAAAAAACGTCCGACCAATGTGGTCATCAGCCCGAAGCAGCCGCCCCGCCCAGATGGCCCAAAACACCCAAAGACTAAACAAAACAAAAAACCAGTCAAACTTTTGTGACATTAATCTCTCAGAGAGGCTCGTCAAAGACGCTAGCTGAGGCGTCATTCTTTTAGTTTGATGTTTATTGAGTTGGACAGCGCGAGTGGCACTAAACAGCCCGAAGGAAGAATTCATCACTGCCTGCCAAACGAAAAACTCACTCAGTTGTTTAATTTCACACTTGATTGTGTGCAAACATGAAGAAAAAAAACAAGTCGATTTTTCATAATATGACCCCTTTAATATTTGCTGGAACATTCCAGAGATGTGTCAGAAAGCAACGTTGAGAAGTTTGAATTCAAGTCTCAGAGCTGCTTTCTTAATGTGACCTTTTTGCCGACTTCCCCGTGAGGCGGTTGGGAACACAAAGCGTCCCGACGTCTCGGAGGGAGGGGACTGAGGTGCGAGCAAAATGTCACCCAAAACCATTGCGCCGCCATTTAATTGGCACTTTTCCTGGGACGTAATAAACAGCTTGGCTTTGATTTGGTTGAGCTTTTTTATCCGTTTGTTTGCTTGATGTCGAGCCAGCCGCGCGTTGAAATAAATGACTTGCGAGCGAGCGTTTAAAAAAGGCTTTTGGAAATGTCATTTCTCATTGTTGTCATAATTGATGTGTTTGCTTGTTTTAAAACTCATCAAAGCAACAGTTAATTCAGTTCCTCGGTTATTTTGATTGTCTCGTATTAGCGATTCGTTATTGATTTGGACCGGCTGCCACTCGAACAACACGTAGATTTTTACAGCGCTTGAGAAATTGCCATTGGATTGAAATGTTTCTTGAGGGACCAAATGCAAATGCACGGGATTGATTGGAGTCGTGAATTTTGCAGCAATCGGCAGCAAAAAGCACATTGGGACGTTTCAATTCAATTAGTCGAGGGGCTCCGTGCGTCCGTTTGCGGCGAGGCGGCTCGAGTGTCGGACCGTTTTCAATCTCTCTTCTTATTGGATGCTGGCCCATTTGCCACTTGGAGACGTTTAGTTTCGTTGAAGTTGAAAATCGAAACAGTTTTGTTCGTGAAAATGCGTTTCCAAAAAAAAAAAAAACATCCATAATGTAGATGTCCTTTATTTTCATCAATGTCACTTAATATTATACACAAGCTTTTGTGGTTATTTTTTTATTTATTTTAGGATTACTGTACATATTTATTTTAGGAATACTGT
Source organism: Syngnathus acus (assembly GCF_901709675.1). Taxonomy (NCBI): domain Eukaryota; kingdom Metazoa; phylum Chordata; class Actinopteri; order Syngnathiformes; family Syngnathidae; genus Syngnathus; species Syngnathus acus. Next base: position 1,621,164 of record NC_051095.1, read on the forward strand.
ACAAAAGTCGGGCTTTGAAAATTGTATCGAATTGGAATTGTAATTCGCTTGATCACACAATACATAGTGGCCGGATGGATGGATGGATGGATGGATGGATGGATGGATGGATGGATGGATGGATGGATGGATGGATTGGGGTGGATGGATGGATGGATGGATGGACGGACGGACGGACGGACAGATGGATATGTTATTTATTTATATATTCAATTATTTTTAGTTTTAAAAAACAATAAATAAAATTCAGAAATTCAGCATCGTGAATTTTCTGTCTGAATGTGTTGCTGCACCTTTTGTTTTCACCCGTTGTTTAAAGCTTCAAAGCTAGTCTCGTCAGCCCGTTTATTGTGTTTTGCTAATGCGTTAGCATTAAGTTAGCAGACTCATTCTCTCTCTTTTGGCTTTGCGTTGCACTCAACTTCAAGCGGGCAAACTTTGAAACCGTATTTTGGACTTGCCTAGTTGCGTATGATGTATATTGCCTAAACAATTCCAATCCTGCAATGTGGCTACATCTGCAAAGAGCACTTGTCCCGTTCAGTCGCCTCCAAAGTCAGACTATCTTGCGCTATCGCCAAGGCTGTGCCGTTAGAAGACACACCGAGATATTCCGGCCTCCTTGTTGATTATTTTAATCGAATCCCGCCCTCCGGGATTTTGCCGAGTCTTATCAGGTGGCGGGCCGGCTGCTCGCAAATCCGTCTTGCTCGCCAAGGTGTAGAGTCTGGGGGACCCGTGCTTTCCCGAGACACCCCCCCCCGAGCGGTGCTGAGAGCCACGGATATCTTCACTGCTCTCCTCGCCGCTCCACAACGAACGCGGACGAGATACGAAGGAGGAGCAATCCTGATGCCAGCAGTGATGGCAGACTCATATATGAAATTGGCTCTCGCTAAAGTTTTATTAGCACGGCATGACCGGTGCTTTTCAAAGTGCTTCTGTTTCTCAGGGAATTAAACACCCTTTTTTTTTTTAAAAAGGTTTGCGAGGAAAGGAAATAGAGCGACAAGTTGACAACGGAAGCCTCTTTGTCGCCACGTTTGAAATTTGGAATTGAGCTCGCCTTGATTCACTCGGGTTCCGTTCTATTCTCTGAGCTCATGAATATTTAGGTGGAATTGCATTTACAGGTGAAAGCTGAGAGTTTAATTGGCGTTTAGATTATGAAAGGCTGCTTGGGGGCGAGAAAAAATATCCATGGCCAAAAAGTTGTCATGCCAAAGCAACGCTTGGTCTTTATCCTGAGGATTGGACATGCTGAAAAAAATTCCAGACAGGAAGTTTTTCGCTTGTAACCTGCCGTGCTACGTTGGGACACTTAGTCGGACTTTTGCGTGTTTCTGTTGATTTTTTGCTTTTTCATCTTTTGCTCTGAGGTTATCTCAAGGGCGGCGCAATTACGAGCGTAAATGAGCCCGTTTGATTGCTTGAGGTGATATCGCAGTTGTCACCATCACGGCCAAACAAATAATCCTTTGGCAGAGGTGCCGGACTGGAGTCCAATGTCAGTTGAAGGGCTTGTCGTGCCTTTCTATTGAGAAGATCAGGTCATAGACAACACAAAGGAAAAAAAAAGAAAAACATGACAGTTTGCAATGGGATGATGTAAAAAGTACTGCCAGGTGTCAGCGGGTATACAGACCCAAAGCTTTTTTTCTCTTTGTTTTGGCACGTTCACTGCTTATTGTCACAGAACACATTTTTCTTCTTTTTATTTAATATTTTTTAATTAATTTATTGAATTTATTATTTGATATTTTTATTATTTTTATCTCGGTCCAACAATATTTGTATTTTATTATTTAATATTTTTTTATTAATGAATTGAATTTATTATTTAATATTTGTATTATTTTATCTCAGTCCAAAGAGATACAACAATATTTGTATTTTGCTATTTAATGTTTTTATTAATGAATTGAATTTATTATTTAATATTTTTATTATCTTTATCTCAGTCCAAAGAGATTGCTTGGAAAACAGCTGGCAAAAACTTAAAACACCTGCGAGCTCTTTTGAAATTGTGGGCAAAATGCGTACCGTATTTTCCGCACTATAAGGTGCACCGGATCATAAGGTGCACCTTCAATGAATGGCCCATTTTAAAACTTCGTCCATATATAAGGCGCACTGGATTATAAGGCGCACCTTCAATGAATGGCCCATTTTAAAACTTTCTCCATATATAAGATATATACATTTGGCCCGCGGGCCGGACTTTGGACACGCCTGCTGTAGTGGCTCAATATTGGTCCATGTATAAGGCGCACCTGATTATAAGGCGGCTTTTGAGAAAATTGGAGGTTTTTAGGTGCGCCTTATAGTGCGGAAAATACGGTACATCTCCCCTACATTGAAATACATTGAGACAAGTGTAGCTTGAGTCGGTGAACTGCTCCATTGAAATCCAAGAAAGCAATGTTATATAAAAAAAAAAAATCCTTGCACACTGCAGGCCAAATCAATTGATTTTTATGGTACCGGCGGGATAGATGAGGGCATGGACAGACCGCACTGATGAATTGCGGGGCCAAGTGGATTTTCACAACACCCGACAAGATCACGACTTCAGATTCATCACTTTGGACACCCCCCCAACTCTCCGCTATAGAACAAGGAAATTGGTGAAGCACACAAAAAAAAAAATCCAGTGGTGGGAATGAAGCGATAAATCAGAGTGAAACAGTTGTGGTAATAACAGAGGCTTGTTAAAGTCCGTCGGGCGGGAGCGGCAGCTCTTAAACGTTTGATATCGTCACACGGCGGATGATTTAGCGGCAAACGCAGGTGTCATAACCTCGCCGGCACGCAAACAAGCGCTCCGAGAGGCAGGCCGGCGACCCCGTAAAGTTTTCGAGATGTTTTCATCCCACTTGACGTTTGTTAAAGGTGCGCCGCTCAGGGGAAAGGTCAAGGAGAGCTTCGCCATCTAATCATCGGGTTCCGAAATGAAAAAAAAAAATGTCCGCTTGGCCCTTTGCGTTGTTTTGCAGCGATGCTTTTCAGCAACAGCGCCGGTAAGCAAGCGTAAAAACGCCGCCTTACCCTAATGAGGCTCGGCTTTCAAAGCGTCACAAATTAGTCATTGGACGCAAAAGGTCAGGCTCGGTCGGAAAGGGGGAGGCGGCTGCTTTGCATGATTCATTGCAACCATTTGTCGATGGAAAATGCTTGGATGGAGCCTGATAAATCATCAAATAAACGAGCCTGGTGTCCTTGAATGAATTGAACAGCAATCGGGCTAAAGTGAAGCAGTTTTCAAAAATATGCTTTAGTCGGATGTCGCTTTTGTTTCTATTCGAAATGATTTACGTTGTCCTGACCGATGGTCGTGTTCTGTGAGCTGTGATTTTCCCTCGCTGATCATCTGGGAACATGGCGGAGAATTGTAAATGCCAAACCGGGTCAATGGTGTATTTTGGTTTGCAAATGCTGACTTGTGTGTCCCGTCAACAACAAGGAGACCCGACCCGATTGTCGTGACGTGTCACCACGACAAAAGAACACACGTGATGGTGATTTGTCTTTCTTTGTATTCGCTGGTGTCATGTCTTCTGATTTCAAAATTGCTTGTGATATCCCGTAGTGTGTGTGTGTGTGTGTGTGTGTGTCTGTCTGTCTGTGTGTGTTTATGCGCGTGTTTGTGTACTGCTTAAGCGGCATCGCAAACCAAACAGCGCGTTGGAGGATGTTGGGTGCAAATAGCATCCAGATGCAAATTCTCGCCATCAGCGAAGCTACATGCATGCTCATATCTCCGAGGGGAAGAAGACGCAAGACAGACAGAGTCTGTGTGTGCGTGTGTGTGTGTGTGTGTGTGTGTGTGTGTGTGTGTGTGTGTGCGCCCGCGTGCGTGTGTGTGTCTTCACAGCAGATTAAACTTAGCAGCTCCGTCTCTGAATGCAATCTTCTCAATGCCAAAAGTGGTTATGGTTGGAAATATTGAAACAGCTTGAGGATTGCGCGGCCTATCTCGCTCGGCACCCGTGCACTCGGGAACATCGCTGGACAGATAAGATTAAGTACTCGTGTGTTTTCAATGAACAAGGCAACTTTTGGGGGCAGACTTCAACCCCCTCCGGGATATGGCTGGATTATTATGTTGTTGCATTTTAATTTGGGGGTCATTGTGAGTGACTTTTTTTTTTTTTTAATTTTGTGAACTGGCTCAACTTCGATTCAAATTCGATTGCAGATCTTTCCGCTATGTAACGTGCATTTGAAATGATCACTTCTTGCGGCCTTGGGATTTTAATTAGCGATGGGGGCGCTAGCCTCACTTGGAGCAGCACCTGGCTCATAAGCACCTGCCCCTACCCGTTGTATGAAAATGTTCATATTTATCCTGCTCTCGCTCGCTCGCTCGACCTCGTTCTAAAACGGGAATATCGGTGATGAACAGTGCAGCTGGAGACAATAAAGCCGGTGGAAGAAGCAATTACCAGCAGGTGACAAGCTGGCGCTTCAGAGCTTTCAACGCGTCATTATGTGCTCATCGACATTTGCGGGAGCCCTGACAGGCCATTTCGTTGGCAAAGTGCCGTCACCGACCGGCCCGGGCCGAGCAGGGCTCCTTTTCACACGCTGACGCCAAAATTAAAGATGCACGTCAACAAATAAACGCCATCAACGCTACTGAACTTTCAAATAACCACTCAATACCTGAATAGGTTTTTGTCGTCGTCATCAAAATGGAGTTTTCGGTTCGATCTCGAATATTTGACTTGACAGGAAAAAATTACAGTTTTATATTATTTTATTTTAATATTTATTCTCAAAAATATACATTTTTTTAAATCTGAAAATGTGATTTTCAGCTAAATAAACAATTATTTACACGTCATTATAATGGTATTGACTTTAATAAATAAAAATCCCAAAAATATGACGTTGATTTTAAATTGTACATATTTTGTCACAAAATAGTACACACTTAAAAAGAAACACAAAAAAGTCATTGCAATTAGTTTTTCCTCAAGATTGCAATTGTGATTTAGTTTAATTCTGATTCTTTTTTCAAGGTTCTCCTCTACCAAACACGCAATAATGTACTTTTTGTTGCAATAAAAAAAATATCAGATTAATTACACACAAATATTTTGGTATCACACAGCTAAATTCAAAATTGCATTTTTTTGCGCTTGAAATCTTTAGTCGACGACATCGCGATGTCGATTTCGAATTGAACGTATCGTTCGGCCTTTATATTGGTGCAGCGGATCGCAGTTGGGAAAGTCGCTCCTCAAACAGGAGACAGAAACGTTTTTGAAATCATCCGGTTAGTGTATCGCGTCATCGTATCCGATGGATCCCGTCAGTAACTGTATGCTTGATTGACATGCGACGGACAGCGCTAAATTTAGCGGCCTCCGTTAGCATCCGTCGGACGCCGCAGGTGGTGGCCGGCGGACGTACTTCCGAGTTTCCTCCTGGTTCTTGTTATGAAATAAAGTTAGCGGTTCTGCAGTTTCCGGGCTACTGAGATTAGAGGGGAGGGGGCGGTGTAAAAAAAAAAAAAAATCGAAGCCAGCAGGATGCCTCCACTTGAGCAGAGAAGCTGTCACTACTCATGAAAGTCGGGCAAAGTGAAACCGAGGGGGGTGGCGGAAAACAGCAAGCTGTGCACATTCCAATGACGACGCCTGTGGACTCATTTTCTTCTAGTTAGGCCGGCTGGGAGGGGGGAGGGAGGGTGCAAGGGAGGAAGGGTGCAAGGGAGGGAGCGAGCGCCACCTCGATGCGCTCCGTACATCGACGACTACGAGAACGTCATTCACAAATCTATACCCAGCAAAAAAATCCTTCAATAGATTCAACATTTAAAGTAAAGTTACGCTTTAAAATAAAGAGAAAATGCTGCTATTTTGGAAATCAAGCCTTAAAATGACACCAAGTTGTATGTTTTCAACATCTTAATGTGTGTGGTGTTTTTTTTTTTTTTTGTTTTGTAACTTTTTTTTATTTTAATGGATTATCTGTCAACCAAATTGTGCCCCCACTTTTCTGCCTCCATTCAAGTCCTGCCTTCAGAGCACCATCTCTGCCTTTTTTTCCCCCCTCACCTGTTTGTGACCGACGGTGGTCATGGCGAGTAGACTCGACGCTTTTCTTTGTGCCCGATTTCAATTAGACGCCTGCCATCTCCCTCGTGTCATTGATCGCGGCTGTGCACGAACCCCGCTTTACTCGCTGCATTAGCCCACGAGATGTGGAAAAAGTGGCAAAGGGGTGCGCAGAGGTGTAATCAGGATTTTATTTTTTATTTTTTTCCTCTCTGCTAGTCAAAGAAAGTGAGAGGTAGGGGAAGACAGCAGGCACACACTCATCACTCGAAGCGCTTTCATCTCCCCGGCTTTATTTCTGCTTTGATTTGAGATTTTTGGAAGGCCTCATGAGAACCTGACAATCCAGAGCCCGGGTGGAATACATTACTCAGTTGTCTTGGTGGGGGGAGGGGTGACATCTTTTTTTTTTTTTTTTTTTTTACCCCCTTCCTTTTCAGCAGTTATTTTTCTGACACACATCGCACGATAATCAGGTTAAATTTTAGCAGGAGTCTTCCGGTGGTGTGCGCATCTTAAATGTTAAACCTTTTCAATATTCAAGATCTAATCCGTAAATGAAAATGATTTGCAACCCCGACATAAGCTAACGGTTCGCTTCCATTTTTTCCAGCAGCCACCACCCCCAAAAAAAAGAATTTCTAAAAGAAATAAACGTAATTTAAATAAATTTAGGAAGAATTAAAAAGCTTTTCAGTACAGCAGTAATATTCTGTGTTGACATGCTCATTGTTAACCCGTAGCGCTCATTGTTAGCCCGTTAGCATGTAACATAAGATAACGGTTAGCTTCTTCCATTTCTTCCAGCGCCCCCCAAAAAAGAATTCTAAAAGAAATAGAACAGTTTTTTAAAAAGACACATTAAAAACATTTAGGAAGAATTAAAGAGTTTGTCAGTACAGCAGTAATATTCTATGTTGACATATCTGCTGCTCAAAAGGTTAGCGCTCATTGTTAGCCCGTTAGCATGTGGAAGTTCCCACTATATCTTCGCACTAAGCAAGCGCACAAAATGTAATTCTTTTTGTATTCATCTTTTTGTAGAAATATTGACGCTTGATATGAAGTGAGTTGTTGTGGATGGAGGGCCTCTCTCAGCCAAGATATTATAAAGCAAGAATATGCCTAACCTGCTTAAGTCCATCCTAAAAGGAGGCCCTTGACTCCAAATGTTATTTCTAGCTTGCAGATTTTCCATTTGTAATCTCCCCAAGGGTCTCTTTCCTTTTACCTTTCAAAAAATAAGTCCAAAATGCAATTACCTTTGTCTTTCAAGAAAATATACATTCGGATCAGTTCGAAGGGGGGGAAACTTCAAATTTGTTTTCGTATTGATTTTGTTTGCGCCTTCGCCATAAATCAACTTCTCGCTCACTCTCGTCTACACCGCCAAGAATATGAAGCCGTCCGAGTAGCACCGTCGGTATTATCAGGCTAGCGTGAGAAAATGCTAGCCAAGCGTTTTCAAACCGAGAGCTAATTCTTGGTTTATGGCTGCCACAAACTCAAAAGTCAAATTCAGTAGCTCTGATTACAGTCCCCTAAAAATAAGAAATGCAACGTATGCACCAATTGAAGTTGACTCCCAAATTAAACATAACGTTTACGTGAAAGATAAGTCACTTGAGCTTGATGTTTGTGATTCCCGATTCAAACTAGCAATACAGACCAAGGTTGTTTCAGTTAACGAAATTATATGAATTAATAATAATATTGAAAAAATGCTTTCATCCAGCAAAATGAAAATGCTTTTTTTAAAAACTTTTCGGAAAAAAAACTAATTGAAACTAATTAAAGTCAAAAGGAAACAAAAACGCGTAAAAAATATATATATCAAATAAAAATAGAAATAAAAATACCATTTTCGGGAAAGCGTCAATGACTATTCAAAAGTATTAAACTAAGCGCGTAAAAATTCAATTTCGATCCATCGTAAGCCGCTTACTTTTCTGACATTGAACTTTTTTGCCGACAGCGAGGAGGAGCAGCAGCCTGACTAGTTAAATGCTTGCGAAGGTGGGCAGGGCAGCCCAATGCGTGTCTCTTTTGCTCCTTGAAACTGAAAGTGGCCAGAGGTGGCGGCTGTGCACTTTGTCAGATGACCGCATGGCCTCACCAAGGCGCTACTGCTCTGTCCTTCCCGCCGGTCACATTTCCCTTCCTCCCCTCGCTTCCTTGCCTCCTCTGATCTCCTCTTCATCCTCTGGTTTCCTCCGGGCTCCCTCTACCAGATCCAGATCGGCCTCCTCGGGCGATCGCTTGCCTCCCGCAGCTCTGAAACTTTGGAGCTGAATGTTAAAAAAAGCGGCGGGTCAAGTTTAGCAAGATCTTGAGTTTTATAATGACACGCGGGATCGATTGCCGTATATTTCCGGCTCGTGAAATCACTTTTGCGATCCCCCACACCTCATGAATTGCTGATGCGCCGGCGGATAAACACATCCGCCGCTCTATTCTCAGTTAAAATGGCCATTTTCTCCGGGATAGGACGGGCAAGGCCTCGGGATACCGCATAAAACACGAGTGAGTGAACGGCGCACCCACAAATGATTCTAAGCGTTCCCCGGCCCTTCCCACAAAACCCGAGCAAGGCTCTCGAGGTTGCAACCATCCACGCGCCTCAAACACCAACATTCTATCCGAGAGCTTTTTTTGACGAGTCAGCTGGATTCCGTGCGGCGCCCCCAAAAATAGTTCAAGTGCAACGCCGACGGTCCATTCCAGGTTCTTGTTCTGGATTTGCTCCCGCCAAGCAAGCCGGAGCGATTCTAAACACGTTATCATCAATCCGGCGCGGCGAGGCATTGGCGTCTCCCGAAGACAGATTGCTCCGTTAAGGTGCTCCATAATTTAATATCCATCTCATTCTTCATCTTTCGTGTTGCTCCCCCCCCCTCCCTCTATTCTTCCCGGCGAGTTCCTAAAAACTCATAAAATTATGGACATGTCACAGAACTAATTCCCTCCCTCGGATATGAATCACATGATGGATTGGCCCCGCCTCCACCGGCCTTACCTTTGACACTATGCACACCGCAACGTGATGGATTAAAATTAGCCACAGGTCTCTTAAATTATTGACCCCGGCCTCGTTTCGACCCGGTTCACCTCGACCCATCCAACGAGTACGGCGCGAGCAGACTTTGGGGAAGCGTTAAAACACGCCAACAATGAAATGGCTCGAAATGGTGTACTTAATAATAATGTGTCTTGAAACATTCATGGAATGGGCGCAATCTGAATTAATTCAATTTTTAATAGGCCGCATTTATTATTAAGCATTTTGGTATGAATATTTCACATTCTAATCTTATTAGCAGCATAGACTCGCTTTGCCGCACAACAGATTTAATTGAACTTGTGTTTGCATATGAGATAAAGCCAGCCATTAGGCAGATAAACCGGAAAAATCAGACCGACAAGCAAAAGATGCTACGACGACGTTAGCTTCATTTCGGAACATCCTAGGCTACCCGCAAAATGTAGCGTACACTTAACAGCTGAACGTAACGTGACTAAAATAATATTGCAATTGGGTTTCAGAAAAATGACGCTACCATTGTTTCATGTTCCAAGAATGCTCATGACTGCCATCTAGAGGACCGGAGTGGTGTTTTTGTAGGAATGCCATTGCCGTGGCTTTTTAAATGAAAATTCTGATTTGTCTTGGCCGCAGCTGTTGTCACGGAGGATTTCGCAGTCCCAAAGACGAGTAGAACGAGGCACCGGTCAGCGCCACTAATGAACTCCAGCGCTTTTGACTGGCAGAGGGGTTCCGTGCCCGGGAGCTGTTGTGTGTCTGATTGGATACACATTTAATAAAGTTGTACAATGTTTGTTTTGACAGACATTTAAAATGAGTAAGATCGACAAGTCAACAGAATGGCAGGATGCGTGAACATTTTTTTTTTTTTTTTAAATATTATAACCAGCAGCCATCTCATCACTGCCTATCTGCAATATCTGTTTTGTCCTTGCGTGTATGAATTTAGGAAACAGTAAACTGCTGACATGGTCTATTTCCTCAGCGGCAATACCAAGAGGGAAGGGCCTGCATCTCATTGCTCCAAGCGTTTCTTTTCTTTTCCCCCATGTCGCGCTGCCGCTCCAGCGTCACGACTTTGAAGTCATATCTCGCTACCTTCGCTGTTTTGTATTCATTTATTTATCTCTTGGCCGTGAGTGTGCTATAGCAATATGGTCGCCCCCCCCCCACACACAAAAGCAGAGGCAGGAAAAAGACAGAGCCACGTGCCCACTTTCAATGACTTGGAAGCGGCTCCATCTTCTCAAAGAGGCGACAGCATAGACAAAGCTAGCGGAGCATCTATCAGCGGGAAATAATTTGCTGTCACTCACTTTTTATTTGTTGCATATCGAGGAGAGCGGCGTCGCAATCGATGGGCGGCGACGCCGCAAAAGGAAATGAGAAAAAGTTGTGATTTACGAGACCGGCCAGCCGGCTGGCGAGCCCTCGCTTCTGTCGTCCGCTTTTACGTATATTTCTTGGTCAAGACGTCTGGGCTTTAAAAGCCATGTGAGCGTCCACGTGGACAAAAAGGCTCGTTTTCCAAAGGCTTCTTCTAATGACCTGTACAAAGCCAGATGTGTATTTTGGTGCGATTCCGTCCCGAAGGTCCGCAGACGATTCCTTTGACTTTGTGCTTGGCTGTTGTTGACTTGGTGGTTGGAAAGGTTGCTTCATTTGCCAAATTCAAAGACTCTTGACTAGCACGCGTACACCAAATGAATTCTCAACCGCAAGATGATTCTATTTATTTATTTGGTCATTTATTTGGTCATTTATTTGGTCATTTATTTGGTCATTTATTTATTTAGTCATTTATTTATATATTTATTTATATATTTATTGGTTTATTTATTTAGTCATTCATTTTTTTCATTTATTATATATTTATTTATTTATTTATTTATTTGCCACATAGAGACAAGCGGTATAGAAAATTGATTTATTTGTTTGTTTGTTTATTTATTTAGTCATTCATTCATTTTTTTTCATTTATTCATCTATTTATTTATTTATTTATTTATTTGCCACGTGGGGACAAGCGGTATAGAAAATGTATTTATTTATTTGTTTGTTTGTTTGTTTATTTATTTAGTCATTCATTCTTTTTTTTTCATTTATTCATCTATTTATTTATTTATTTATTTATTTGACACGTGGGGACAAGCGGTAGAGAAAATTGATTTAGCTCCAAACATTTGACCCGCCCCTGCGTAAATGCAACGCTTTTTTGCCACGGCGCAGAACCGGAGGGCAAACACGCAAACCTTGATGAACCGACGGCTTCTTTACCCGCTTGGATTATTTGTTTACATCCTTCCACATGCACAGCTGACTTGATGGTGCCGGCAAAAAATCGTAAGAAGGGAAAAAAATACTTTTTCGCTCCGTTTCTACGCTCACCACCGTGACGTGAGAAGAGTGTTAAGTCCTCAAAAGGCGCTTTAGAAATATGGTTTCCTAATGAGAAAACGGTCCCGGCCTTCTCGCCGCGCCCAAAGGAGAGCCTAATACCTGCTTTCATTAATTATGACTTAATGAGATAGCAAATTGCCCCAGGTGCCGTTTTGATTGACAGCAAATCCTCAGACAGGGGAAAGCCCCTCCCCGCCCCCCTTCAATGTACGTATATACGCTTTGCTAGTATGACGTTACGCTGTAATTGGCAATTTAGCAGCCGCTCGATCGGTCCGAATTGCTTTTCCTGCAACTTTTCCGAGATGCTTGGAAAAGACGGGATGATGATGCGCATTGAGAAGAACTTCCCACAGAGGCCATATTGAAAAAAAAAGAAATGTTTTTTAGCAAATGACACTCCCCCGCCCCTTTTTTTTTTGCCGTGACAAGTCAAGTTGAAGTTGAGAGACTTCATCAAATGGTTTCTGTCAGAAAGATAGATGGAGACATTGTTCATTTAGCATAAATGCTCTAATTGTTCCAATGCTGCTAAATCAAGCATCCGGTAATTAATTGCAGAGAGAAAAGCCATAAACAAAAGCTTTTGCATTGCGGCTGGGCAGGTGCTTGATGGGGATTGATGAGAAAAGTTGTTTTGTATTTAAAAAACAACGGCACAGATGAAAAGGAGGTAAAACGTCTCAATTAGGGATAAAAAGCGCCCGCCCAGAGGTCAGAATCCGAGCAGGCCGCTGTAATCAAGGATTAATGACATCTCCGGTGTTGTTATTGTTGTGGTTAATGCAAAAGCAGAAAATACAACTCAACTGTTTGTACAAATTATTGCACTGGATTTAAAAAAAATATATATTATATATATTTATGTATGATATTGTAAAAATTATATTTTTATATATTTATATATATATATTCGGACACTTCTCGGCAAAGTAAGAAGTGAGAAAGTTGCGAAAGAGATAGGTGGCAGGGCCGGAGGGGCCAGACTGTGACAAAAAAGGAGGAGAAGGAGGCGGCGGCCTGCTTAGTAAAATGGACGAGTGACAAAACGCCAAAGCTCCAAGCTAAGATTAGGATTCCATCTGTCTTGAATGAAATATTCAAAATCTACGCCTGCTCTGCTGATCCTGCAGCAGTACGTTAGCAAAAAGCCTTTACTTACACTTGACACACTACCTGAGAGGGCAAATATTTTTTCTTTCCCCTTCACGGCCATTTGAATGCTTGAACGTCATTTGGACTTGACCTTCAAAGCGTGAAGTGGGGGGGGCACAAAAAGCAAAATGTCACGCCTGTTTCGCTCCATGATGGCATGTCATGATATCCCTGAGCGTGTGACTCCAGCAAGTTTAAAAACCAGATGACCAGAAGAATCATCCCGATAAACCCCAGCCTGATTTTTTATTTTTTTTATGAAAGATGACTTGAATGAAAAAAATAAAAAAAAGCCTCGGCTATATTTGCAGACTCCTTGAATAAAGACACCTCAAGAAATCATTTCCACAAATTCCAAAGCAAACTGGCAAAGAAAGAATACAATACCCGATTGGCCGGATTTACAAACAAAAGAGCGCCGCCCGCTCGCCCGGACTGCAATTGGATCCTTTTCAAAGATTTGAGCCCACGAATCCTGTGACATGAAAGGAAGGCGAGATTTCATTTCCTTGCTGTTGTCTTGGTTGGTAGCAGAAGTAAAAAAAAATGGTGCCATATTCATGAAAACCTGCATATATGCTGTAGAAACCTTATTTATTTATTTATTCATTTATTTCTGTATTTATCTGTCTATCTATTTATTTATTTATTTATTTAACTAAAATTTGAAGTCTACATTTTGACCATACACCGTCGTAATTTTTTTCTGGCGTCCCTTAAAAACCATAACAAAGATCCTCTTGAGTGTTATTTAAAAAAGAAAAAAAAGTTCCAAGCAAAACTTCAATTCTGGAGTTTCTGCTTTAAGGAAGAGTTATGTTCTGAGTGGGACTCTGTCCTTGGAGAAAATGCAACGTTCAATAGGAGAAATGGATTCAAAGAGACCAAAAAGAATCTCAGCAGACCCGACGGGGCTGTGTTTGCGGCCCGTGATAATAAATCCAGAGACGGCTTTGCCTCTGTATGGTACTTCTGTGGCGCCAACTTATGTGTGATTCTTCACTGTCACTCTCCCACAGTTTTTTTTATTTTTTATTAGTTTTTTATTTATTTTAAAGCTGGACTCTACCTGTTGGATGAAACGCAGTCGCCGGCAACTTAAAAGATGTTGATCACTCGCGTCTTATCTCTGGCCGCTCCCCCTCCCTCGTGAATTAAAAGTGAAATTGTGCCTTCATTTTTCACCACGCGGAGATGCTCACTTGGTACCGTGCCAGGGAGATAATCCGGGCCCGTTCCGGGCAGACCCATTCATCTTAGCCGTGGGGGTCGGACCGGCGAGTCCTTGGCTCGCCTGGAGGTCGTTTGAGCTTGCGACCGAAACGCGAACAAACCGCTCCTGTTTTTTGGATGGGGCCGAACACAACGGGTCGCTCGGAGCTCCAAATTTCCAATGTTGCAAGAGCGTAGTTATTTCCGGGCCACCCGATCCGATTTGGCCGTGCGTCTGACCCTTTATCACACATGCAAAGGTTTGTTTGCCGGATATGCGGCTGCCGGATCCGCGGCGGCTGCCGGATCCGCGGCGGCTACCGGATCCACAGCGGCTACCGGATGGCGGCGCTATTGCTCAGCTAAGCCTACTGAACGGAAGGCAAATAGAAAAGTCAAAGAAAAACAGTCCCCCCCACCCCGGCCTCACGCATATCAGCACTTGGAAAGCAGATGGCAGGGGCCGTGCGGGGGCGAGCGTGTGAGAAGCAAACAAACGCGAGCGTAGAAAAGAAATATTTTCTTCGGCGCTGTCAGCGAGGTGACGCAGGCGCTTTGCAGGGGCGTCCCTTTCGGCAGACGCGAGATGCGCTTCATGGAATATTCACAAAGGGGAAAGGCACACGGCTCGCTCCGTGAGGCGTTTGCTGCGAGCACAATGCTAATTGCGTCTTTTATGTCACCCATAGCCGAGTTGGTTTCAGTCATGCAATGTCTGGATGGTGTTTCCTTGCAACCTGAGCAAATCCCTTTTTTTTTCCCCCAATATATTTCCTGCACCTGTGAAGTTTCCGTCTGCAGGTCCAGCGTGAGGCATGTTTGCTCGTCTTCACAGGAATGGCTAGCTTATTAATTGGACCTTGCATGCTGAACGGCATATGCTCCTGCCTCTAATGACGTCCGTGTTTGCCCCTTGGTATTACAGGACCTGCCATCTGACCCGCTGATGATGCCAGAAGCCCTCCTCTCCGACGCTCCTTTTGATCCATCATTTTGTCACGTGTGCATAATTGAGAGAACGGCTGGAACGTGTCAAGTCCAAAAAGCCGCGCTATGCGGTTCAAGGCGTAATCAGTGAGTACAATCAGGCACTCTTCCAACACACTGACTGTCAAGTTGAACTTTATTTTTAAAATTCTCCCCCATTCTCTGCATAACACGCGCGCACTCGTGGCCAACAATGAGGCGCTCTAACGTTGTATTATTAATTTATTTATTTGATCGATTTAATTATTTTGTAATATTATTGATACTACTAATAATATACCTAATCATTTTACAGATAATATTAATGAATTAATTTGAATGTATTTAATATGAATAAATTAATACTAATAAATTTATATTAATCTATCTATCTATATGTCGCGTCCCAAAACAATGTGACAAAGTGAAACCTCTTCACCGCTACCCCTGTTTCAGCAATTCAATTGTATCATGTTTTTAGAAACAAATCTTTCAATTTATACAGTACATATCTCAATACGTGCGCTGCCATTTAAAGTCAAACGATTCCATTCACTGTGATTCCAACCCATTTGTGTCAGTGAAGCCAAACAGCTTGTGCTTAAAAAATAAAAAAGATAAAGGGCGTGTGACTGATCCCTTACATAAAACTAAAGCCAACTATTGATCCGAGCCCTTTCCCGTTCAAATAAATCAGTCTTAGTATAACACGAGCTGTATAGATTTGGTTGAAACAATGGCCGCTCACAGGATGTAGCTGTCATGTCAGCTAAGATTGACAAGCACATTGCAAAAGGCTGCGGGCGGGAGACCTTACCTGCCACTAGCCTTTTCACACCTCTTTTAAATCCGCCGTGTTCCTTCGCTATTTTGATGATGCTTATTTAGAAGTGTGACTTTGTAATTAATTTTTGCCTGGCGACTTGTCCAAAAAAAAAAAAAAAAAAATCCCCCGCGCATTCATCATCTTTCAATTCGGGGCACGCGCCGACGGGGAGGCCGAGATTTGCATTTTGATTAGCGCGCACTAACATGCGACTCCCTTCCGATAGCGCCGCGGCAACATTCTAAGGCCGGCTGCACACATTGAAATGATACAATTAAATAATGAACGCAAAGAGGGAGGGCTGCGGCTGTTCTATGAATATCTCTTGAATAGATTCCAGTTGTATTTGCATGCTGTCAAGAGAGGCATCCCTATTGTTGGAATTTAAAAAAAAAAAAAAAAAAACAGGGGGGGGGGACGTTAGCAGTTATTTCAGCTGTCATTCATGTTTGAGCTCGGCGTCGGGCTAAATTCGAACCTCGTGGGAGTCGTCCACGGCTTGTCTCGCTTAGAGCTCGTCTTTGAAGTGCAATCTCCGACACAGGTTTGGATGAGTCGTACCGAAAGCCATGAAACAAAACTTTTCATCTTCTCCTCGATGCTTTGTCAGAATTCGGCATGCCGGAGGGATCTATGCGCAAAACTGTTTGTTTGTCTTGCATTAATTTCACAGGGAGTCACAAAAGAAAACAGAAAAACATCTGCAGAACAAAGTGCTTTGCTTTGTGTACTCATTTAGGAGGCTTTAGCTCATCAAATGAATGCGAGTACAAATATGAAAGTTGTTTCGTACGGATGGATGGATGGATGGATGGATGGATGGATGGATGGATGGATGGATGGATGGTTGGATGGATGGATGGATGGATGGATGGATGGATGGATGGATGGATGGATGGATGGATGGATGGATGGATGGATGGATGGATGGATGGATGGATGGATGGATGGATGGATGGATGGATGGCAACTGCTTATACCTCCATTTAGTGGACATTGTGCTTCTCCTTGTGTGAGGATAAAGAATATGTGCATATAAGTATTGTCATATTGAGTCGACACGTGTGCGTCCTCAAGTTGTGTGTTACTTGGAGGGTTATAATGCCACGACACTGATGCTATTTTCACCCCTTGAATGGCATTCCTCATTACGTGTTAGCATTAAGCGAATGAATGTGTCTGGATCATTTACAGTTGGTATCGAAACTATCCTATGCATGCTGTTCACGTTCCGGCATCATGAAAGCAAGATCGCGCCTCGCCATTGCGACACTCACAAGGCATAGAAGCGGACGTACGTGGAAAGAAAAAAAAATAGTACGTGCCTGCTTTGTGTCGTCGAAAAATTTCAGAAGTTAACCTCTGAAGGTTATATCCCAAGGCCCGATATCACGACTCTTTTGTGTGTTTTGGTGTAACCCTGAAAGGAATTCCTCTGCAGTTTTCCATACCCAAAGATTTTTAATTTAAGATGGAGGTGTAAGTACATTCCGTGCTTTGGTGTATTCTCGCACTCTTGAGCTAACTTTCCAGCTGAAGCATTTATAACGCGTGCTTTTAATTAAAACCAGGAGAGTTTTGGGATGAACTTGCTTCTATCTGTCTTCCCCCCCAAGGCCTTTCCGGTTCCAGTTGCTGTTTGTCTCGGGGCATTGTTTTATTACCTCCAAAACTCTACTGGGAAAATCTTAAAGAGAGCAGTTGCCTAGCAACAAAGACCTGGCGGTTCCGCCACAGGAGCGCAGCGGAGAAAAAAAAAAAAAAAAAGTAGAGGGAGGAAGGCGCTGGGGGAAAGAGCGAACGCTGAGACTGGAACAGCGGGAATACGGTCACAGCCGGAGCCACGGGTTAGCCAAGCGGCAGTGACACGCTGGCACGTACAGCCACGGGAGAGGCGGCGGGAGGCGATAAGAAAAATAGAAATCGGTTTATCACCGTTGTTGACAAGAAATACTTGAAAAGTTCCCGCCAACGGAGCCGCGCAGCGTCCTTTTTTTTTTTTTTTTTAAGTCGGGTATGGCAGACGTACCAGTTCCCAACCTTTACTGAGCCAAGGCGCATAATATCCACTTTTATGACAGCCAAAAAATGTATTCCTTTGGTGCCATCTGGTGGAATCGTGCTCTTGTTTGCTGGAATTTATTTGTAGTTGGCTCTTTTTGTTGTTTGTTTGCGTTTGAGATGTCCTCAATTTTGTCGACTATCATCAACTAAACCACAATATTTATTTAGGCAAATGAATTTATGCTAGCGCAATGCTAACAGATCATGTAAACCTCCATACAAAGGCTTATGGAAATTTACGTCAACACACATGGAGCACGTAGAGAGCAATACTCAGAATCCGACCTAAACTGCCAGACATGTGGCACAAACCGGTACTGCACCAAAGGCACCTAATTCAGACTTGAGAAAGTATTAATTAAAACATTTGTCCAAATTGTTTGTATTGTGAATGTTCATAAAGTTATTCATGATGAATAAAAAATAAAGATAAATAAAATAATAATAGTATAATGCCTTTATTAAATTCATTATAAACAAAATATTATTCTTTGAAAATATATTTATAAACCCACAAATTTATCGTATCGCAAGATTGGCATCATCAACAATAGCTGCACGTTTTATTTCTATCCAGTCCAGTCGGTCACTTCCCGGACAAGCCCGCTTCTTTCTTTTGGGATGGAAGAATTTGCTGACGGTTGACTGAATTTCGGAGCATTGAGGTCACAGAGGAGAAGGGAGAAGATCTGCACAGGATCTGCAATTTGTCCATCAGGTAGCGAAGACGTTTGTTCCCCCGAGTGATTTGTCGGCACCCCGCCAGCTACTTCATCATAATTAGCCAAACGCTTTCCAGGCTAATTGTTATTGGTGCGATATCCCAGCACGGCTGCGCTTCGTCAAGCCTTTCTCCTCCTTCGTCGGCAGCACGTGTCATGCCGCTCAAGTTGGACTTTATTTATGACGGCGCTTTGAAAGCGGAAAGAAAATGGTGCAAAAGGCCAGTTAAAGGCCAGCTTGAATGGCGAGGCCTTTCCGCTGTCGGCATTGTGCTCCATCCGGCTGATAAGTGCGAACGTTTACGTCGAGGTCATGAAGGCAAGCGAGACGCCAAGGCTCATCCGATGACTCGTCATTTCTGACACGGTGTCCCAAATTATTTGGTGGATGCCGTTTTTGTTCTTGTTCCAAAATAAAAATACTTTTTTTTTTTAATTTTATATATATATATATATATATATATATATATAATAAAAAAAGTAATAAATACTTGTAAAAAATAAATAATATGAATAATACATGAAATACAAATAAATAAATACATATTAAAATAATAAATAATAAAAATAACATTTACTCTCAGCTGATTGATCAGATCAGTAAAGTAGATTATGTAAACGGCAAATCGGACAATCCAATAATCGTCAACTTTCAATCGAAAGAACTGGGAGCTTAAGATCAGGGGATGCTTTGAGAATAATTATCAATTTCTTTGTCTATGTGAAACCCTTTGAGACTGCTTGTGATTTAGGGCTGTATAAATGAACTTGACTCGACTTGAAGCAGAAAATAGTTTCCATCTAAACCTGACTGTAGGCAGGAGAAATCTGCAAATCTTCCTCAGAACTCAAATGTCCACTTAAATCCCCGATGCGTACTCATTCCGAACGTCATCATTCTTCCGTTGCAGTTTTCTCAAGTAAGTGGGTTGCCGTTGTTCTGCCATCAGCGTCTTTTTCTGGAATTCTGCTGATCTCTCGGGACTGTTAGCCTCTTTTTTTTTGCCTCAGTTGGTGATGATGTATGCTTTTCCTTAAAATGCCAGTCACATCCAGCAAAGAGTGATGCAAGTCGGGCATGATGCAAAATGAGCTGACGCAGGCCCCATTCAATCTTGATTAGGAGTTAATAAGCCTTATGGAAGCTTCTGGAAATAAGCCCGCCTGTGAATGACCCTCTTTGAATTTGTTACGAGCGTTAAATCTAGAGCAGGTCATTCCGAAGAGCTCGCATGTTGGACTCGCCGAGATTTTTCGTCAAGAACGTTTTGTTGCTGATGCGTTGTATTGAGTTAAAATGGCAACGTGACAATCTTTCCAAACAGTCTGGTTGATTTTGAAAATTAGGTGGTCGTGTCCAGGCAAATTGAATTTAAAAAAATGAGTTTCAAAATTTGCGTCAACTGGACCCCCCTCAAATTGGCTGACATATTTCAGTTCAAAGTATCAGCCAACTGCTTTCATTTTTGTTGTTATGAGCTAAGCTAGCAATTTTTTTGTTCGTCACAATCGTTTTACTTCCCTCGTGCCGGGAAAGACAAGATGGCCGACTTGCTTAGTTGGGGAAAACCCTCACGTGGCAACCAGCGGACGGCAGCATTAAATCAGAGCTCGCAGCCTTAATGCCCAGCTCCGGGGGAAAATATCTGTTTGGAATATATTCAACGACTTATTGATTCGGGGGATGTCCGACGACAGTCGGCCACGAGGCGCCTCCCACTGTTCGGTAAATGCCTCCCCCAGCTTTCCACAAAGCACCCCCGAGAAAGCGAGCCAAGCTCCTTAGCAAGGACGCTAGCAAGAGCGCGGGGAGATTAAGTGGGGATGGAAAGGATGACACGCAACATCCCACGCCGGAACTAAATCTCAAGAGGGGCCTGCCTCTCTGCCGCTAATACAAAAGCACTCGGCTTCGACGTATTCATCTGTTTGTCAAAAAAGAACTTGCCGAAAACAATGCTAATGCGCTAGCCGCTAAATAAGGGCTTAGCCGCTCTCTTGGCTGTGACCTAAGTACACTAAGCGGGCTGCTCTTTATTGACTTTGTGCCAGTTGTCAGCACTTCCGTATAAATGACTTTTGTTTGCTTTGTAAAAAGTTGGTCCCGGTCTAGGGATATGTTCTTGATGCTTCCAGTTGGTCTGGCACAAAAGCAAGTTCATTGAAGACCTCATCGGTGTGCGAGCGGAACGGATGTTTTGTCCTTTTGTGCCCCGCTGGAGACCATTTCAGGGACTGACTGACTGGATGGATGGATGGATGGATGGATGGATGGATGGATGGATGGATGGATGGATGGATGGATGGATGGATGGATTGGGTGGATTGGGTGGATTGGGTGGATTGGTTGGGTTTGGACGGACGGACAGACGGACGGACAGATGGACGGACGGGTGGGTGGATTGGGTGGATTGGGTTTGGACGGATGGATGGATGGATGGATGGATGGATGGATGGATGGATGGATGGATGGATGGATGGATGGATGGATTGGTTGGGTTTGGACGGACGGACAGACGGACGGACAGATGGACGGACGGGTGGGTGGATTGGGTGGATTGGGTTTGGATGGATGGATGGATGGATGGATGGATGGATGGATGGATGGATGGATGGATGGATGGATGGATGGATGGATGGATTGGGTTTGGACGGACGGACAGATGGATGGATGGCCTGGGTTGTGGTGGATGGCTTGGGTTGGGTCGGGGTTGATGGCTTGGGTTGGGTCGGGGTTGATGGATGGATGGACGGACGGACAGATGGACGGGCGGACGGATGAATGGGACGGCTATGTACATCGAATGCTGGCGTTGGTGGGAAATGACCTCTGAGTGTAATGCAGCCCGAGCGATACAATGCTGTGACTCATTAGCCGATCCGGCACGGCGTTCTGCTGACGCGGGCGCAAAACTGTCTTTCCTTGAGGGCGAGCGAGAGCCTGTCAAGGATGAGAGGGAGTGTCAGTCTGCCAGGATCAATAGGTGAATATGAAGCGGCGCTAATATTTCACTCCTCTCCAACGCTCTTTTATGTATTCCCCGTCTCTTCTTCTTCTTCCTCCGCCGCCGTCAAGTCTTTCTACATCTGAAGCCGCCAGCGAGACGGAAAAGTGCTGACAAACAGTCGTCTGGGCGTTTTCCAGCGTCTCTATTTGCACTTGATCCAAGAAAAGGCAAAAAAAAAAAAGAAAGAAAGTGCAAAGCCTTGCAGCTCTTTGGACTTTTCTTTGCCGTGAAGAACAGGTGACAGCCAACGATCATGGCGACCCTTGGCTCAAGCTTCAAGGCCCGCCGTCAACTTAACGTGCGCGCCTTACACGCTAGCTGTCGTAGAGAGTCACATTTGTGTTTATCTTCACGTTAACGGCACGTGCATTGTCTCAGTAGGAAAACAGAGCGCTTGTCTTGGTCCTGGAGATAAAATATCGACTTCAACGTGGAATTAAAAGTCTCGCGTTTCCACGGCAACGCAATTTCATGCCCCTTTATTAGGCTTTTGCGTCGAGTCAGCCATTTCAAGCGGCTTTCTCAACTGTTGTTTGGGGCGAACCGTAACAGAAAAACAACAGATTGACTTTTATTTTATTCATAAAGGAGTTGAATCACTTTTACCAACCTTTTTTTTTTTTTGTGATTAAGCTCCGGGGTCCGCCACCATGGCGAGCTTTGATGGCACGCCACAGTCTTGTGCTTAGATAAAAACTAAATTAGCGTGCAACATGTATTTCACAATCACAAATGATTACTTAATTATCAATTATTTTTAAAATGATAAAATACAAAAATGTGGTAAGCTGATTCATACAAATATTCCACATGTTTTAATTTGTTTTAAAATTGTCACTAAATTTATAATTGAAACTACAATTTCAAAATCTGTTCTTTACGAAACAATTTGATTCACTGTGAATACAAATGTGAACAATTAAGTTGATACTTTTTTCTTTCATTGTATTAAATGACTTTTGTTCATTTCTAGAATAATTTAGATAAAATAAATAAAATATAAAATAATTAAAAAAATCCTTTTACTAATTTCTAGATTACAAAACATAATAGTATATAATATAATAATAAGTAATAGTAATGATAAAAAATTAAAGTACATACCTTGCACTTCACATTTGCCCATTGTGGGACAAATACAGATCATTTTCTTGTTATTGCATCTAAATAATACATTTAGAAATGATGATGAGCTGTTTAGATCAATGAAAAACAATTTAAAACTGCGATTGATTCATGATTTGAAATTGACATTTAGTCATTTTACAGGCCGCAATGGCATTTTGTGTCCGTTGAGTAATTCAGGTAACGTTGGCACCCGTGGCGTGAAAGTACTCCAAGTACTTTTATCAAGTTGCAAAGTCAAATCCCCACGATGTCTCCGCCTCCTCCCTATTCTTCACCCACCCGGGGAGCGCCGAGCACTTAACTCGGCGCTGTCATGATTTCTCCAATTATGGGTGACAGCTTCCGATCCACGTGGGAGGCAGATCAACTCGGGAAGTGCCAAGCAGAATGCGAAGCGCACCCCCCTCCCCGTCATTAATAATTCAACCGCCGTTCCATTCATATGCAGCCTAAGCGCCACAGTTTGGGCCCCATTAGTGCTAAAGGCGAGCGAACGAGCAGGCGCTCCCTCACAGGCCTCGCTTTTAGCCGTGATGTTCGCTCGCTCGCTCGCTCGCTCGCAGGTGGAAAACCAACACGCTGTTTGCTTTCGACAAGGCCAAACGCTTCCAAGGCTCCACGCCGACAAAAGTGTGGAAACAAACTTTAGGAATGACTGACAAGCTTGTTTCTCCTAAAGTGTGACAATGCAATTTGCAGTTTCCCGCCAGCAGCCTGCCGGTCAATGGAGGCCGCCAGGGTTCCGCCCCGCCTCTCGCCGTGCTCACCGTGTTGCTTTTGCAGCTCCTGCGGGCGGCAAAAAAAAAAAAAAAAATTACAAGGCTGAAAGAAAACACCACCAGCGGCAGGCGTGACAAATGCATCGCATGAGAAAAGCTGCAATGGAGGTCGACAGCAAGGTAATGGGCTTCGGTTAAAGATGCCGCATGGAAAGAAAAAAAACACAACAAATAAAAAGAACGGCTTCAATTGAACCGTTAAACGCCAAGGTTTGAAGGTGGTAAATTCTTTTGCAATATATCTTGATGAAAATAATTATATTGAGCAGCGCCCAGTGCCAAACTTGGTCTTTCACATGAAATTAGGTGGACATGTTTATTTGTGTGCACATGCGTGGGAAAAGTCTCAGAAACAGAAACAGTAAGTCAGCAGCCATTCAAAGAAAAAAAAAAGGTTTTACTAATGGTTACGAAATTGAGTGTAGACATCTGATATAACAAGATGGCAGGAAGTGAGAAGGAAGGCGTCCATTTTGTTTTGAGCCGGACAAATTTCCATCAAAGTCAGATTCAGGACAAAAAGCTAAGTCACCACCTGTCCACCATAACAGGACACATGAAGAAGTCTCGAGGGCCTGCCTGGCTGCCATTTTGGTTTGAAATGGGAACTTTTGAGAGCCCAATGTCAAGAACCATTATACAAAGAACTTTCATTTCACGAGGATTTGCCCACAAAAAAAAAAAGCGATGACATTGGCCGGTCAGAAGCCGACTGCCCCGTGATCAAAAAAAAAAATCCAGTTCTCCACTTTGTAAGGAGTGAAGAAATTTCCTGAGAAAGCAATATATTTCATTCAAGATTATGAACCGTGGCTCACCTGATTCTTAATAACGGGCTTTCTTGTGAAATAGCCATTGAGGAAATCAGCGGACATTAGCGTTTGAAAGGGGGCGCTAGGTTGACTAATTACTGTCATTTGACTCATTTTACCTCATTTCAAATGTCTTTTTAGCGATTTAAGTCATCACCGCGGACTATAATTTTGAACTGTCAGCAAAAATCGGCCTCAAATAAACTTAATGATGATTTTTTAATATAACCACAGCGAGATTTGAGGTGTCC
The DNA here is from genome assembly GCF_901709675.1 of Syngnathus acus. Classification (NCBI taxonomy): domain Eukaryota; kingdom Metazoa; phylum Chordata; class Actinopteri; order Syngnathiformes; family Syngnathidae; genus Syngnathus; species Syngnathus acus. The sequence goes on from NC_051095.1 coordinate 1,645,595, forward strand.
TTGAGAAGCAGCAAAGCAAAAGTCAGCAACATTCTTTTTTTTTTTTTCTTTTCTTCCTTCTTGAAAGTCACTCAAGTCATCGGATGCTTACAGGTTGTTGCCTTTATGTTTTTTTTCCCAGGTTTGCATCACTCCAAGCCTGTTGACTGTTCTTGAGGCGGGCGCCACAGGCTAGAAATTCCTCAAACACGCTCGAGTTCACGCGCAACAAGTCGTGTCCCGGGCTGCCTGGTGGCGAAGAGACGTGTACATTCTTGAAAAAGAATTATTCAGTGTAATCATACGGAGGACGCAATCCTTGGCTTTGCCTCCGACGCCGTGAGCTCGCTCTTCATTAAAAGCAGCCATGTAGGTAATCGCCTCCCCGCCCGCCCGCCCGCCGGCTGCTTTCACGCCACTTCCCTGAATTTGCATTTACATCAGCAGATGATCCCTCGCAAACTCATCCCCATCATATCCGTCCATTTCATTTGGAAAAGCGGCATGTACATCAACGTCTACACGGGCCACCCACCTGCCGGCAAGTCCAGCACTCGATACATAAACATGATCCATTTGCTCACAGGAAGAGGGCAAAGCTGAAAAGCGACACCGGTGAGAAAACGGCGAGCGTGACGGATTAAACGGTGAAGATTTTCCTTCAATTCATCTTGGGGAGATTTTTGAATGCATCTAAAGCCTGGGTCGTCGTTGGAAGTTATGGAGAGTCTTTGTCACGTGCAAAAGTTTGCGATTATTCTATCAATATTGGCGCATTTTTGTGCAATAGGTTATTCGCATAGTATGAAATGTCAATTTTCATTTTTTCCCAAGCTTTTCAAATCCCAGTTTGTTTGCATAAAGTGCAGGTTGGAAATAACTTTAAAAAATGACTCTGAATTTGACTGGGGGAGGAGTGGTCCACTAAAAACAGCCAGTGCAGGACAAAATTGATGTTGTGTACTTTTTTTTTTTTTGGTAGCTGTGTAGTAAGCTCCCGTAGTACACTGTATCTTCCAATATCTCTTTCCCCGGGCATCTGTTTTCACAATCTATCGCTCTCTCTGTCTCTCTCCATCTTTCTCTCCCACCCTCTCTCTATCTCCCTCCCTCTCTCTCTCTCTCTCTTTTGCTCTCTGTCTCTTTCCCTGTCACTCTCTCCATCTCTCTCTGTCTCTCTCCATCTCCCTCCATCTCTCTCTCCCACCCTTTCCCTCTCGCTCTCCATCTCTCTCTCTGTCTCTCTCCCTCGCTCTCTATCTTTCTCAAGCCCCCCCCCCCCCCCTCCGTCTCCCTCCCCCCTCCCTCCCTGGCGAGATCGTTCGGACGTTTCTTTAATTGACTCCCACTCGCGTGCTCAAATTGCTTACGCGAGCCAGATCATTTGCCTAGAATATACCCGCGGCCATCAGCGGCGCTTTGACGGCACGGAGGGTAAACTCCCGTGATGGATCCACCCGTCACGCTGATTATGATCGTGACACAGCGGCCGCATTTCATTTGTGCAATTTGAAGCGGCGCACCTGACACCGAGGTGTCAGATACGGCCGCGTTACATGGGCTTTTGATCTCGCCCTGATGCGGCGAGTTTGACGGCCGGCGACTGAATTCTGCGGAGAACTTTTGTCTCTTTCTTTGTCAGGGTTCGCAAAGTAAAGTGGCGGAAGTGGCCGGAAATGCAGAAACAAAGACGGCAGACAGTTGGGAATGAAGTTGGGCGGGCGTCATGAAGCACGTTAGCGCTAAATCAAATAATAATAGCGAACTGTCACATGCTCTTACTCGATCCGGAGCTGAGTTTTTGTCCTTTTGCCATGCTAAAGCTAATGCCATGCTAATGCTGTTTTTGCAACATCGGGACCCGTGTTAACTTGCGTGATGCTTATTTTCAAGCCACCATACTTGTTTTGACTTGTTTACAGCAACATGTAGCATGTAGCGCTGCACTAGTAGCTTCGCTAATTTTCCGTTTGTAAGCGTCCCTCTTAAATTGCCTTTTGAATCACATTTTTGTGAAGCCCAAGGAAGCCCTTCTCGCTGCAGACGTCAGGTTTTCTTCCATTTCCACTTCTGGGATTTAAGTCAGCAGTTTCGCAGGCAAACATCGTGATGAGGCACCTGCAGCTCCCCCCGGCTAATGCTATCATTAGCGGCATGATATGCGCTTTATCAGCCGCAACCCGGCACGGACGCCATCTGCCCAGACAATCATCCAAAGACAAAGCAGTCCCCGGAGCGCCTCGCCTTTGGAATGAAATCCGATTTCATGAACATGAAAGGCAGCCGCGATCATTTCCTCTTTATCGCTCGGTTGTGTTTTTGTTTGTTTACCCGGTTGTGTCCTTCAAGCTCCCGAGCATCGCGAGCCGCGGCGTCGGGGTGCCACTGGCTACCTTGCAATCAAAAGCGCAGGTGGTCCAGACATGCTTCTTCATCAGGCAGCCTGATGGAACACTACTTCTGGAAATGGACGCGCCGTGGTCAGGATGGGGCTGGAGTGCCAAGAGAATAGCGTGACTGGCCGGGGAAGGCTCATCTGGAATATTTCAGCACTAACGTCTTCGCGGAGTGTTAGATAAAGGCACAATCTGTCGTAATTTGTCCTCAACCGATCCTATGGACGTCTTCTGTGATCCTAAGTGCACGAGTGAAACATGAAGTCAACCAGCGGGCATTTTTTTTTTTCTTTTTTCTAAAGAAAAAAAAAAACAAATAATCTCTGCAAGTGGTGATCGATACCAGGTGATTGGGTGCACTAATTCAAACGCAAATAGCAGATGTCAGGGCTCAGCAGGCCAGCGCAAAAAATAAGCCGATTGAAATTGTTATGACCGCCCGAGGCAAATGTGGCAAAGGTACAAACACAGGTGGCATCGCATCCGCCACAATGCGATTCTTTTTTGAGTCAGACTTTCTAGAATGCAGACTTTGCAAATATCGAGGTTCCACTGTGATAGATAGATAGATAGATAGATAGATAGATAGATAGATAGATAGATAGATAGATAGATAGATAGATAGATAGATAGATAGATAGAGAAAGAGCTTGCTTGCTAGCTACCTAGCGAGAGAGAGCTTGCTAGCTTGCTACCTAGATAGATAGATCGATCGATGGAGAAAGAGCTCGCTAGCTACCTAGCGAGAGAGCTTGCTAGCTTGCTACCTAGATAGATAGATAGATAGATAGATAGATAGATAGATAGATAGATAGATAGATAGATAGATAGATAGATAGATAGATAGATAGATTTGCTCTCCATCTCTCGCTAGCTAGCTAGCTAGAGAGAGAGAGAGATAGAAAGATAGATCGATCCCACTGTAAAAAGTCTCCTGAAATACTTAGTTACGTCCCATCCCACCTTGTTGTCCAACATGAAGCGATGGAGTGAGGACAACTCAAGTCTAAAAAGCCAGAGGGCGGCTTTCCGCTCTGAACGATGCAAGCAACGTTCCCGACAAACGCCGCCCTTTGTTTTCCGCCGCTACGTCTGAAAAAGCATGGAAATCCCGTAAAGCCATCAAGCGTGTTTTGTGGCCAATGAACAGATTCACTATGAAAGTCTTCAGGAGGGGAAGGGGAAAAAAAAACACGCACACAACGGACCAGAAGGTGCGTTTATGCCAGGACGCTTAAAAGCACTTTATCCCCCGGTGCTTTACGATGCCGACCCCAACGTTGAACTGGCAGCATCAGATACAATCCCACTTGAGAGATTGTGTCAAGGTCGAGAAGGTTGTGGAGGAAAGTTGGCAAGTGAAGGAGGGATTTTTTTTGCTTCCATTGGCTGCTGAGGTGCAAATCCCACCTGGTAGGTCAATCTCGAGTGTGCCTGCTGAGTGGCTTTACAAAAAAAAAAATTCACAGATAAACCTTCCCTCATGTCCGCCCGTTAAAAAACAGAACATACTTCCAAATATACGTCGGTGGCGGCGAACGCTCGGACAGTCGCTGCTGCTACAACTGGCTGGCTACGCCCACGTGCGTCCGTCAGTCCGTCCAGGGCAGTAACGTCATTTGGCCAAAAAGCCGTGCTGCATCAAAAATATTCAAATGAAGTCGTCTACTGATGCAAATGAAGCACCAGGAGTGTGTGTGTGCGTTCGTCCGTCCGTCCATGTGTCCGTGTCTCATTCCCACTCTCTCGCTCTCTCTATCTCTCTCTCCCTGTCTCAATCTCTCTCGCTATCTCTCTCACTCACTCTCTCTGTCTCTCTCTCTCTCCGGAACACGGCAAAGGAGAGTTTTAAACGAAAAGCTCGGGCGGTCTCATCGAGAAGAAGTCTTGAATCAATATGATATTGAGCTCCATAATCATTCCGTACGCTGTGTTTGGGGAAGGAGTGAGCGGCTTTGGACGAGAAAGTCTTGAAGTCTTTTCTTCTCTTCCGCTAAAAGCGGGGTGCCTGGCATTGACCTCGTTTGATCCTCTAAGCCAGGCGTGCTCACACTTTTTCATCTCGCGAGCTACTTTTAAAATGACCGAGTCACAAAAATTAACTGGATGGACGGACCGACACGTCACCATCTCAATCAACCTCGGCCTCAGTGTTCATCAAAGACCAGACAAAATCTGGAGAATGGTTCTTCATCAATTTCTACTTTAATGAAAGTTCAAAACAAACAGGTTGTCGTACAGCATTCATGGAAACTGGAAATCAACTTCAAAGTTCATTACTCATGTTGTGATTCTTTTGCCAAACACTAGAGGGGGCACCCGTGGATCAAAGCATCCAGAACCATTTGGAGGCCCAACTAAAGCTTTATATGCCGCAAAAATCAGACATATTTTCTATCCGTAATATCGCTGACGCGGGCCATTTTGGACTTTTATTGGGAGTGTCTTATCGGAGCAAATAGGCTGTTTGATTCTGGAGTGCGTTGTCCGCCGGCTCCTTGATGTATACGATGGCATCTGAGCCAGCCCTTCGGCGCCGGCTAATCCACCGCTGACCGGGTCTGGCTTTTTTTTCCTCGACGTGTTCAAAGCCAGACAAAAATAGGCCAGCGACGAGCTTATATGATTTTGCGTCCTATGTTTAGGAGTCGATACAGGCCGCCGACGTTTGACTGACACCCGCCCGGGCTCTAATCCGTGGGCTTCTCCATCACGTTTGACAAGCGTCCGACCGGACCCGACTTCCGGTACCCGGTACGGCTTTACACCGTCAAAGCCGCGGCGCTATCTTGTTCTGGCAGAGACAATCGCAGGATTTCCAAAACGCCTGCCTCTAAATCCTTCTTAAATTTCCAACCGGAACTTAAGAGGAATTGGAGGTGTTTGAGTGATGCACCTCCGCAGTTTGGACCCGCAGATAAAGCGGCCAAGGCGCTAATCTTTTCGTCATTTACGCAAACCACTGGCGGCGAGCGTCTCACGGCACGATTAGCAAACGGATTTATTCTTCGACTCACCGGGCTCGGAATAAATATTTGAGTCGTCCCCACCCCCCTCGGTATCGCCGCGCTGTGTCATTTCCAAGCTGATAAGTGTCTGGCAGAGTTTACATTCACATGCCGGTGGCCTGATGGAAGTAATCCTCCGTTTAGACACCTTTATTGAGGCCTTAATGGTATTTCTCAAGAAAAGTTGCAAAATCCCTCCCTGGATCAGACATACTTGTTCTTTTCCCAGGTACGCGTTTGACAGTTTAGACCAGGGGTGGCAAAGTCATTTTTGTTGCGGGCCGCATCGTCGTCATAGTTTCCTTCCATTACGACTGTCAACCCAAATAAATGTATGAACAAATATATATATACAGTATAAACTACACATCAGATCGACAAATAACTATTTTTCAAGTCCGAAACAAGTAAAAAAAATTCAAATTGATTGAAAAGATGAATGGTAAAAAAATATAGATACTAGCAATGTCTTTATTTTTTTTAAACGTGAAGACAATTTGCAATTTTAGTACTGAGATGAATTTGTCTTTGCGGGCCACATAAAAGGAGGTGGCGGGCCATATCTGGCCCGCGGGCCTTGAGTTTGATACCCAGGGTTTAGACAGTTGCCATGTGTCTCTGTCATTAGTCGCCGGTTGGTTCTCAAGCAACAGATCCGTCATAAAAAAACTCTTGAATCTTGAATAAGGGCGGAGCGACTCGGCGAGTCTGTAAAGAAATTAATTTGCGGAGTCACTCAGCTTTTTTGTCAAAAAATACATACAAGACTTTTTGTGCTCGCTTCCTCCAGAACAGGAAGTGTTGACCGTCCAAATGAATTGTCACATCTGGTTCGTTTCCAAACGATCAAACATATGTCAACAATGTCCACCATCAAAAAATGAGATCGTATTTTCGCTGAATCTGTGTAGGGATACGTGATTTCATTTTGAATAGAAATCTGCCCCCTCCAGCCAATCCATTCATTTGGGAGAAACTGATTTTAACGCACAAGGTGTTGGAAGATTGGTTAGCGACGGCGGCGGCGGCTTTGGTTGGAATGATTTAAACGGAATCTCATATGGTCGCCCGCAAGGCCGGGGGCGACTCATAAAGTGCTTTTAAAATAATAAAGACATTTAAAGTGGCTATTAAAATCAATGTCGTCTCGTACTAAAATATGCGCTTTTGTGTGTGTGCGCATCCCGAGTGGAGAGGATGCCTCGTTTTTTAAAGCAGTGCTCCATTTGTAGCATCAACACGGACATCCCAAACTAAATCGGGACTTTATTAAGACTGCACATTTTGTGGACTTGTTTCTTCGATTTTTGTCGCTCTTCTTCTGCTTTGCGTTAACGACAAACGTGTCACAAAACGCAAAATAAATAAGTGACCCAATTTGGTGAGATTCATTTCGGGTCCAATTGAAACGCCATTAAATCATGAAGTGATTCTTCGAGGGGTGGCCTTTGCTCCTCCGCGTCAACGTTGAAAGCTTGACGCAGCCCAAATTACGTTTTGGACATCTGATCTGCCAATTGGACAATTTTCAACAATGCGACCACACTCACCCATAGGTCAACCCAACAAAGCACGAGTACAAAAAAACTGGATGAGAATGCAGAACACATTTTGTCATGAGATGAGTTGATATGTTAGCATGAATGACAATCATGAGATTCAACGTAAGAATACTAAGTGGCCATAAATCTTTTGATTTTGTTTCGACACGTACGTCTGGATGTGAAACCGATTTGTGGCGCATAAAAGGTTAACCACACTGATGACTCCAAGTTGATCATGTGGTTGACTGCAGTCAATATTGATTTGTTGAAGTGATGACTTGGTTTAGGCAAGTCATAAATTAAGTCATAAAAGAAGCCACAGCATACATTCGTCACATTAGCTAACTTCCGCTATTTAGCTCCACAAACACATAAGTCTGGCCTAGTCACACCATACGTTAGACACGTTAGCTAACTTGCGCTAGTTAGCTCCACAAACACATAAATTAAGACAAAGTCTGTCTTAGTACAGCGTACGTTTGTCGCGTTAGCTAACTTGCGCTAGTTACCTCCACAAACACATAAGTTAAGCCGTAAAGTCTGGCCTAGTCACACCATATATTAAGACAGGTTATCTAACTTGCGCTAGTTAGCGCCACAAACATAAATTAAGCCATAAAGTGGCTTAGTCACAGCATACGTTTGTCGCGTGAGCTAACTTGGTGCTAGTTACCCCCACAAACGCATTCAAGGTCACGTCCTTTTATTTCAGGCTTCCAACCAACGGCAATGTTGTTACTTAACTTGAAATCTCAAGTCCACAATGGAATAACCGCACCCAAGTGCAGTAAATGTTCAATGAGCTCAAATACAAAGTTGACGGAGCTTGTCGGGTTTGACGTATGACGTTCGACGTCTTTGTTGTGGTCTGGTGTTGTGTCCAAATGCTTGAAACAGGATTTCAGCCCAAGTAGAGCCCTGGAATGGTTGCTCGGAGCGCCATCGTTCCGCCACTTTGGGGTGTGACTGTGACAGTGGAGGTGTTCAAGTCAAAAAGCTCAACGGCCAGAACCGAGCGCCTGCTCCTTTCTCACAGCAGTGGAAAGTCTTCATTGCCACCATCGATTTGGCTATCGAGCCGAGCGCAGGAGCTTTAATTTGAAGGTGCGGACACGAGCGGGAGGCTGATGATGTCACACGATGCTCCTAACCACGTCTGAGGATGATTTGGCGTTAACGGCGCCATGTCAGTCCACACAATTGTTCCTCTGTACCCCCACCCTGCTCCACCAAGGGTGGACCGCAGCAGCTCTTCTTCTTATACCCTGCTTCTCTTTCTCTTGTTTGTTTTTACCAGCGTCCCAAACCACTTCGCCAATAAGCACAATAGGTTATGGAATGCTTTTTTTCCTGCGGCATTACTCACAGGCACCAGCCGCCACATGCCATTAGGCTCAGCTCGGGGAAAATGGGGGGGGGCTTTGATGGCGACGCCAGCCAAACTGCATGACTGCCATCTAGTGCACTGGCCCAGGAACTCAACAAAAAGTGAGTCCAGTAGAAAAAAAAATACAATTTTCTTAGCTATAATGAATTTAATTTTGTAAAAATGTGAAATGCATGATACGGGAAATCGTGTTGGAATCAGTTTGAGTAGACTTAACCAATTGTTTAATTAGACAAAATGTAACTAAAATCCATGCTCATCATTTTCCACGTGGCAGTATGGAAAATCCTTGTTCCACAATGATGACCATTTTTAAAATGGTGCCACCTGTGAGATCATTGTCCCCAGATTTTTGGGAACAGGCATCAAATGACATTTTCATGGAAAAACTTTTTTCAACATTGAATAGTCTTTCTGGTCTAGAGCTTGAAAGGGATTCGCAAGTATCTTTTCATCAGCCCATTTTTTGAAAGAGGAATGTTGAAAGTAGAAAAAAATATATATATAGATATGTACATACCGTAATTTTCGGACTATAAGTCGCACCGGAGTATAAGTCGCACCAGGCATAAAATGCCCAAAAAAGTGAAAAAAAACATATATATGTATATAAGTCGCTCCTGAGTATAAGTCGCCCCCCCACCCAAACTATGAAAAAAAACCGCGACTTATAGTCCGAAAATTACGGTATATATATTTTTTTTATTTTATTATAATTTTTCATTTACATATCTATATAATTATATAGATTATATAATTATTAAATAATTATTTCCAAAATATTTATAATTGTACAAATATATGTATTTGTATTTATTAGAATTTTTTCATTTACATATGTATATCATATATATGTAGTCTATAAAAATCATGGTGGTCCAAATGAAAGAAAGGAGCGGGCCAAGTGCGACCCGGAGCGAAGTCATGGCATCCGCGGAGAGTTCGCGCTCATTCCGTTTCCATCAGTGGCAATTTACGATTTTCTTATTTCACGCTCCGGCCCGTATCTTCGCTAAACTCCGATGTCGGCTTGACATTTTGGAATACGCAAACCAATAAAAGGTTGGCGCAGGGAGAAAGGTGCGGCGTGTAATATGGCGGCGCTTGTTGATAAAGGTTCTGCAAATGTCATTGTATCAATTACTTGTGTCAATGCGCCACCGCAAGCGCTTATGGCGGCAGCGTCGGCGTCATGACATTTCCATTCACCTCATAATTGCCCCTAAGCAAAACATTCTTAGCGAGATCTGGGATACTAGTGGTTAGCGCCTCGGTCAGCAAAACCAGTCCAGAAAGTCAAACCCCGCCACATCCCGTCTAGTAAGCGAGCTGGTTGGTCGAAGCCAAAAGGTGGCAGGCTTTTTCATTTCTGGACCGGGTTCTCCCACCTCCGCCGGTGAGCACATGTGGCTCGCCGTTGAGCGGTTCTGGGCTTGAATCCCGGCCTGCCGTGTGGCTCTAAGCATCCACTAGCTCGCCGGACGTGCCCGTCCTCCTGCTGTCTCCTATTTTTATTTTTTTTGCCTCATCGCTCTTCCCCTTCCTTGTTGTCGCCCGGCTACTGCTACATTCGCTCCGCTCTGTCTTTTCCCGCCGTCTCCGATTTGATTTCATCATGGCTTTCTGCCCGCGGGACTCGCCTGGTTCGATTGGCCGACGTTCTTGCAAAACGACCCGCTTCGTCATCAACGCGCTGAATGCATTTGTGTCGTTTTTGCCAACAATTTATTATTATTTCTTCATTATTTATTTATTTTAAAAGAATGAGCCTCATTCCGTTTCTGAGACGTTTGTGTTTGGTGCGAAAGCTGCAGGCTGACTGTTTGCCATAGGAAGTGAACAATAACAATTCATTTGAACTTTCCTTATTATGCCTTTGAGATGGACACAGCGGCCAAAACTATTCATAACAACTGCTGTCCTCCCGATTTCGAGACGGAAATGTTCCTTCATATATTTATGAACTAGTTTTCTTCGCGTCGTCCTCAATCTTCCTCGTTTGGCTTGACGGCTGGCGTACGGATGAAGATAAGGCCGCACGTCTCTGCGGTTCTCTTCAAAGGCGCTCGATGAAGAAACGCCGCCGCGTGCATGTCTACAAATGAGGTTTGAAGGCCGCACGTCGACTGTCAGCCGCAAATTTGTGGTGTTTTGACACACTTGGCATCTGCTTTTTGTTCCACAGCAACACGGCAGGAAGCGAGATGGTTGGCGTGTCTTTGTCACGTGAGCGGCGCGCACCATTAGCTTGCCACAAACCCCGAGCAAAAAAGCAAGTAGGCATCTCTAAAAACTGCACGGCTCACTCAATGCAATGCAATCGCCATGTCCCAAATGTTCCTCGTTGACGACAGCGACATCAAATGTCCTCTTGATTCTGTCTTGTTCAGGTTTGACTCCATTTTCCACGTCAGGAAGACAAAGCCAAGATTGACAGGAAAGTATCCGGAATTGGCTTGGAGGAGGAGGAGTCACATGGATACTACATGCTGAACTTTTCCCGCCGGCCTTCTTGTAAAGGATGATTGGCTCTTGTGTGATCTACTTTCGGGGATAGCGTGAGGCGCGTCGGCGCTCAGATGGATTCAAAGGCGACGGGGAAAGGGGAAGCCGAAGGGTGAAAAAAAAAAAGAGGTGCCGCTGCCGCGCATTGCCGTGCCTTTTGATCAGTTTGTCTCACAGATGGAGGGATGGCGCCGAGCAACGCGAGTAGATTTCATGTGAAACCTGATGTTCGTTGGACGGGGAAAGCAAAGTCGCACGCTGGCCCCCTCTAGTGGTAGCAATCTATCTGCCGATTTTTTTTCTTTTTTTAGTAGAAATTCGCTGGATGGGGCAAGCAAAGTCACATGCTGGCCCCCTCTAGTGGCCGCAGTCTATCTGCCCCTTTTTTTTTTCTTTTTTTTAATTAGAGAACATCGAGTTTTCTCATTTGCCCCGCGCGCACTTTCCATCAGCCCAAGATTGGAATTAATCGAGGTCAGGCGGGCTGCCAGTTTACTTTCATTTACGAGCCGCGTGCAAGGAAGCGAGCGCATCGAAACAAAAGCCGACGGCTCCGAAGGCGGCGGGGATCTTTTATCGCTAAAATAAATTGCCGTGGAGACAAAAGAAGTTATTTTCCACAATGGGAAAAACAAGAGCAGCCCGATGATCATGTTCATCAGCATGTTCCGTCTCCAAATGCAGTCAAGAGTGCTGCGAGGGTTCCCTCTGGTGGCACGTCAGAGAATCACTCAATTCTATTATCTTCTCATCACGATCATGCGCATAATGTTGTACTGCCTTGAACTTTTGTGCCTCTTCTTCTTTTGGCCTGAACAAAAAAAAAATAGGTGAGTTTTTGTGCAAAAAAAAAAAAAAAGGCAACATGCAGGTCTTTCCCATGGATTTCCTTTTTTGGCCTTTTCGTTTGATGGTATTAAGATGAGATTTTTTTGAACTTCCAGTTCATAGCCTAATTTAGTCTGAGCATCTGCATAATGAGAGGATGATTCTGAAATGTGCTCAAGGCACGGCGCCGTTGATTGATGGCAATTTAATGATGACACCTGGGAAGTCGAGCTCTGACACTTACCGTGAACGCTCACGTCACTCAACGTTGCATTTTGGCAATATAAACGCTCCTGATGAAAGGCAAGCAAGACGTTTTCAACAGGCCTCTATTTTGTGATTATGATTGATTTCCAAGTATTCTTGCAGTTCTGATAAAAGTACCGATGACACGTGTTAAGTCAAAGGATACAAAGTACAGAACTCGAAACGTCAATTCTATGCAAATCCTGTTTTGATGACTTACTTCCATATGACTTGAGTTGAGCAGAAAAAAAAAGAAACTTTGTAGTTTGCTACGCGTTGAGGTTTTTGCATCATTGCAGTTGGATTTTTTCTTCCCACGTGGTGTCGCTAAAAATGTAAACAAAGCCAGATAGCGGCAGTCCTTAACTCTGCCGCGACCACTTTGAGCGCCGAATGAACAGTCGGAGTTGAAAATGTCAGCAGTTTCCATTTTGTGTCGCGATAGGGTGACGGCTCCAAAGTGCCGCTCCTCCTCCACACTTCCTTTTCGTGTTTGCACCTACTCACTCCACCTGATGATTTCAAAATCATCGCCTCCTTGATAAGTGTCATCTGCAGGTAACCATGGCAACGGCTAATGGAGATTTAGATGATCAGATAGTCAGTCTGTGACCAAATTGATTTCATTATTGGTGTTACCAAAAAAAAGTGCAGTAACTTGGGCTTAAAATAACACACACTGTTTTTAAATTGTACGTATTCACTGTGCATGGTTGAAATGTACCGGCAACAAGTGTCAGCAGTGCTTGTGAATCCCAAAAGTGTGCTCTCTATTGTTTTCATCTTTTAAAATACTCAGCTTTGTGTCAGCACAATGACCCATTTTCCCCGACAGAGATCATTAAAGTTTCATCTCATCTTAAGAAATAGTTGAAGGCGTAATGGAAAGACGAGGATTATGGATGAGGGAGGGGGCGGGGAAGCGGCGCATCTCCTCGGCGCGGCGTCTGCAGAGAATCCTTGAACTGAAGTCAAGCGTCGTCTGCAGCCTGCGTGTGCTAAATGGATGTTGCCATTTCTTCCTTGATGTCTTTGACGCCTTTTGTACTGCTGCGTAGTTCCAGGGGCGACTTCGGAGTGGCGGAAAAGTTTGAAGCAAAAGGAAGCTTCCGTGCCCCTTTCGCCGTATTTTCTCTCCGCTCCGTTTTGTGCTATGCAAAAGAGGAATTGCTAGCCTTGTTCTTTTGTTTGTTCTTCACAAGTACTAAGTTTGAGGGCCAGTGATCGGTTCATCTGCTCTCCTCAGAGAAGCTCGGTCAATTTTGGGGTGTCACATGCTACCATAAATCCAGTCCGTGCCGTGAGGGTAATTTGTCGTGGGGGGGAAATGGGCCCTCGTTTATTTCGCCGGCCACTCGTAAAATAAAAAAATGGGGCGTTCGATGCACGAAGCGGTAAAATCTCGCTCGACATCGCCTTCCATCATACGCGGCGCATCGCGAAGGGTCGGCCCGTCATTTATTTCCCGTGATCCCCCCGGGGAAGGTTCAGGCGGAATATTATGACCTCCTCCCGCCTGCTTCCGGCTCCCTCATCTTTCTTTTGGGTCTCCGAAAGCCCAACCGGAGCACAGTGGGAACTTTTATTGCGGTTGGGAGCATCAGGCGGCCGGCGGTTTGTGTGCATGCTGGTCGGAGATGCAAAAGTGCCGAGAAGCTCTTGGTATGGCCAAGTCAGCTAACGTATGAAAAGTTCGCGCCATAAATACCGTTTTTTTCCATGTATAATGCGCCCCCATGTATAATACGCACCCTAAAAATGGCATGTTGATGCTGAAAAAAAGCCTGTACCCATGTATAATACGCACCCAAATTTTGACCCCTACTTAAGTCCGTAAACGTAAAATTATTTCAGAAAAAAGATCATCTTTGGGAACAACCGGATGTTATTCTGCCGGTCATACTGATGCGCTAGCAAACTCAATAGCGAAGAAATGTTTCGGATTTGTGTAGGGTACATTGTGACAGCAAACGAGCAGGTGATCGAGCAAGCGTCTGATACGAGAGCATTGTGTTCGTATGGAGCGTGGTTGAAGTGAACAGCAGAGAAGAAAGCGCATCTGTAATGGCGGCCTCCGTATGATATCCGGATAAAAAAAAAAAAATTGTATCCATGTATAATGTGCACCCCAGATTTTAGGACAATAAATTAGTTAAATTTTGCGCATTGTACATGGAAAAAAACGGTATGTGGTATGCATCTATGTTTTTTTTTTTTTTTTTTCATTTGTTTTTTTCCTCAAATTTTTAAAAATCCACTCCGGGGATTTCCGAGTCTCCCTTTTCAGAGCGCCCGGTTAGCAGCCGAAATGACACAATTAGGGAGGTCCGCCTTCCCTCCGCCTCCGTGTAAACCCAAATGCCAGCGTCCAAATCTGACCTTAATTAGGCGGCGGCCGGGGCTGCAGCTAACAATATTAGTTGTTGACAAAACCATCAGCTTCCTCGTTAGGCCAGATGTGTCACATGGTGAAAAGGTCGCACCGAGGAGATGAAGCCGCTTCAACTTGGACATGGATTCTTCGTCTCTCAGCTCATCCCTATTCTGGATTCCCCTCCGGTCCGAAATGGTCAACAATGGTTGGATGTCAGGGAAATTTATACACATTTATATTTATTGATTTAAAAATATTTCAGACAGGATGTTTTTTTTGTTTTCTGTCTCGAGCTCGCATGCAGTACAAACAAACTTGCGCCTTCCGTGTTCTCCTGATTGTTCTCGAGCACTTTTTCTGATTGGGCGCGATGTTGTCCTCGTGCAAACGCTCCATGCACGACGGCCAGGCGACGGAATTCCATCTGAATGTTTGATCCGTTGAAACATTTTCATCCAGTAACCGTTTGTTTTCTCAAATGTTTCTTCTCGGCCTAAGAAAGGCCGGCTCTGCATTTTTCCCTGCCAGGCATCAAAGGCTTCTCGGCTCAATAATCGTCCGCTAATGTCCTTCGCTCTCTCTCCTCAGCAAGGTGCTTTGCAAACGTCTGCGGCCGGGTCGAGCCGGGCCGGGCCCTCTAACCGTGGGGTCAGACGCTTCTCCATCCATCTCCTCTGGCATTTGCGGCCCTCGCCATCTCATTTTCAAGTCCTCCCCTTTCTCACCGTGACAGACAAACGTTGTTCTTCTGGTGCCGCCGCCATCCCTCTTTGCTCATTCGTATTCTTTTTGTGCGTGCGTCTGCTTCAAACCAGTCGTGCTTTCTTGATTCCGTCGATGTGATCCCACCTGTGAGTCAGAACCGCATCGGAGCACTCGCTGTCTCCGTTCCGTCTTTGTGCGGCGTCACCGAGCTAGCTCAAAAACGAGAACGCGTGACGCTGACTCGGAGCCAGATCAAGCAGACGCCAAGTTTCGTTCATCTGGTGGAATTCCAAAGCCTCCCACCTTTAGTGCTGAGCTCCAGCTTGAACTTTGACACCTGGTCGTGTTTGGATTTCGGCGCTGATGCTGCCGGAGTTGGTGTTTACGGACAATATTGTGCATTTCTGCTTGGTCCAACTTGTTTATGTTGCTAATCATCTTGTGTGGCACGTTACATCTTCTCTGCACTCTTGCTGACCTTGGCATCATGCCGACTCACTTTAATCTGTCCTCTTTCTTTCGTCCGTTGTCAGCCCCGACAGCAAAAGCAACAGCTAAGCCAACCCTTGTTGGATGGCTTGAAGGACACTGCGTGCAACAGAAATCCTGGTTAGCATTAAGCTAGCAGGGACTTTCTAGCGAGCTGTTTTAAATTTAGCATCTTTCAAACAAATAGGCAGCTTTTAATCATTTTCCTGACTAGTTGAACACATTTACAAACATTAAAAACGTTTTGTTCATGAACAATTCATTTAACTTTTTGGTTGCTCCCTTTGCACCCAAATCAAGGAAAGTTTCCACTGAATTCTTTTACCTACTGTTGGGTCGTGTTGGCTCGTGAGTGAACGATTTGTTCAAAAGTACGAATCTTATCAGTGAACGAGAGGGGTTTTTTTTTCAGTTCATACGACTTCAACCAGTAGATGTCGGTAATGCGCATTGAAGCTGGTGCCACCTCGCCGTAAAACAAAACGAAGAAGACAATGACATAACTTCCCGTTCATGAACGAGTTGTGAATTGCATTTCCCGTACACCAACTGAACGGATCTGTGAGTGAGTGAGTGAGTGAGTGAGTGAGTGAGTGAGTGAGTGAGTGAGTGAGTGAGTGAGTGAGTGAGTGAGTGAGTGAGTGAGTGAGTGAGGTATATCCAGCTCATCCAGCTTGCGGTGCCTGCCCCCACCTGTCAGTGGATCACCAGCTTCCTGACCAACAGGAGACAGCGTGTGAGGCTGGGGGGCATCACATCTGACACCCGGACCACCAATACTGGAGCCCCTCAGGGGTGCGTCCTCTCCCCACTGCTCTTCTCTCTCTACACCAATGATTTCTCCTCAGATGACTCTCCTGTGAAGCTCCTGAAGTATGCAGACGAGACCACTCTCATCGGACTGATCCAGGACGGTGATGAGACTGCGTACAGACAGGAGGTGGAGCGGCTGGTCCACTGGTGCAACCAAAACCATCTGGAGCTGAACCCGCTCAAGACCGTGGAGATGACAGTGGATTTCAGGCGAGACCCTTTACCACTTTTACCCCTCACTATACGCAGTAATACTATTCTCTCCACAGACACCTTCAAGTTCCTGGGAACCACAATCTCTCGGGACCTGAAATGGACCGGCCACATAGACTCTGTCCGGAAGAAGGCCCAGCAGAGGCTGTACTTCCTGAGACAGCTCAAGAAGTTCAACCTGCCGCGAGAGCTTCTGAAGACCTTCTACACTGCCATCATCCAGTCTGTCCTCTGCACCTCCATCACTGTCTGGTTTGGATCAGCCTCCAAACAAGACAAGCACAGACTGCAACGGACAATCAGGACTGCAGAAAAGATCATTGGAATCAACCTCCCATCTATCCAAGACTTGTACCTGTCCAGGACCAGGAAACGTGCAAGGAACATCTCTACAGACCCTTCTCACCCAGGTTGCAGTCTGTTTGAACTACTCCCCTCCGGACGGCGTTATAGAGCTCGGTACGCCAAAACCAGCAGACACCGAGACAGCTTCTTCCCCCAGGCTGTTGCTCTGATGAACTCACACCACTCATAGAGTCTCAGAGGCATTACTGTGCAATAACATTACTGTGCAATAACATCCTGCTCTTCACACCTTTTGAATTTGTCTACACTGTTTTTGCCATTATTCACATGTCCTGAGTGTTGTTAGTCACCTATATGTTGAACAGAGGGTGTGTTTTACCGAAGTCAAATTCCTTGTTTGGCACGCTCAAACATGGCGAATAAAAAATCTTGAATCTTGAATCTTGAATATGGTTACCTGTATATATATATGTATGCCTAAATATTGTTATCCAATATATTGACTTAAATTGCTGGTTTGAGATGTACTTTTAGTATCATTATTTTAATAAACATTTATGTTAAAACTTGTCTGGTGTTTTATTGCTTGTTTTTATATTCGCCAATTCAGATTAATTAAAATAAATAATCAGACATTTGGGTAACTGCTTTATATGACAATATGTTTTACGTTGTTAAAGGAGTTGGGGGTTTTTTTCAACCTTTTATTGACACACAAACACATTTGGTGTAATAACACCATCAACTACAATCCAACAAATACAAAATTGAAACATCAATGTCGTCATAACCTGAAAATGGCGGTGTACCTAATAGAGTGTCCGAGTGACGTCACAGATCCGACAGCCAATCAGAAAGTGGGGGTGAGGGCGGGTGTGGCACTTTTCACTTAAACCAGGGGTGTCGACCTCCAGTCCCCGAGGGGCCGCGTTCCAATATGTTTTCCAAGTTACCCTCGTTAAACGCACCTGCGTGAAAAGATTTTGGTCATTTTCACGTCTGCAGGAGCTAAAACTTTTCACGCAGGTGCACTTAACGAGGGAATCTTGGGAAACATGTTGGAATGCGGCCCCAAGGACTAGTGCTTGACACCTGTGACCTTTGACCATGATATTTCCCTAATAAAGTGCCCTGTTATGAGGTACACTGGAAAATGGCGGTGTACCTAATGGAGTGTCCAAGTGACATCACAGATCAAACAGCCAATCAGAAAGTGGGGGTGAGGGCGGGTGTGGCACTTTTCACTTAAACCAGGGGTGTCGACCTCCAGTCCCCGAGGGGCCGCGGTCCAATATGTTTTCCAAGTTACCCTCGTTAAACGCACCTGCGTGAAAAGATTTTGGTCATTTTCACATCTGCAGGAGCTAAAACTTTTCACGCAGGTGCACTTAACGAGGGAATTTTGGGAAACATGTTGGAATGCGGCCCCAAGGACTAGTGCTTGACACCTGTGACCTTTGACCATGATATTTCCCTAATAAAGTGCCCTGTTATGAGGTACACTGGAAAATGGCGGTGTACCTAATGGAGTGTCCAAGTGACGTCACAGATCAAACAGCCAATCAGAAAGTGGGGGTGAGGGCGGGTGTGGCACTTTTCACTTAAACCAGGGGTGTCGGCCTCCAGTCCCCGAGGGGCCGCGTTCCAATATGTGTTCCAAGTTACCCTCGTTAAACGCACCTGCGTGAAAAGATTTTGGTCATTTTCACGTCTGCAGGAGCTAAAACTTTTCACGCAGGTGCACTTAACGAGGGAATCTTGGAAAACATGTTGGAATGCGGCCCCAAGGACTAGTGCTTGACACCTGTGACCTTTGAGCATGATATTTCCCTAATAAAGTGCCCTGTTATGAGGTACACTGGAAAATGGCGGTGTACCTAATGGAGTGTCCAAGTGACATCAGATCAAACAGCCAATCAGAAAGTGGGGGTGAGGGCGGGTGTGGCACTTTTCACTTTCATTTAAGCTTTGACCATGATTTTTCCCTAATGAAGTGGCCTGTGATTAGGAACACCTGAAAATGGCGGTGTACCTAATAGAGTGTCCGAGTGATGTCACAGCTCAAACAGCCAATCAGAAAGTGGGGGTGAGGGCGGGTGTGGCACTTTTCACTTAAACCAGGGGTGTCGACCTCCAGTCCCCGAGGGGCCGCGTTCCAATATGTTTTCCCAGTTACCCTCGTTAAACGCACCTGCGTGAAAAGATTTTGGTCATTTTCACGTCTGCAGGAGCTAAAACTTTTCACGCAGGTGCACTTAACGAGGGATTCTTGGGAAACATGTTGGAATGCGGCCCCAAGGACTAGTGCTTGACACCTGTGACCTTTGACCATGATATTTCCCTAATAAAGTGCCCTGTTATGAGGTACACTGGAAAATGGCAGTGTACCTAATGGAGTGTCCAAGTGACATCACAGATCAAACAGCCAATCAGAAAGTGGGGGTGAGGGCGGGTGTGGCACTTTTCACTTAAACCAGGGGTGTCGACCTCCAGTCCCCGAGGGGCCGCGTTCCAATATGTTTTCCAAGTTACCCTCGTTAAACGCACCTGCGTGAAAAGATTTTGGTCATTTTCACGTCTGCAGGAGCTAAAACTTTTCACGCAGGTGCACTTAACGAGGGAATCTTGGGAAACATGTTGGAATGCGGCCCCAAGGACTAGTGCTTGACACCTGTGACCTTTGACCATGATATTTCCCTAATAAAGTGCCCTGTTATGAGGTACACTGGAAAATGGCGGTGTACCTAATGGAGTGTCCAAGTGACATCACAGATCAAACAGCCAATCAGAAAGTGGGGGTGAGGGTGGGTGTGGCACTTTTCACTTAAACCAGGGGTGTCGACCTCAAGTCCCCGAGGGGCCGCGTTCCAATATGTTTTCCAAGTTACCCTCGTTAAACGCACCTGCGTGAAAAGATTTTGGTCATTTTCACGTCTGCAGGAGCTAAAACTTTTCACGCAGGTGCACTTAACGAGGGAATCTTGGAAAACATGTTGGAATGCGGCCCCGAGGACTGGAGACCTTTGACCATGATATTTCCCTAATAAAGTTCCCTGTTATGAGGTACACTGGAAAATGGCGGTGTACCTAATGGAGTGTCCAAGTGACATCAGATCAAACAGCCAATCAGAAAGTGGGGGTGAGGGCGGGTGTGGCACTTTTCACTTAAACCAGGGGTGTCGACCTCCAGTCCCCGAGGGGCCGCGTTCCAATATGTGTTCCAAGTTACCCTCGTTAAACGCACCTGCGTGAAAAGATTTTGGTCATTTTCACGTCTGCAGGAGCTAAAACTTTTCACGCAGGTGCACTTAACGAGGGAATTTTGGAAAACATGTTGGAATGCGGCCCCGAGGACTGGAGACCTTTGACCATGATATTTCCCTAATAAAATGCCCTATTAGGTACACCTGAAAATGGCGGTGTACCTAATGGAGTGGTCCGAGTGATGTCACAGATCCAACAGCCAATCAGAAAGTGGGGGTGAGGGCGGGTGTGGCACTTTTCACTTAAACCAGGGGTGTCGACCTCCAGTCCCCGAGGGGCCGCGTTCCAATATGTTTTCCAAGTTACCCTCGTTAAACGCACCTGCGTGAAAAGATTTTGGTCATTTTCACGTCTGCAGGAGCTAAAACTTTTCACGCAGGTGCACTTAACGAGGGATTCTTGGGAAACATGTTGGAATGCGGCCCCAAGGACTAGTGCTTGACACCTGTGACCTTTGACCATGATATTTCCCTAATAAAGTGCCCTGTTATGAGGTACTCTTGAAAATGGCGGTGTACCTAATGGAGTGTCCAAGTGACATCACAGATCAAACAGCCAATCAGAAAGTGGGGGTGAGGGCGGGTGTGGCACTTTTCACTTAAACCAGGGGTGTCGACCTCCAGTCCCCGAGGGGCCGCGTTCCAATATGTTTTCCAAGTTACCCTCGTTAAACGCACCTGCGTGAAAAGATTTTGGTCATTTTCACGTCTGCAGGAGCTAAAACTTTTCACGCAGGTGCACTTAACGAGGGATTCTTGGGAAACATGTTGGAATGCGGCCCCAAGGACTAGTGCTTGACACCTGTGACCTTTGACCATGATATTTCCCTAATAAAGTGCCCTGTGATGAGGTACACCTGAAAATGGCGGTGTACCTAATGGAGTGTCCAAGTGACATCACAGATCAAACAGCCAATCAGAAAGTGGGGGTGAGGGCGGGTGTGGCACTTTTCACTTAAACCAGGGGTGTCGACCTCCAGTCCCCGAGGGGCCGCGTTCCAATATGTGGTCCAAGTTACCCTCGTTAAACGCACCTGCGTGAAAAGATTTTGGTCATTTTCACGTCTGCAGGAGCTAAAACTTTTCACGCAGGTGCACTTAACGAGGGAATTTTGGGAAACATGTTGGAATGCGGCCCCGAGGACTGGAGACCTTTGACCATGATATTTCCCTAATAAAGTTCCCTGTTATGAGGTACACTGGAAAATGGCGGTGTACCTAATGGAGTGTCCAAGTGACATCAGATCAAACAGCCAATCAGAAAGTGGGGGTGAGGGCGGGTGTGGCACTTTTCACTTTCACTTAAGCTTTAGCCATGATTTTTCCCTAATGAAGTGGCCTGTGATTAGGTACACCTGAAAATGGCGGTGTACCTAATGGAGTGTCCGAGTGACGTCACAGATCAAACAGCCAATCAGAAAGTGGGGGTGAGGGCGGGTGTGGCACTTTTCACTTAAACCAGGGGTGTCGACCTCCAGTCCCCGAGGGGCCGCGTTCCAATATGTGTTCCAAGTTACCCTCGTTAAACGCACCTGCGTGAAAAGATTTTGGTCATTTTCACGTCTGCAGGAGCTAAAACTTTTCACGCAGGTGCACTTAACGAGGGAATTTTGGGAAACATGTTGGAATGCGGCCCCAAGGACTAGTGCTTGACACCTGTGACCTTTGACCATGATATTTCCCTAATAAAGTGCCCTGTTATGAGGTACACTGGAAAATGGCGGTGTACCTAATGGAGTGTCCAAGTGACATCACAGATCAAACAGCCAATCAGAAAGTGGGGGTGAGGGTGGGTGTGGCACTTTTCACTTAAACCAGGGGTGTCGACCTCAAGTCCCCGAGGGGCCGCGTTCCAATATGTTTTCCAAGTTACCCTCGTTAAACGCACCTGCGTGAAAAGATTTTGGTCATTTTCACGTCTGCAGGAGCTAAAACTTTTCACGCAGGTGCACTTAACGAGGGAATCTTGGAAAACATGTTGGAATGCGGCCCCGAGGACTGGAGACCTTTGACCATGATATTTCCCTAATAAAGTTCCCTGTTATGAGGTACACTGGAAAATGGCGGTGTACCTAATGGAGTGTCCAAGTGACATCAGATCAAACAGCCAATCAGAAAGTGGGGGTGAGGGCGGGTGTGGCACTTTTCACTTAAACCAGGGGTGTCGACCTCCAGTCCCCGAGGGGCCGCGTTCCAATATGTGTTCCAAGTTACCCTCGTTAAACGCACCTGCGTGAAAAGATTTTGGTCATTTTCACGTCTGCAGGAGCTAAAACTTTTCACGCAGGTGCACTTAACGAGGGAATTTTGGAAAACATGTTGGAATGCGGCCCCGAGGACTGGAGACCTTTGACCATGATATTTCCCTAATAAAATGCCCTATTAGGTACACCTGAAAATGGCGGTGTACCTAATGGAGTGGTCCGAGTGATGTCACAGATCCAACAGCCAATCAGAAAGTGGGGGTGAGGGCGGGTGTGGCACTTTTCACTTTCACTTAAGCTTTAGCCATGATTTTTCCCTAATGAAGTGGCCTGTGATTAGGTACACCTGAAAATGGCGGTGTACCTAATGGAGTGTCCGAGTGACGTCACAGATCCAACAGCCAATCAGAAAGTGGGGGTGAGGGCGGGTGTGGCACTTTTCACTTAAGCTTGGACCATGATTTTTCCCTAATGAAGTGGCCTGTTATTAGGTACACCTCATGGACACTTCAATAGGTACACTACGCGAGGTAAAAAAATAAATAAATAAATAAATAAATGAATAAGAAAGTGTAGCGAACGATTCTTTTGAACGAATCTTTTGAGTGAACCGAGTCTAAAGAGCCAGTTCACTTAAAAGAACTGGAATGCACATCACTACTGTTGGGTTTCTACTCCCTAGAGAAATACGGACTCTGAATCGTGCTCGTGTACAAAAGCATGTTGTTGTTTTGCAAACCTAAAAAATAAAAAGTAAACTCGTGCCTTTAATGTTGTGCAAGTTTGTTTTTCTTGTCCGAGCCAAAGCCGTCTCTCGACTCTTGTAAATCACAGGAGCACATTGGCCGACTGAAACGGCTTCATTATGCCTTTTAAATGACTGCAGGTCTCTCCGGCAGAGTTTGGAAGCGTAAACACTTCCCCCCCCCCATGTTCTTCTTTTATTTATTTATTCTTTGTCTTTTCTGTACAGAGCGCAGCCGCTGCCAGTGGCGACTTTTTCCCGTCCCGGAGAGGTTAAACATGGCAGCTATCGACACAGACAAGCTCGGGCTGTTTGAGAACGTGACGTCTCTGCGCTCTTTGTTACAGCTGGCTGCCAATGTGTCGGCACTGGCGCTTTCGTTTTTGGTCTTTTCTTTTTTTTTTTCTGACTTGCTCGTTTTCCAAACTTCACAACCGACTTTTTTGTTTAATGTCTGCTTTTTGTATTACCCCCCACACACACACACTCCATTTTTGCTCCTCTTATTTATTATGTTATTTATTTATTATTTATTCAGCACTCTTATTTATTCATTGTTTGTGCCTTCTTGTTTTCATTTTTTTGCGTTGTTTACTTGTATGTATATTGTGTACTATGTCTTGTCACCGTGGGATAGTGGGAACGTAATTTCGATTTCTTTGTGTGTCTTGGCATGTAAAGAAATTGACAATAAAGCAGACTTTGACTCTGACACACACGCACAAAGTATTTTTCCTGTGTAGTTTTTGATGGAACAAAGTAGATTTTGTTTTTCCTTTTGCGACTGCCGCAATTTAACTTGGGGAAAAATGTGACAGGGAAATGTCAACAAAGCCAAAATAGTCTTATCTGTGGATTTGAATGCAAAACTGTTAGTTGTGAATGTTGGATGCCAACCAGAGCAAATTTACGAGGGATCTGATCACTCTTGGGCGAGATAGACCCTAATAAAGGCTCATGCCATCGAAAATGGATCCAAGATAGGCATGAAGTTGGAAAGCGGAGCTGAAATTGGAAGTCGTGAGTACAACGTGCGGCTAACTTGACGCTCTGCTGCCCCCGTGTGGCTCTAGCACACAAGCGCAAGGGCTTCCGGGTGCAAGAAATTTGGATACAAGAATCCCACCTGTCTTTTGGCAAAGACGGAAAAAGTCTCTTCCCCACCGGTCTTTCCCTTCAATTTGATTGCAAAGCGCATGCAAGAAAGTTTCTTCCATCCATCCAGTGTACTGCTGCTAACATAGGAGTTTCCCCATTGAGGGAATAATAAAGGATTATCTTATTTTATCTTATCTTACTCATGCATCGCCGCGTTGACCCACAAGAGGGCGCCATTGACATCATCAAACACTACCACCAAGTGGGATGAAGACTTTATTGTGGTTTCGAGTGGATACATGACACCAAGGCAACGTTGCACCATCAAATAATCATCCAATTCACCCACCCAATCACGTTGACCACCTTCCAGCGCGTCCAAACAAAACATTTGCCAACCACCCTCCCCAATGCTAAAGTTGAGTGACATCATCCATTGTAAATCACATAATAAATTAAGTTGAGCGACATAATCCCTCATGATAATAACTTGAGTAGTAAGCATGCATAAGTCAAAGACCAAAAAAAAGTTGTACCATGCAATTCACTCACCCACTTGCGTTGACCACCTTCCGGACGGAGCGGAGCGTTTGCCAACCTCCCTCCCTCCCCAATGCTAAAGTTGAGTGACATCATCCATTGTAAATCATAATGAATGGAATAAGTAGAAGAAAATTGAATTAAGAGCAAAAAAAAAAAAAAAAAAAAAGCTTTCCCGCTTCACTCTCGGCCCTTCCCCTGCTGCAAACAAGTCCAAGGCCAACCGCTCAGGCGTGACCCTCGCGCCAGATGTACGAGCGAGGGTCTCGTGCCGCCGTCAACGCCGCCGCCGCCGCCTTCCCGCTGCTTTCTGTTTCTCGTGCTTTTTTTTTTCTTCTTGATGCTGAATTATTTTTATTGCTGAATGAATGAAAAAAGAAAAATGGAAGGGCCCGCATGCCGCTCGCCTCCAGGACCTCTCGTCTGAGGAAAAGCAGACAGACAGCCGCCGGTTGGGCAAGGCAGCGCAGCGCAGCCACGGTGGACGGAGGGAAAATGGCGACTCACCCGACCTCGGTCTACATCATCACCACCACGTAGAGCTCAATGAGGACGCTTATCACCAACAGAGCGACAGAGCAGGACGCGCCCTGGGTGGCTGCGGTTGGTTCTAGAGCAAAGATGGCAAACATTGGCGGCTGGGCGGGGCGGGGCTTGATCCTGCTGACATGCAAGTACTCACTCGGAGCGTTGTCCTGGTCCGTGCCGGGGCTACCGATGGGGCCCTTGGCTCCGCTGACGTCGAAGGACTGGGAGTTGATTTTGTCATTGCAGGCGGTGACCTTGCAAATGAACTGGCCTTTGGCCTTGGCGTCCAAAGTGAACTGGGACGGCTCAGGGCCCACTTTGCCGTCGCTTGGTGAGACAGGCACGTTTCCGAACGTCAGCCACGCAAAGCCTTTGACGGCACCGTCGGCGTCACACGTGAGGACATTGCCGCTCCGTTTGATCGTGACCGTGGAAACTGTCAAAAACAGGGGAAGTCGCACTTTGCAATTTTTCTGGGATGGTGCTTTCCTTACTCACCTGCGTAGGTGTACGGGAAGTCGGCGCTAGTCTTAGCAGCATCGTGGTAGCCTGCGGCCTTGCAAGCATAATCACCGTTGTCAGCAGTTCCCGCGTTTGCGATGGTCAACGTGTTCCCTGTGGCGGTGTTCTTATTGTCTACGGCACTTTTGTCCTTGGTCCATGTGACGCTTTGGGCATCACCGGTGAACTGGCACTCTAATTTCGCATCGCAGCCCTCTCCCTTCTTGACTGTGACACCGGAGACGGGAGCTGTTGGGATAGAGAGTCCATTTCAAGGGCGGGCATGTGCAAATTGGGGTCCCGCTTGCATTTTCCAAGGGCCCCCTCATCTCATCATCCAAAGGATGAAATGCACTCAGACGTCAGAGAGGGTGGCCCTTCCAAAAGGTCGGACCTTTTCAACCGGTGCATCGATCAAGCAGATGTCTCAACAGCGCGACACTTATGAACCGAGAAGCAAATGGCGGCAGCGGCAGGCAGCTCTTCTATTTCAACGCCTGCCGTGGTGCTCCCTGAATTGTTTGAGCGGCTACCTCGAGACTTCCAACAAGTGAGTGAAAGGAGCGAGCGCGAGAGGCAAACTTACTTCGGACGTGGACTGGAAACGAGTCAACTTCGTCGTCTCCAGTTGTTTTCGTGGTCCGGTATATCCCGCTTTCAGGTTTTTGCACGTTGAAGAGGCCCAACTCTTTCTTGATGCTGTTGGAGTCGGGATGAAACTTGGGCTTATCAGTGTCAGTGACATCCACAAACTCAGTGCCACCGACTGCTTTAAACTCCCACTTGACAGGCACAGTTGCTTTTGTGGAATCCAATTTGATGGAGCCACCAGCCTTGACGTTGCAATCACTTCCTGCGATGCAGCTTTCTGAAAAAGCCCAAAACAGTTGTATAGAGTTATTCAGCGCGGTCGCAAAGTCCAAGCGCAGGCGGTCAAATCACAAAGACGGCGGCGGACGGGCGGCCCCACGCGCAGATGGACTCGTCAAGTGACTCGCTCGCTTTTCAATTTGCGGGCAAAATCAAATGAGGCTTTTCCAAACATCCATCACGTCTCCTCAGCCAATCTTGCTGAATTGGAGCTGCACACGAGCGAGCGAGCGAGCGCTGGTGTTTTTCCACCAAAAGCAGCCATCCCGGACGATAGTCGTGCGACTTACCGACGGCATCCACAATGACGGTGAACTTGACCGCAGATTCACCAGTTTTGATGGCCAAGTACACGCCAGTGTGCTTTGCTTGCAGGCTGCCCTTCAAGTTATTTGTTGAGCCGTCTGGGGTCAGTTCACTTGGGAGCGCTCCGTCGGGTGTTCCGAATTTCCACGTGTAGCCAGTAGCGGGGGGCTCTATTTTGAGGATGTTGCCAGTTGTGCAGAACACCACCTCATCCTTCTTGCCTTCGCATTCAGTTGTCGTCAGATCTGGAAAAGCAGAGGTGGCCAGCGCATGCTCTTACTCGCACTGTGTACTCAAAGGACACCCAGCAACCATTGCACAGACACAAAGCTACTTCAAGGCCCAAGATAGAGTTGAGCATCGAGCTTTCTTGTGCCGAGCCATTTTGCCCTCAGAATGCCTTTTTTCGTTGTACGAGGAGATTAGAGCTGGCCCAAAGTATCAAAACAATATGACGGATCCAAATCCATCCATCCAAATGCAATTGGCAAAAGGAAGTCGCAAAACATTGCAGGCGTCGCAACAACGTGGGCCTTTTTCAAATCAACATCGCTTTGGACCAACTTGCGATGACAATCAATTGAATGGCTTCCAAGATGTGGCACGCTCCTCGAAAATGGCGGCTTGACGCTTAGGCAATTGTCACCAACTTCATTCGACTGACATCGATCGGACTGTAAAGTGTAAAAAGGTGTTGTCCTACCTGCCGTGTGGACGCACAAGAGCAAGATGATTGTCACGAGCTTCATGCTGACGTCGCTGGCTGGCTGGTGGCCGATGGCTTGACGGCTGGTTGGCTGGCTGGCTGGCGGGCTGGCTGGCGGGCTGGCTGGCTGGTGGCCGATGGCTTGACGGCTGGCTGGCTGGCTGGCTGGCTGGCTGGCTGGCTGGCTGGCTGGCTGGCTGGCTGGCTGGCTGGCTGGCTGGCTGGCGGGCTGGCTGGCTGGCTGGCGGGCTGCTCCGACTCGACAAGCGAATGGAGTGAGTGTCGGACGCGAGCGCTTCCTACTACCCGCGAGCTGCGTGACGTCACGGCGCTTTGACACGCACAGCCCACGCGCGCTTCGTTTGATCTCAAAGCGCCTGCCGCCAAGGCGACCGACCAACTTTGTTCCTCCCGTCATCAGTGAAATAGTTCAAGAGTTCAAGACAAACAGGCAAACGAGTCAGGCCAATGTGCAAAACGCGCTCGCTCAAATGATCGCGGTAAAGTACCCGTCGCGTCTTCCCATCGATCTGGAAAAAACACGCTAAGATGATCGCAATCAAGTACCCATCCGAACTTCCCATCCATCTGGGAAAAAAAAATCATGCTTGAGTTGACTGTTATCCTTCGTCCAGCGGTTGCGTAACATGACCTCGCTATCAGCACGCATTCTTTCAAGCGGACTCAAAAGAAACAGAAACAAACAAATATGTGGATTGCTTTGATTTTGGCACACGATCCTTTCTGTTTCTTGGCGAAGTATGATGTCATTGGAATCAAGCAACTTTGAAGCCATTTGCAATGGAAACGTCTGGAATGGCAATCGTAAGGACGGAACGTCCTTTTCTCTCCGGCTTGCGCAACAACGTCGTCAGAAGTCAAAGCCTTCAAACGGCTCGAGTGGCACTTTGCGACCGGGCCCGCGGTCCGCGCCTTTGACACCACTGCCGCCACTTTGCATCAGAGGACAAAGGCAAAGCTCAAACACCTGCGAGCCTTTTTCCATGCCAATGTTGCATCATCTTCATGACTGCTGTTGCCAAAGGGATGGATTGCAAAGTTTTCCAAAGAGCCTCGCCGACCGATTAAATCGGATATATATGCCATTAACTACCCACACCGTTTTTTATTTGTTTTGTGATCAATTTATTTGATTCATTTATCATTTTATTATGAACTCTTCTACAGTATACAAATATGCACACTCACAATGTTCAGAAAAACACAATTAAGTGTGCGTGCTGTTTAGTCGTCCACAATAATAGCGACAATTGCATCGATTCGTGAACAGCATCGCCCAGCTCGCCGCCACGTGAGACCTAAGTGACGAGACAGAAGCCACAGTGTGAGGTGGAAACATTTGACATCAACACACCAGGGGGTCCCGATTGAGTCCTGGTCGGACATCGCCGGGACCTTGGTTTTTTTGTTCCTTTCCATTTCTTTTTGAGGAAGCAAATGACGGTGTCTGATACAGACGCACACTTGGGAGCCCTGAAAATGAAGAATGGCTACGCAAGGGAAGGGAGGGAATCAAGTCGTGGAAGGTGACCGACCTGGAGCAACGGATGGCGGGCGACTTCCCGCCCAAACAAATCCGAAACAATGTTAGGCATCAGGTGACCGCCCCGCCCCGCCCCTCTCCGCCTCATAAAATAAATAAATCGAGTCTCTTCCCAAACGTCAGCGAGTAGTGCAAAGAGCTTTTTAGCGTGACCTCTTCACCTCCCCACCCCACCACGCTAGGTAACAACAAATCAAGTGCTGGAGTAGTTTTGGGGAGAAAAAACTTTTTGTCAAAGGTCTTGCAAATCGATGACTGGCTTGGTGTTTTCACTCGCGGCCCCGCCAAGGCAACGATGGGGGGGGTCAAGGCGACCGGACCATTCGGCGGTTGCTGAAGCGTTAGCTTACAGTCACGTCCCGACGTGTTATTTCTTCTTCTTGAATAAGCTTTTGATTTTGGAGGAGGAGCGCTTGATTCTCTCTCCGTTGTCACTGGAGTCCTGGGAGGAGGCGCTCGGGAGCTTGCGTTCTCGCCCCACGCTGCGGCCCTCCGAGTCCAGAGAGGTGAGCGACGGGTAGCGGCCCACCGAGGCCGGCGTGCCGGCGGGCAACGTGCTGAAGCTGTACGACTTCTCCAGGACGCCGTTGTGCCCGGGCGCCGCGCGGGTGAGGTCCGGCGACGGCGAGGTGGACGGCGGGCCCGACGGGGTGGGGGCGGGCGTGGGGGGCAGAGGAGGCGGGGTGGAGTCTCCGCCGTTGCTGCCGGCGGACGCCGGCAACTCGTGACACTGGTTGAAGAGCAGCAATTCCTCGCGGGAAATCCTGCGCCACGGCTTTTCCAGGCTGACAAAGTGCGGCGGCTTGCGGCCCATCGACGGGTTCGGAGCGTCTGTCTCGGGGCTATCCGAGCTGAACGTGACATATTCGTCGTCCGCCTCGAGGGCATAGGAGAGCGACGAGCCGGCCGCGGAAAGCAGGTCGGGATCGGCCGACAAGACGGAGGGCGGCGGCGGCGGCGAGCTCGCGAGGCTGCGGCGGGAGCGGCACGCGCCGCCGCTGTTGCGCGTCAACGCCGGCCGCATCAAGGTAGCTTCAAAGGAACAAAGAAAGATGCAAAAGGATTTGACGGCGTTTGCTGCAATTTCAACCTCGTCTGTCACATTCGATCAAAGACACTGTGTCCTCGTCAATAGCTCACCGGTGAATTGCGGGACGATGGGAGGCGTGTCTTCGTCCAGGTCGTCCACGCCGCCGGCTATGGGGTACGGCGGGACGGAGACGCGCGGCATCACCACCCAACTGTGGTCCGAGTACAGGCTGGCCGTCAGACTGGGCAGCCCCGAGTTGTTGACCACGGGGAAGCCGCAGAGCCTCTCGATCTGCTGCCAGCGGTGCAGGCGCTCCCTCAGGCACGCCGTCACCTCCGACAAGGATTTCCTGGAGAAGGGCAAAAGCGGCTTGAGTCGGCCGCACTAAAAAGCCCCCCCCACCCCACGCCAAACCTTACTTGGCCTCCAGTATCTTGTGGTCCACCTCATCCAGGGACGAGCTGTGCGCCACGTGAAGCGTTCCAAACACAGAACTTCTTTTCTTTTTGATTTTCTCTGCCTGGAAGCCAAAAGGGAATGGAAAGGAAAGGAAAGCGTGGCGGCGCAGAGGCCCGGCGACGGACGCTCACCTCGTCCTTGGCGACGCAGAGTTGTAACTCGGCGCTCTGTTTCTTGATGTTGTAGTACTGAACCTCCACTTCGTGCGTGAGCTGCAGCCACGTCTGCAGAGCTTCCGGCAGCGACCGCTCGGACTGCATCTCCTTCTCGGCTCGCTTGAGGGCCTTTCGGACCTACGCGGGGCGGGGAGGGGGGGCGCTTTAGGGGTTTACGCGAGTGCGAACGAGCGAGCGAGCGTGCTTCACCTGCACGAGCTCCTCCTCCGCGTATTTGAGGCGGCTAAGCTCGCATTCGGCACCCTCCCGCAGGTCCCTGAGTCTGTGGGCCTCCTTCTTGGCTCCGGTGATCTCGTCCCTCATCTTCTGCTCAAGATTCTGCTTCTCCACAATCACCGTTCGGTTCTCTTCCTGAGCCTTTT
The DNA here is from genome assembly GCF_901709675.1 of Syngnathus acus. NCBI lineage: Eukaryota > Metazoa > Chordata > Actinopteri > Syngnathiformes > Syngnathidae > Syngnathus > Syngnathus acus. The sequence goes on from NC_051095.1 coordinate 1,676,740, forward strand.
CCAAACTGAAAGGAAGGAAGCCCGTTTGGAGGATTTGCTCGCCTTTTACAGCCGGCCAACGATTCGATTCTCTGACCGACTCTGCAGATCGAGGAGGCTTTGCTCTGCCTTTTGCAGGCTCTCCAGATCCTTCATCATCTGCCAGATGTGCACCTTGCTGGACTTATTCTGCACGTAGGCAAACCAGCAGCCGCCCACGCCGATCACGATGGAGATCATGAGGACAAAGTCTTTCACCCAGTTGTGTTGTGGACCTGAGGGGAGAAGAGTGGGGGGTGTAAGGGGGGGGGGGGGGGGAGCAGCGGTGACATTTGAAGCAGCGTGCGGGCAGCTGGGCGATCAGGTCAAGACTTACGCAGCGGGGGTCCGAAAAGAACCGCGTCCAGCGCCTTGAGGTTGAGTTTTTGTTTGTGGCGCTGGTCGGACACCTTGAGCTGTAAGGACAGGAACGACGGCTCATTGGCGGCGATTCTGCAACGCAAAGGCAGATAGATAGATGATCACCAGAGTGTCCGCGGCGACGTCTTTGAGGATCCAAGACCGCACCTTGAGACCGGTCGCTCACGACTTTGCATTTCGGTTTGAGACTGCCCTATTTTAAGACGAGAGGCTGTAACGTGATCGATCCCGCGCTTGCGTCTTCCCCCATGTTACCCGCGCTGCACTCGCTCCAGGCAGCCACAAGAGGGCAGCATTGCAAGACGAATAGACTTGTTCACAACAAACAGCTCAAGCTCAAAAACTCACCGCGGCAATGTGTTGCCGGTCACACGGAAGTCCCGGAAGTTCTTTTCGTACTGAGGCAGCTCCACCGACTCCTTCAACCACCGTACCGTGTCTTCTACCGTCCAGTTGTGGACTGACAGACAGACACAAAAAGCCGTACAATTATCTGACCGGGTCCGGCAAATGCAGTCTGATCTGTGTTTGCTCTCTTTTCCGGGTGTCACTCGCTGTCGTTATGCAAAGTGTGACGTGTATTTGCCTTCACAGGTCTTCCAGCCCTTCCACAGCTCCTCCACGGTGATGTGCTGGTCCTCGCGATGCAAGTTGCTGTGCTTGTTGGTCTGCTGCTGCTTCATGTCTTCCCTTATGAACTAAGGAGAGATCAGATGTGTATGAGCATCTTGACAAATTGATGTATTTACGGCTCACTTTTTCGATTGACACTCTTTCAGCTCGCTCTCTCTCTCTCTTTCTTTCGCTCTCGCTCTCTCGCTCCTTTTCTTCCTTTTATGGACCTAGAAAAGGCAGCAAGGGTTCCGCTTCCACCTGCCCGAGTTTCCAAGAGTCCTTCTTTTGAACTTCACGGTCCTGTGGAGAAGTCTTAGCCCCAACAAAAGAAATGCCAGAGTACCTTTTGCCCTTAATTGTACCATTTTGATGAGGAAAGGTTGAACAGTAGAGCATGCTCACATTTCAACCTCAGTATAATTATCGTCAATACCGAGTTCTGTTGATGGCTCCCTCCAATGTTTGCTATTTGTGATTTGAATTTCCCATCCAGTTTCAGCTCCGACTGATAGCCAGTCTCAGGTTCGGGGAGTTCCCATCCCTCAGTTGTGCTCCAAAAGCATATTTGGACGATGCAAATGGCTTCAGGCAACCTCACTGTGGTGACATTGCCAGAAAAGAAGAACCGAACGGTAAACAAAGATATCGTGAGAAGAACACGGGGCGACAGTGGAGCGACAGGACGCTCAACTCATCGCTACGTTTCACGACGACACGGTTCCGAGACTATAAATAATCATCAATAGGCTGATGTTGGTGTTGCTTCAGGTGGACGAGACAGGCGGGCGGGTAGAAGAGTTTGATCAAAGCTTCAGCGTGATGAAATGGCTCTTTGGGGAGTTTTCTTTGGAGGTCCAAAAATGCATGCAGCCATGATGGAAAAAAGCACGACGAGGATCACCTCGTTTGATAAAATGACCGCAATGCTAAATTCCTATCAAGTCGTTGAACGCCACACCAGATGTGGAGATCAAGCTAGAATCAGTCAGTAATGGGGTCACCTGGAACATCTTGGTGGTCCCAGCTCTAGCGTGTTCCTGTCTCGGACTCTTTGCGACACTTCCTCACATGGACGATCCAAAATGCTTGAAATGCAGGTGATGGAAAAGTGGACGTCGAGTTGATGGATGTTCCATGACAGCAATGACAAATGCCTTCATTAGCCTCTCAACTTTTGGGCTTTGGGATGAGAACCAAAGGCAGTCAGCGCCAGTGGAATCTTGGTTGGACGGTGTAGGGTGTCAAGCAGTGGCGCTGGGAATGGCAGACATCTTGAGAAGAAACTCTAATCTTACTGTCTCCGCCTACAAAGTCTTTCCCCAGAATGGCCCCGATACAGTCGCTGCATCCAGAAGCTTTTGTCCTTCGGAGCTGCTGTCAGGGGACACGAGTCACTCGAGCGCTTCCTTCCTAAGGGAGTTCTGCCGCTTCGAGGGGATTTTTAAAACGATGGTCAATCACGGATGCTTTCAAGCAAGGCGCTGTGGGGAACCTGCAAGTTGAAACTTCAAACAAGCTGTGCCGTCGGTCCCACATTTGTGGCGTCAATTCCGAAAGCCAAGCGCAAGACCTCCTTTGAAAAGTTCTTGCAAACACTTGGCATGAAAAAACAAAAATACGCCACGACATTACGCACTTTTCGAGGAGTCACAAACTTGGAAAGATGATGCGGTGATTGACCCGCACGCCAATGATAATAGTGAGTGGCTAGCAACAGCTAGCTCCTAGCAGCTAGCTGTGAGTTTGGGGCTTGAAGTTTGGGTAATTGTTTTTTTTTTTTAATCTATTTTTTTTGCATCAGGTTCTGTTCCCGTTTGGTGTTTCATCTCTATGTCAGTCCTGTCACGAGCGAGGCCTTGTCAGAACAAAGACGCAAAACAGAAGGTCACTGACTCGGTAATCAGCGAGGTCACGCTGGGTCAGCGAGCTCTCGGGTGTCAGCACAAGCGGATGCCCAAAGAAAGCAAGCAGAGACTTTGAGGTGACTAGTTCGAAGTCAACTCCAGACAAACTCATTGCTTTCAACCAAATGACCCGACGTCTGTACAAGAGACTCAGATGCACACACAAAAAAAAAAAGATACGTTTGCAAAACCCACCTCTACGCTCTCGTTCACTTCGATGCCGCCGTCGTTGTCGTCGTCAAGCTCTTTGTGGATGTGTCGCAAGGCCACCAGGCTGAAGCGATCCGCATCGCTCACGCACGGCGGCATGACCATGAGGCACGGGTCTAGATGGACACACACACACACACGTGCGTCAGCTCAGCCGCCCGGAGCAGAAATGTCTAAAATACACCCAAACGCTTGCCAATTAAGGCAATTTTTTTTATTTATTTTTTTTATCTTTTTATTCTATTTATTCTATTTATTTTTTATCTCATGCGCGGATCGGTTGGCACTTTTTAAATTTCGTTGTACATGTAACAATGACAAATAAAGATCTATCTATCTATCTACAAACTTGATGGTTTAAACGACGGCCGACCTTGCGGATGAGCCTTCAAGTGTACGAGAGCTAAACGCAAGCGCAAAACGCGGGCCGGTGTCAAAGTCAGTTCAAGAGCGCCGGTGCGGGAAGCAGATTCATTCTGGCTATGCCTTGCGTGGAAGGGAAGTGGTCGCCCTGTCACTTTTCACAAGTTGTGGAAGACGAATTGGGGCATGACGGTCCATCTACGTCACAGGTGTCAAACTAAAGGCCCGGGGGCCGGATCTGGCCCGCTGTGTCATTTTATGTGGCCCGCAAAGGCAACTCGTGTGTCAACTCAATGTTTCTTGTTAAATTACCAAAATTGAAAATTGTCTTCCAATGAGATATTGCAATGATTTATTTTTTTTTTTTTGAAAGCCCACTTTGAAAAGAAATTTGAAAATTGCTCAACTTTTTTTGATGCCGTTTTGTGTTTGCAAATAATATAAAAAACTCGTGTGACACCCCCTCAATTTTGAGTCAAGCAAGAGGAGATGTTGGACTGGACACTGAGTTTGGACCAGGGTGGCATCGCGAGAAAGTCGGCGGCGGGGCGAAAACGGTGGCGGCTTCCATTAACGACAAAATGCTACGGGGGCTGTCACACAAAGATTTCATGTGATGTTGCATATTGGACTTGAATCATGTGTCATGCTTTCTTTACTTTACTGGCCAGACAGGCTCTCAGCTTCAAGCGTTGCTTGTTTAGTTCCAGTTTGTCGGGACTTGAAGTCAAATTAGCTTGAATGCTATCAGACAGGCAACTCGACTCAACTTCAAAGTTGTTTAAAGTGGACATAGTATGAAAAATGTCCTTTTGAATTTGTAAAGCTGCGCCTGTTCATCCGTCAAAATCGGCTGTGAATTTAATGACGATAGCACCCTGATAGTGAGTTTCTTTGTCCGCAACGAGCCATTTCCAAGTGACGGCTCACGGATTCACGATGGTATGAAAAGGTTAAGGGTAAGCACGGCTGCAGAGTCAGCACAATCGCTAACAGCCTTATACGGGGCACGCAGGAATGGTTGGTCAAAATGTCAACGTGATGGTGGGATGGGCTGCGGGGCCAAGGCGAGTGTACAGGAAGTCTGTACTATTTTTGAAAAAAACAAAACAGGAATTGTTTTCAATTGTAAAAGAAAAATGGATGCCTTAGGGATTTTTTTTTTTCATCTTCTGTTTTGTCAATTGTCACCAGTTTTTTTTATTGTTGGCCTAATTCTGTTCTGCATGTTCACCAAACTCTTCCGAAGATACCTTCTGAAGCTTAAGAAGAAAGACAATCCTGAGATATTTTTAAAAAGCGTCATTTACAGTGACAGGTTTTAGTCTGTGAAAATGGCAACAACGTGAGCATGAGCCTTCTCAGTTGTCGTCTTGTTTGATTGTGTGCTGAGGGATGGTCGTGAGCAACTACGTGACAGGAAGTCACTGGCGGTGACCGGGAGAGGAGGTGGCAAAATCAAAACAGCCGGTCCCAAAAGACTGCAAAATTGGAAAGCACAGAGTTATTTTTAGCAAAGCGGGCTCCCGTTTGTCAGCAACAATGGCAGAGGTCTCCCCGCACGTGCACATGCAGTAAGCACTCATTTACTTGGCCGGCTGTCACAAACGTGCTTCAAAAAACAGCAAAGAGTTGCGCTGTCGGCCTTCCTGCTAGATGCTGTTTTTCTTGTTTTGTTTTAAGCGTCGCAGTGTATTTTTTTTCTCCTCGGAACTTTAACTTTAACTTTCGGTTCTGGCAATGCTACAGTGGCCGTGTGTCCTCAAGCAATAACTGCCCTCTGTCCCCCTTTCCGATTGGTCCATCGAAAACAACCAGGGTGCCTGAAAGCCTCGTTAAATCATCACTAATCCTATCTTAGTCAAAAGGCTGGAAGTTGTACTCGAGCGTCAGGTCCCAGCCAAAAACTTCCAGAAAAGGAGATGCTCTTTGCAGGCCGGATTCTGCGGGGAGCTTTGAAAAACAGCCTGTGAACACGAGATTTGCCGTGTCCACGACTTCAGCGATCCGGGCTGTCGTGGACAAAAAGGACAACCAGACGCGGGCACTCCCGGCACTGGAAAAGAGAAGAAGATCTTTGAAACAATGCTTGGCGACCAGGAAGCGCTGACATACAAAGCAAGTCACACGTCACGCGAGAGAGGCGTCACTCAGATCCAGTTGGATCGCATTGCTAGGATGCCACGATGTGCCCGCAGTTAGCATTCCCATGCTAACCACCGAGGTTAGCGCATGTAGTTTGAGTTCAATCCCCAAAGACGGGCTTCCAGGAGCAGGTCGGCTTTCACTTCTGGGGTCTGCGCTTGTTAACCTGCTCATTGCTAGCGAACACGAGTCAGCACGTTAACAGCAGCGAAGCGCATGCCCGAGAAATCCACACCTCCCAGCGAGAGAGTCCCCGACAGACGCGAGGTGACTGAAACCGGCTGGCGCGGGGCCGGAAGTTTCTCTCTACAAGAGATGGGCCACGGCGACCGTCTCGGGTGTCCGCGAAGGGCGCCGCTTTGGACGCTTCCCGTGTCAAGCGGGTGACAAGCCTCAGCAATGGCGCACACGAGTCAGAGCCGACCGACCCAAACGGGCAGGTGCGCTCGCCATGTCATAGAAGCAAGGACAAAGGCACCGCAGCTTCTCCATTTGGCGCAGCCGGACTGGGCCGTTCGTATGTTCATATTTCATGTATCCCGCTCGCCATCGCTGTCAAGACTTCATTTTGTCCGGTGCCGACAAGAAACGACATCCAAACTTTGATGTCTTGAAATACAGCCGGCGGTGGAGGTCACTTCCGCCAGCCACCGAGGGCCCAGGCAGCCAAATGCAGCGCGGTGCCAAGCAGGGGATAAACACCTTTTTATGTGTGGCTCACAACAGACGCTACTGTGTCCAATGCTTGTACGCTGAAGGTCCGGCGGTTAGTGCGCACTGGGACTTCCTACGACCACCTGCGACCTTGGAACAAGAGAATTAGCACCTGGGAAAGAAGTATTAAGTCAGCCGCCTGGTGGAAAACAAGCAAGGAAACCTCAGCGGTAACTTTATAAATACTCTCAGAGGGCTCTGCTCTCAGGCCTCATTAGGTTGCATAACAAGCCTAAAGACCACGGCCTGAGACGGACGGGGGGGATGCAGCAGCTGTCCACCTCAATGCACGCCCAATGGGCAAGGTGGCGGCAGAACGAGGCTGACTTTCACAACGGGCCGTTAGAAAACATATTGGAACACGCTACAGTAGCAAAACACTAATACGGCGAATAATAAGTGAGACGGCCATCGGACAATCGGCCTCGTGTTGACACATGACTGGCTTTGGAGCTGCTTGACGCTGAAATGCAGCAGTGTCCATGACGGAATAGAAACCAGAAGTGGCACAAGGCTTCATTCTCTACTTTATTTATATATATATATATATATATATATATATATATATATATATATATATATATATATTTATATACATATATATATATATATATTATTATATAAACTAATTTGCCACGGGGGGTGACTTTGAGAGCGGTGAGTTTACACGCCCAATCACACGGCGTCTTTCCAAAGCGCCTCTACGGAAGCGTGGCTCGGCCAATTTAGCGCACACCTTTTTGAAACAATCAATTATACTTAAAACCATCAAATTAGCAATTTGACTTCCTTACATTTTTAGCAAATTGCTATCATGTAGACAAGATACTTAAAAGCTTTCTTACTCGTGCATGCCCAAGTTAAGCATTATGGGGTAAATGCTACGTTTATAGCATCTAGCTCCAAGTATGTTGGAAAATACTTGCGAGTACGTTCAAACGTATCTGCCCGTACAAAAGTGTCTACTCAACGATGGCAACTCCGTACCTCTACGGAATGTGTCGCATTCTGTTCAAATACAAGTTGTTTAATGGTTTCTAATTATTGCAACATTGACGCTAAAATTGCAGTAGCACGCCTAAGTGTTAGCATTAAGCTATAGCAGAACTCCCTAATAGTTATGTGGTTCAATTAAATACACATGTAATTCATGTAGGTCTTGCCACAAAATCGAGAATCTTTGTTTACAAAAAAAAAAAGGATGATGAAAACCCAAAGGGAATATGCTGAACACCGAACATTCTATAAAATCCCGGGAACCAGTTTCGCTGGTTCCCAGGTATCCTCCACCTCCTGTCAATGTTAGATGTCCAAAACGGATTGTGTGCTGTGCGCCAACAGCCTGCGGTGTAAACATTTTTGAGAGAGAGAGAGAGAAGGGGAAGGAAAAAAAAAAGCAAACATTTCCACATTAGCATTTTAAATGTCAGGTGGAGTTGACAGAAAGCCGGACCTGCCAACGTGTGCGTCACGCCCAGGGGTCCTTTCGTCCTTTTAAAACGTTCTGGGGGATTTTCCCGACGTTGTCAATGTAGGCTACGTGCTGCAAGCTCTACGAAAGGGCTACAACGCGACGCCGTGACCCCAGATTCCTTCACGTGTGTCACAAACGTCGGTAAGAGTCCTGCCAGCGAGTTAAGGCGGCCGGTTGCCAGCTGTCATAGATCATAGCTGCTTGACGACGTGCCAACATGTCTCCGGGTCCATACTTAAGATGTTTAACCCAAATCCAGATTCAGAAAGTTCTCATCGGATTGTTTACATGAGAAGACTTGCAGTATCCCCCGATTTCAAAAATGACCATACGTGTACCGTGGCTGCGGGAAGCTGTGCGCGCGGTATGCTTACCTGGGCTAGCTTCATTTCCAGTATCCGCCGAATTGGAGCCTAGTACCGCAGAGATGACGAGTCCACGCAGCAACACGATCAGCACCGCGGGGATGATGCACATCGTGGACGTGTGGGTGGGAGAAGATCCGGCAATGGGCTAAGGCGTGGGGATCATGGGCCAAATGAGTAGTTTGGGAGATATTCACAGGAAAATGCAGCGCTCATTGAGGTTTGGTGAAACTAATGGCCTCCACAGGTACTTTGAGAGGGGCTGCAGGCTCCCCCATGATATCAGCTGTCAACTAAATCACGCATCTGATCGTGCGCGGCGGGGGGTGGAGGGGGGCGCTTACGTTCAGGAATCCCAAACGTTCAAACCGGGCCCCTTCAAAAAATAAACGTTCGATCTGTGGAATCGCGTGTAAAATTCCCACGCCAGCCTCCGCGAGTTGTTGCCAAGTAGTGCCCTACTTCCACGTACAGTGGAATATAAACACGTCGGTCCCGATCCGGCTTCTCTCTTTACCACAAAGCTGCCTATTTGAAAAAATAGACAGAAAAAAAGCATTTCCTCCTCCGGTTCCCAAGGAAGCACATGGTTGATGCCCCCGGCGCGTTATTTGTTCCGTGGGTCCGCTTCGAGAGGTCCGGTGCGGCGTGGGGATCTGCATGCCATCGCCGCTAGCTCGCCGGCGAACGCGCACGGGGAGGGCGGGCGCGTCGAACAGGGGCGGAAGTCGTTATGCAAATTGGAAATAGGGGGCGGGGAATGGGGGAGCGGTAATACAGTAGTGCGTGTACGCGTGTACGCGTGTACATGCGTGTGTCATTGCCAGTCTGGAAGCTGCGTCACTGCCCGGCCCGCATTTGGCTCAGCTGCTCTGGAGGTTTAAAAAAAAAAAAGAAAAAGAAAAAAGGCTGGTCTGTCAGAATTGTTTCCTCATCTTCCGATTGGCTGCAGCGTCCCGACATGGCATGTCGCGATTGGCTGTCACGAGAATGGCGGAGGCGGAGCTTGTACTTCCACGGCGACGACGGCGCAAAAAAGACAGAAACGAGCAGTTATGAAACAAATGGAGTTAATGTTATGTGACGTTTCTTGGAACACAGCACATGAAAGAATGAATATGTGGAACCGGGATATATGGCGTGAATATCTGTCGCGCCCATGCCCAATGACGTGCATTTTAGTCTACATCCAGCAGATGGTGCTGTTTTCTTGTTTTAGCCTAGTGGCACTGTTCTACTGCCTAAAATGTTCAAATATTTAATGCGCTTTTCCTTTAATATATATTTTTTTTAGTTCACATCAAACCGAGAATCTCACAAAAAATAGGTCCATAATTGTACAAAAGGAGGTAGAGGACTGAGCTTCGTTGCAAGGCTTGGTCAGCTTAAACTGGTTGAAAAATCTGATTTGTAATAAGGAACGTTCACACAATTGGACTGAAGAGAGATGCAACAATAAAAAGAGTGGTTGGGGTTTGCCCGATAATGTCAAATGTCTCCCTTTTCTAAACAGTAAGAACCCCTTCCCCTGACCTTTTTGCAGCCTGACATGAGTTAAGAGTTATTTGACCCTTAATGTTGAACAAATCTGCACTGTGTTGACGAGCACATGGGACACTCCAGATTTCACTTTTGATCTAACCTTTATTGATCCAGGCAAAATATACATCTGACAACTCATTTGCTGTGCCGACCAGACCACTGCTCAATAAAAAAAAAAAAACCAATAACATGATTATAGAATCAATAGACGTCGACTTATACATGTCATTAATTTATTAGCTCACTAAATTGTATTTACAGGATTAAACAAAAAGACAACGTATGTCCTGGGCGGCACTATAGGGCACTGGTTAGCACGCCCGCCTCACAGTTCAGAAGTTGGGGGTTCAATTCCGGCGCCGGGCTTCTTGTGTGGAGTTTGCATGTTTTACTCGTGCCTGCGTGGGTTTTCTCTGGGTACTCCACTTTCCCCTCCACGTTCCAATAACACGAGAGGCCGATTGATCGCTCTAAATTGTCCGTTTTTGTGTGTGCCCTACGATTGGCTGGCAACCGGTTCAGAGTGTCCTCGGGTTACGGCGCAGACAGGTGGGATAGACTCCAGGGCGCCAGTGATCTCGTGAGGAAAAGTGGCTCGGAAGAAGATGAATGAACGAATGAATGAATGCGCAGACAGTCCTTGCACTTCTTTCTTGGCCTTTTTCATCTTCATGTCCTCCGGACCGGGCCTCATCCCACAGCTCACCTACGCCAGTACTGAGCACATGCAGGTCATGAGCGGCAAATGAATAGAAAAAAAATCGCTGTCATGTTACAAATCGTCGTTAGGAAACGACTAAGAATAGAGTAAGTGAAAAGAAAGACGGTCATATGGGTGACATTCATGCTTATATTTTGTTTTTATAAATTAAGTGTTGAAATGATGAGTCAGCATAGGCGGGGCCCAACCATGATAGATTTTTTTTTTGTCAGCCAATTCTTGGTGAGAAATTTCAATAACCGATTAATCAGCCGATGAATAAAATCTTTTTTTTTTTTGAAGACCTTGTGTTCCTGATTGTCGTAGGCGGGCGCCATTGAAGCACAAAAGTGCGTGTACATGATGCTTATGTGCCGTCTCGAGTTCAACCCTAGCCATCCGAGAGTGCGTCACTTACTTGAGCAAACTTGTGAATCTGTTCGACCACGGCGGCGAAGAGGGCACCCACGCTTTCGTCGATCAGACTCTGCATGTAATGCACAGCCTCCTCGTCCGATAGGTCCAGCCGGAACTTGTCCTGCACTTTCTTGACTGTCTTGTCGGGCTCCAAGGCAATGTCGGGAATATTGGCGTCCACCATGAGGGAGAAGAGATTGAGAATCAGGTTGGAGTACCTGCGCAGGTGCAGGAAGGCGGTGTAGCACTGCTTCCGGAACTCCTGGTACTGCTCGCTTTGCATGCCCCCCATGCCCTCCACCATCTCCTTGCTCAGCTTCATAGGCGGCGGAAGCGGCTTGGGATCGCGGCCCAGGATGTAGCCAAAATCGATATGGAAGAGTTTCCCTGGAGGAGGGCAAAGGTGGAGAAGCTATTTGTGAAACGCACTTTGGGGTGGGGAGGACTCTCGGGACCGTACCGGTCTTGGTCAGGAGCAGATTGTCCAGGTGTCGGTCTCCGACGCCCAGGATGTAAGTGATGACGCAGTAACCGGCTGAAACGCAGCAGAACCGCCGTTGAGATCCGCCGTCCCCAGATGAGTGGTCCCGAAGAAAACAGACTCACCGCAGCTCTTCACGTAGGTGTCCATCACCTCCGGGCTGATGCCGTACGGCCCCTTTTCACTCGGCGCATGCTTCCTGAAGAAGCTCTAAAAGTGGCATCGGCATCTCGTCACCAGCGAATCGACACCACTTTGAAACGATTCCATTTGATGACAAATAATAATAACGCATCTCTGTCAGCTATCTCTGATGCGCTTAGTACACTAAGACCTTTGGAGAAGAGCCTGGAAGACACAAACGCTAGCTTTTATGAAGTATGAAAGGCTTTTGGTGTCGGAGAGGGGTTGACGTGACGATGTTATGGGTAACTAGCGATTGGACATGATTTTGAGGTCGCGACGCGTTGATGCTAGCGCGGACTAGCAACGTGCTAGCATCTCCAACGATACGGTGTCGGATGCGATACTGATCAAACGCGAGTGGCCCTGACCTGAATGTTGCCTTCCGTTGCCAGCACTTCGGCCACTGGAACCGACTGGACAAACTGCATGAAACCTGAAAAACAACAATAATTACAATCTTGAATTACTGAGCCACGCTCCTTTCCGCCGCTGTCGTCGCTACCATGCTTGGTGCTGGTGGCTAACACTTTGTAGGGCGTCAACTTCAGGTCCAGGTTCTCCTTCCTTAATAACTGAAAAAAATATATAGTGTCATTACTGACACAACACAAATAATACATTGGTTTGTTGATGTTATTTAGACATGCAAAAATGATTTGTATGAAAAAACAGAAAACAACTGTTGTATTGTCAAGTTAAAAACTTCAAAAATGTTGGTTTTTTTTTTTTGTCTTTTTGCCAAAGGTATGTTGACATTATTTCGACTTGTAAAAATGAGTTGTATCAAAAAAAAGAGAAAACAACAGTTGTATTGAACGTATTTGTAAAAACGTATACAGAACACACCTACGTAAATCAAGTTGAAAAACTTCCAAAATTATTTTTTTGCCAAAAGTCATCAGACTGAAATGTCATCAACGGGTAACAATGAAAGCGGCGTGCGAGCATGTACTTTATCCATGAGCGAGATGATTTGAAGGATAAGCTGATCCTGTCTCAGGTCGTCGCCGTGTTTGAAGATGACCGAATAGGTGGTGCCGGCCTCCGTTTTGAAGATCAGCTTGGCGGGCATTAGCGCGCTCTGATTGGAGAGAGCCGAACACGAGTAAGCTGCCAGCGTCGAAATAGCCCATAAAAAAAAAAATTATTTTAAAAAAAAGGTTCGAGAGCAAGAGCTTTGCCAGACCTTAAAGAGCGTCGCCGTCTCGGGGACGATGCCTCTGATCCGGATCTGAGGCTCCAGCGGGAGTGGGATCGGCTCGATTTCCGAGAGGTACACCTTCTCGTTGTCGGCCAGAAGCGTCTGCAACCGCTCAGTCTGGAGGGGGAAAAAAAAAAAAAAACCCGCGCACAAACGACTATTATGACCTCGTTATTAGGGTCACCTAGCAAAAAAGGAAGACATGACCAGATTTCCATAACTCGCGTCACAATAAGGTGCAGCTTGGCAGATAACATCAATAAATATTCCTTAAAAAAGATGTTGTAAAAAAAAAAAAAAGACCCCAAAAAATTGTTGCCCTGGGTCAACGCTAACACTCAACGGGGAAACAACATAGGCTAACAGTTAGCATCTATCTGGCAATGTTGCTGCCGATTAACACGAGGATATGAACGCAAACGATGCAGAAAAGCAACACGGGAGTGTTCAGATTAAAAATACGCACGGGGCATTTATTTGTGTTCCTCTTTAATTTGACAAAAATGAAAGAAAAAAAAAAAAAAAAAGGATATTTGGTTGATATCAATGGGGAAAGATGATTTGAAATCCCAGTGTGGTCACGCAAAGAAATACAACGCGTTCCTTCCGAGGGATCATTTTCAAGGTACGTATGGCCCTGATTTTGCTGCACCTTCTTTTTGCGATTGCCGCTCTCCCTCTGCACAGCCTTCATCAACTGCACCAGCCGGTCCACAAAGGTCTGCTGGGTGGCTAGGAGCGAGCGCATCACCCTCACGCTCTTATCGCCCTGAAGATGAGGAACGGGGTTAGCGAAGGAACGGGCCACGATGGTCGAGGGCTACTTTGGTTGGCGAACCTTGAGCAAAGCTTGGCTGAACCGCCTCATGACGTTTAGGTACATCTCGTGAGTCTTGGGGTCTCTCTGCTGCGTGTCCTGGTCCTCACATTCCACAATAACGTACCTGAGGAGGGAGGGAGGATAACGGGCGGGTTAAAACCTTGACAAGAGATGCGCACACCCACACAAACACACACCTACCAGTACAAGTAGTTGGCCAAGGTCGAGTTCTTGCAAGCACGCGAGATGAGAAATGTGCACAGGTCTTGCTGCAGATGAGAGACAAATTTGGTCTTCTTACTGTGGGCAATGTCTACACATCATGAACACTGAGCAGAAGTGAAAATGTGCCTAACATTGTGTGTAATGAAGGGGTCACCCTCCCCTCCAAAAAGGATTTCTGTTTTGTATCAATTTTAAAGATTTATATCAAATCAAATCAAGATACCATATTTTCCGGAGTATAAGTCGCACCAGCCACAAAATGCATAATAAAGAAGAAAAAGACATCTATAAGTCGCACCATTTTTCGGGGAAATTCCAAATCCAACACCAAGATTAGACATGAATAGACAATAGACATGCGGTTAAGTGTGAAAATGACATGTGAAGTGATATAATAACGTGTTAATAATTTCACATATGGGTCCCTCGTGAGTATACGTCGCACCCCCGGCCAAACTGTGAAAAAAAAACTGCGACTTATAGTCCGGAAAATACAGTAAAGTAACTGTCGATTCATTTAATAATCATCGGTTGCTTATTTTGTCAATTTACGAATCGATCAAATTTTTATTTTTTCCTTTTCATTGCTTTTTTCCAGAAGAAGGGCATCATTTCAAATTGACAACGGAAAAGATACACAGTTACGATGAAGTTACTGCTTTGGTCTATAACATGTTGTTTTCCGTTACTGCCTTGGTCTGTAACGTGTCACAAACATGTTGATCATTGTTTTCCAAAGTAAAAACGGATGTTTGCATTTATTTACTTACCGTTTTTTTCCATGTATAATGCGCCCCCATGTATAATACGCACCCTAAGAATGGCATGTCGATGCTGGAAAAAAGCCTGTACCCATGTATAATACGCACCCAAATTGTGACTCCTACTTAAGTCCGTCAACGTAAAATTATTTCAGAAAAAAGATCATCTTTGGGAACAACCAGATGTTATTCTGCCGGTCAGTATCACTGCGCATGCAGTAGCAAACTCGATAGCGAAGAAATATGTGAGACTCTCAACGGGATCACCAATATTTGAGTGATGTTCCAGTTATTTATCACAATTATTTATTATAATAATATATATAATAATTATTTATTTATTATTCACAATTAAAAAAAAAAAAAAAAAAAAATTGTACCCATGTATAATGCGCACCCCAGATTTTAGGACAATAAATTAGTTAAATTTTGCGCATTATACATGGAAAAAAACGGTATTTTGATTCAACACAAAGACAAACAGTCTGCTTCCATGGAGGACTGCACAAATTGGAGTATTTACTGAAGAGAGGGTGAAATTCCAAGAATTTGGATGCCTCTCAATTAAACAGGAGCTTGGAACCTTTAATCTACTCTTGAAAATAATTATCCATCTGATAATCGATTGGTTATCAATTATTAGTTGCACCTCAAAAACGTTTTGTGATACTGTTTTTTGTTTTCTAAATACCCCAGTTGCTTTTTTTCCCGTCTCTTTTGCATGTCATCGTTGACACAAACTGTGCTTTTGATCCCTACCTCGAGATTCTCGCCGTCTGCTCCTTCTTTGCCCTTCTGCGCAGTGGTGACGGCTCCACATGTGGCCGTCGGGATCTGGGAGCTGCGCCAACAATAAACAAAGTGTGAAAAGGTGGGCCGAGGGCAAACCCGTGAGATTCCGCCCGAGAAATTTGAATACGCAAGCGGCCCGTGTGCAAAAGACAAATAATGACGGGTCAGGCAGCATTTCCGAGTTAAATTTAGGCCAAGAGCTGAATGGCGGCCAAAACGCAGCAGCGCTGACCTGTCCAGTGCGGAGTCATCTGAGAGTCCCTGGGCATCTCTCTTGCTGCCTGGCTCCAGGCCTCCTTGGATATCACTAAAGTTCTCATACTTGAGAGCCTGCACCAGCTGGAGAAGATACATGAGCAGGTCCTGCAGGGTGTGCGAGGCAAAAATGAAAGCATTTGCCAAGTCGCGATTAAAAACACCAAAGAAAGTTGCTTCTGCCATCTCAACGACAGCATTTTGTAACGATTGATCGTTCTTTGTCCGGCAGGTACCTCGTCGTCGGCCTGCTGCAGCCGCGCCACAGCGTAGCGTCGCACGGTCGGGTTGGTGAACTGCGAGGACAGCAGCTCCAGGGAGTCCTCCACATCCATAGGCCTCCATTTGCCCAGCAGCTCCAAGGCCTGCTTAGCCTCCTGGGGCAGATCCCAGTTGACGCACTTGAGGAACTTTGTCAGCGCCTGCGGCACAAGCCGATTAAGAACTCTGACGGTAAAGAAAGCGCACCGGGATGCAAGGGTGGGGGGTGGAACCGACCTTTTCCTGAGTGGTGAGGTAGTATCGGAACTTCCACACCAGGTCCTGCTCTTCAGAGCTCAGCTGCTTGGTCGGAGGGTAGCTCACGATGATCTGTTGACGCATGTAATTAGTCCGCTTCCTTCATAGCAAAGACGGGGAAATACGTCAGTCGTGTGTTTTTCTTCTGGCTTATTTTTCCATCTAAAAATTGCTGGTGAGCAACAACATTACTGTCATTGAAATAAAGCAGTGGAATAACATTGCGCTTGATTATTAAAAAATAAATAATAATAATAATAATTAATTCAAAGAAAATCAAATAGAAATAAAAAACATCAAAATAATAATTAAAAAAAAAAGCTTCATGCACAATTTGAACATTTCATTCAGTGATTCCTTGCCTAACACGACAGGGAGACCAAACTCTGAAAATGAAAAAACAAATCTTTTGTTTTAGCAGATGCTTCAACTTGAGTCACACAATTTTTCAAAGAGCGCCTCATCATCCTCATGGCAATTCAACCATCATGTAAGATTAAGTGCAACACACGTTTAAAGTTTTCAAAAACAGCCAAGTCACACATGAAGAAGTCCCGCCGACAACTTCAACAAGTTGAGACTCGTTTAACATAAAAAAAAAAAGACAGTTATTGTCGTGAAAAAAAAAAAAAACTCCAATGATTTTTGTGAAGAAATGACTTTATCCATGCAGATTGATCTAAGATCCATTTGATATGACAATCACATCAAAGCTTGGCCAAAAGCGAATGTAGGGAGGAGTCATCAATTTGTCTTGAAGGTCATTTTGATCTTCAATGTAAATATCTGGTTAGAAGGCGGTTTGGCAACTTACATTGAGCTGGTCCCGCGTGGCGGCGTTGGGCTTCAGGTCATGGTCGGAGGGGCCGCTGCGGAGGCTGCGGGCCAGTTTGTGATGCTTGCTCTCCACTAGGTTCTCCTGAGATGGGCACAATCACTGCTGACGTCTCCCCTCCTTCTCCAAATGCGCGTTTTGTATGTCTCACCATCCCCATCTGCGGGTCAGGAACTTTGACGATTTCACAGCTGGGGAGCGTGGGCGCTGCGTCGTCGCCATCCTGAAACAAACAATCTTTCAATCCAACCAATTGTCCTCGTCCTCGGGACATATTATGGAACATCCACTTTACATACGCACTGAGACTCTCAATTGTCCGCTCCGACCGGAGTCGTCACGCTAAGAGAATCTGCACCGGTGTACGCTGTGGGTCAAAGGAAGCGAGCTCACCTTTTCATAGTAGACAATGCTGTATTCTTTGTCGTTGGTTTTCACTCGGGGAAACTCCACCATGAGGTACATGAAATTGGAGCTGCGCTTCTCGCTCTGGCAAAAAAAAGCCACACGTTACGTTGCCGAGGGACGCTGCCCACAAAACGCGGTGGCGAAGTCACCTCGTTGATCATCTCAATCTCCCTGAAGGTCAAGCGGTCCAGCCAGTCCACCTTGACCATGTGGCCCTGCCGATGGGCCTTTGTCAGCTGCGTGGGGAAGAGAGGAAGCTGAGCGCTGTCGCAAAGCCTCGCAACAGCGACGCATTTTCGCAATTTAGGCCAAATCATTCCGAGCGTGGCATCATTTGTTAGCAAGCACAAAAAACAAATACCTTGGCAAGTCTGCCCATCTGGTCCTCGGTCACATTGTTGCCGGTGCGTCCCGGCGTGGTGGTAGCCTCCGCGCCGTCGCCCTCCACGCCGGGCCAAACCTTCAGGTCGTGCATTCCTTGTCGGAACATTCTGCAGGGAGACGGGAGGTCATTTTTGGCCTGCATCCATCCATTTTCTTTCACGTCTTTAATGCAAGATATAGAGCCAAGGTGGGGCGCAACATCCCAGCGCATTAACAACTCACCCGTATTTGCCAAACAGTGTGACCGTAGTACCCCCGACAGGGACAGCTCGTCCGGGTCCATAGATGTCCCACACAGTGAGGGCCACCTGGGCGCTTTGGGGCAGGTCTGGATACTTGACGGGTAGCCGCAGCCATTCGTTCCAACTGCGAGAGAGAATGAGGTTGTTGTTTTTTTTTTTAGGGCAACCAGCTCAGTGCCCGAGTGGTAGAGTGTCCGCCCTGAGACTGGAAGGTTGTGGGTTCAAACCCCAGCCGGGTCATACCAAAGACTATAAAAAATGGGATCCATTGCCTCCCTGCTCGGCACTCAGCATTAAGGGTTGGAATTGGGGGGGTTAGATCACCAAACGATTCCCGAGCGGAGCACCGCTGCTGCCACTGCTCCCCTCTCCCCCAGGAGATGGATGGATCAAAATCACACGGGGATGGGCAGAGGACACATTTCACCACACCCAGATGTGTGTGTGTGACAATGACTGGGACTTTAACGTTCACTTTAAGGCAAGCGGATGGAGGCCAACGTGCACGTCGGGCGCGGGACTCACTTCCAGCGCGTGCTGAAGGCCTTGTAGGAAGTGCGGACGGGCAGAGCCAGAGGCTTCCCTTCGGCAAACACTTGGCAAGTGACGTAGAGGTCTGAGCAGTGATCCTGGTAGAGGCCGGAAAAGCGCAGCATCGGGTCCTCCAGCAGGGCTTTGTAGCTTTTCTGCTCTCGCTTGCCTTCCAAACTGCCTCTGTTGGCACATGTAAACACACAAACACGCACAAAAGGGTCAGTTGCGGTCTCTAGTCGCAAACACACAAAAAAAAAGGGTCTGCAGAAATCATTCTGACGTGTGGAAATTCTGGAGCGGTGGAAACTGATGCTTGACATGCTCACAGCAAGCCTTCTCATTCTGCGGTTTTCTCAATAACGGTATACCCATTTAGGTTAGTGATTTAGGGACTTTCATGCAAATTCTGGGGGCAGTTGTGACTTCACGAACGCCTCCCGTTAATTCGTTGTCATGTGAAACCAGAAGACCCGCGTTGCCACCCTCAGCTAACACCGTAGTCACTGGTTTTAAAATTAAGGTCTAGAAGTGTTCTTTCTATCATACAGCTTTTATTTATTTCTTAACCCGTATTTGCCAAAAGTCTGTCTTTACTACGTTAGCGACTTGCGCACAGATTCGCCGCCCGCCGCTATACGAACGGAACTCCGTCGTAAAACGAGATTGGTATCGAAATCTCTTTAGATTTAGATATTTAAGAATAAGGAAAGAATCATATAGATGTCACAAGCCAGATAAATGTTTCGATATAGCAATTATCCTCCACCAAATAGCTGTGCCTTGTGTGCCTTAAGACGACGACTTACATCTTAAGTTGAACATTGATGTCCAGGTCGCAGCTGTAAACGTAGTTAAACTTGTCCGTGTCCATTTTCTGGCGGAGGAAATCCACGGTGCGTTCTTGTACCCTTCAGACCGTTTAAAAATTCAAAGCGTCGTTGGAATGAAAACGCAACACTCGCACTTTTAGCGCACGGCTCGAGCGTCACATTGAATTTCCAAAAGCACTCAAAACGCTCTCGCTTGTCCGGGTAAGACTTTAGCGTCAGCTACAATGCCTCGGACCGGCGCCACAAAATGGACGCTAGATAGTCTTAGTCGACACCAGTTTCTCTATTACATTCAAATCGTGTATCACTAGCAAATGTGTCATTCGGAGAGCCCTTTCCGGGGCTTATTGAATTTTCACCAACACAAGAAAGAAACCAGCAGCGGAGTGGAGATAGCGATAGCTGCTGTTAGTCCAAACCAGCCAACTGTCGATGCGGCTGTGAACAGATTTCAAAAGAGAAAATCGATCGATGCAATCTTAGTGCGACTAGAATCACTGGCGAGGCGAAATGGAGGAAGTGGGGAAGGAGGAGGCGGGGTTTAACGCTCAAGACAAACTTGAATTTAAAGTGACAGTACCAATGTATTTGGCAATGCCTCGGCGATTGTTTCTCGGCTTGCGACAGAGTAAGCCAAAAGTAGGGCCAACTACTTTAATTGACTGAAATGGGAATAAATACATTTATGAGTTCAGGAATACCTCTGGAAAAGTAAGGCATTTATGTTAGGTTAATTATTTAACTAAAATAAAAATGAATCAATATATGAATGAGTTTAGAAATACCTCTGGTCTTATACTTGCCGCTGCAAATTGTACAAATGGAACAACTATAAAACCTTAGCAATGTAATGTAAACAAAAGCTGAGCCAACATTTCCAACTGGGCTCCATGTGGGTTTTAACATGGACATATGAGCATGGGTTTCATCTGGTTAGGCTCTTGGGTTCCACCAGGGAAACACCTGTAATAGCCCACATGGTCTTGTATGGGTTTCCAACTGAGGTGTTTGTTGAATATTTATTTTGTCAAACAGCCTCTGATGTCTCTGATGCCTGTTTGTTCAGATTTATCAAACAGTCCCAGGCAGGGGTGCATGAGTGTTAAAAAAGATATATATACACTACCGTTCAAAAGTTTGGGGTCACAAAATTGTTTGGGTGACCCCAAACTTTTGAACGGTAGTGTAAATATTATTATAATAAAATATTATGAATTAAATATTATAAATTATATCTTATATTTGTATAAGATTATATATAATCTATGAATATAAGTATACATATATATTATAAGATTTTTTACACAGAAGATTATATATATAATCTATAAATAATTATCTAAATAAATATATACACTACCGTTCAAAAGTTTGGGGTCACCCAAACAATTTTGTGACCCCAAACTTTTGAACGGTAGTGTATATATTCAACCAAATGCATAGAGAGTTCATTTAAAAATAAAAAGTGCCTTTTGTTTTTAAATTTAGCAAATATTTGTGGTAAGGATGAACCGAACAGTTTAGTTGCCACTGTTTTTGAATCAGTCAAAAAAATGATGGGAAAAAAAAAAACTGAATCGTAATCACTCGCTTTTATTTTGAAATTTTTACAACAACAGTGGAAACCAACATTTTTGTGACAGCAGTGATTGATTAAAATACTGCAATCAGTAATCAAAAATTCAATAACTGGATATAAATCGACATGATATACAGTGAATTGTAGATGCGGTAACGTGGCGTAGAAATAACGACAGTGAAAACCAACATTTTTCTGACAGCAGCGATCGAGTCGAAAACTGCAATCAGTAATCAAAAATGCGATAACTGAATATAAATTGACAGTGAATTGTAGATGCGGTAACAGACCACAGAAAATGATGGAAAAATACTGGATTACCCTTCCAGAGACATTTCTACAGTCGCAGACATCATTGGCAGTAACATAGCTCTCTAGTGATTCAAAATTCATTATTTGTAATCATACATTCTATGGAAGCTTTTCTTTAAAACAAAAAGCTGTCAAGTCCGGGCTCGCTTTTTAAAGGGCGATGAAGACAAGACAACACGACACGAATAAAAACAAAACCATGAACGATAGCAATAACCGACTTTGGACTTTCATTGCAGCCTCGAGACTATTCTCGTCTCTCCCGTTCTTACGATTGGGCTCTTTGAAAGCACTGGAATTTCTGGACAATGTGTTTTGTTCTTTGAGTCAGTAACTTTACGAAAAGGCAGTCAAAGTTAAGTCAAGCGCGCAAAAAAAGAGAAAAGGACAAACCAAGTAGAGTCGAGTGTAAGTGAACATAGCACGCTTGTTCACATTGCATCTGGAAAAGACATCTAGTTGGCTGATAACAGCTAAGCTAAATGCTAAAAACACTTATGATAAGATAAGTTCTCTCTCCAGGCCTTCGGATATGTTGCCGGCCTTAGCTAGTGATATTTTTTGTCTTTTTGTGTTTTTTTGGTTTTGTTACAATGGTGATACTATTTCTTTGGAGCAGAGTAGGAAGGGCATTCAATCTTTGTCTTCGATAATGACTTGCTTGCATTGTCAATGTTCTCCATGGGCTCTTGGGCCGTTGGGAACTGACACAGCCAGGCGGACTCTACGGCGCCACCTGTGGCTCCGGTGAGGCAATTGGAAAATGCGCTGTGGGCATTTTGCACATGAAGCTGTTGACTTGGGCGCAGGACATTAGCTTCCATCTTCCAGTCTGAAAGAAAACAATCCATTTCAGTGGAGCGCAAAGCTCTTCTTCTTCCCAATGCTCATTTGAGGACGCACCTGCCGTAACACAGCCACGCAGTGTTGGTCGAGGCCGACGCGCTGGACGGGTTCTCCCGCGGCCCAGTGGGTGAAGGTCACTTCGTGGCGGTCCGACCACACCAACATGCCTGGAAACGCCAGGTCGTTCAGTCCGGTCCACATGTCGCTGGTTTCTGATGGGAGGGAACAGAGCTCTCATCCGGTTCTCAGATGTTGACGGGGACTGTTAATTAACGGTCGGGATGCGCACCAAGGTGGGAGACATTTTTCACTGACGCCTGCTCCATCTCGCTGCGGATGGACACCAGTTCCGCACCGAAACCACGACACACCTGTTGAGCATCAGCCCAGTTCTTTTCCTCGTCAAACGTTTTGTAGCAGAACCCGGCAAACTCCTCCCAGTCAGGTGCCGCGCATCTGGGCTCTGCAGGCGAAACCCCGTGTGAGTTGTAGTCGTCATGACAGTTAGCGTGAGATAAACAAATGGTTTTGGAACTCACCCCCGTCCGCAAACGTGTGAGACACACCCAGCGGGTCGATCAAACTGCAAATAGTAAAGCGATAATTAGCCGGTGGCTCTTCATGGGACTTTTCCGTGAAGGTCGGCCACTCACTCTCTGGAGGTGATCCTGTTCCTGGTGGTGCCCGTGTAGACTTGCTGTTTGGGAGCTCTCATCACAATACAATCTCCTCCGATGTCGTTCCGGATGACGCCGGCGTGAATGGCGGCCGCGCAGATGTGCGAGTCCTGCATTTACACAAAGTTGCAGTCACAGACGAGACCTCGACCGGTGGGTGGGCTCAGGCAATCCCCTACCTCCGAGTAGACCAATGTTCCAGCGACAAAGTATTTGGCACAGCCCGGTGGACAGTAGAAGCTGCAGAAGGTAGGTGCAAGTTGTGAAATTGACGACTGGCCGTCATGGTCGTGAAACATCGTGTCAGGTGTGACTCACGTCATCCAATCGGTGATGCGGAGGCTGTTCAACTTTCTGGCACAGGTGGTCTTATCTGTGGGACAAAAGGCGAGAGTTTGTGGCATGTTTGGGGTTGTTGTTTCGGGCAACCAAAGCGGCCGCGGATTGCGTTGCTCACCCTCATGTGGGCATCCCAAGATGTCGAAGCGGAGGCCAAATTCTGGACGATTCTCCAGCGGCAGGATGAGGACGTACTGAGCGAACGCGGGCGTCTCAAGCAGATGAGTCCCACCGCCGATGAACTAGAAATCGAATGTTTCCTTGTTTGTTGTGACAAGATTGGAGGATGAGGTCGCGGTCGACTCCATTGGCTCACCTTCCCGTCCGGGTGTTTGGTCCACTTCTTCCTATCAACGCTCAGTCTCATCTCAAGTGGGATGTTCCAGGAGCGAATATCGGTGCTATTGCAGCCCTGGGTCACGATCGCAGTCACCTTTCTCGTGTAGCTGAGGTTCACCAGGATCCAGCTGCCGAGGACTGGAGGGGGGCGGACAAAAGAACGCTCAGGAGGAGACCAAAGTGCCAAGCGGTCAATTTTCTACGCACCATTTTTTGACGGCTTCCAGCAGGACTCCCCGTTGAGGCGGGCTTTATCTGGGGTGGCGTCTTCCATTGAGGAGGAGGCTTTGAAGGAAGAGTCCGCGACGCTGCCGTCGGAGATGCCCAGACTGTCGAGACACACTGAGGACAGCCAAAAGTCATTTGAATTCGGAACGGATGCGTCAAATAAAAATCTGGCCATGGAGCCCCTTGTGGGACTCCTTGCATTGTTTTTCTGAAGAGTCCTAGATTCAGTGCAGAGCGGAAGATGGCGAGGCGTGAATCCCACCTTTCTGTTCACAGCTATAGACCATCTGCAGATATTTGGAGGGGGCAGGGCAGGTCTCGTCCTCCGAAACCTCAATGTGGCATTTCTGCTGTCTGTTGCACATTTTCCTGTAGCGAGGGACGATGCCTTCCACTGAGCAGGTGGTCTCTGCAAGTTACAACACATTGGTGAGTGTGAGCATTGATGCACTGGAATGAGGAACCAAACGAGCATCTGAACGGTTTGTAAGCATTGCTTCATTTTCATGACGTTTCGTAGCAGGCCAAAATTGTTTGGAGACTTTCAGGAGAAAACCAAGCGAAACGCGTTGAATGGGCCTTCAGAGGTAGGCGGACAAATGCCTTCATTGGCAAATGGTGGATTCTCAGCTCTTACCGTTTCCCGATGAGTCGTCGTCGTCGAATGAGTAGTCGTCGTTTGAGTCTGCGTCCTCCTGGCAAACGTCGTCACTCCGCCGACCGTAAAAGGCGGACTGGATAGTGATGCGGCTTTGCTTCTGACCCTCAGCCTCACACACGAGGTCAGCAGAATGCTTGTCGCAGACAAGGATCTCCTTAAAGCCTGCCAAAGCATCGTCGTGTCATTTTTGTCTCGTGTCGTTTGAAGCCAACGTTCAAGGAGACTTACCGTCATGAGGGCGCGGCGCTTTTGACGTGTCTCCTGCAAGATAAAAGAAAACGACGCGAGTCGGCACGTTGTGAGAATTGGTCGAGCGTCGCCGCGTCTTACCTCTTTTCTTGCACATGTAGCCTCTCTTCTTCCGGCAATCGTCAAACTTCCAGCGGCCGTTGCTTGTGAGCAGGGAAAGACAGGACGCACCAGCGGGGTCACCGGGGTCATCTGGAAGGAGACGACAGATGCTCAGCTCCATTCCTCGCAGACATTCCATCGATTGGGTTTTTGAGCCACCTTCGTCCATGACGACGTAACCCAACGGGGATCCGTCAGTCCACCCGCTGCCGTCTTTCGTGACGTTATTGTCGACGCCCAACCACAGAGAGGGAGCGCTCGGGAGTAAAGTGTACAGACCTTTGGAGGTAAATGGTCAACTGAGTTTGAGACAGTCCACGTTGGGGGAATTCAACAGCTCTGATCGCGACCGGACAGACAGACAGACAGACAGACAGACAGATGGCCGGCCAGCCAGCCAGCCAGCCAGCCAGATGGCCGGCCAGCCAGCCAGCCAGCCAGCCAGCCAGCCAGCCAGCCAGCCAGCCAGCCAGCCAGCCAGCCAGCCAGCCAGCCAGCCAGCCAGCCAGCCAGCCTACTTTGTATGAAGGTCTGTTCATGTGAGTCGGCGATACTGAGCAGGTCGCCTCCGCGGCGAAGGCAGTCGTCTCGCGCCTCCTCCCAAGTCTTGGTGGGCTTGCGTTGAATCAGGTAGCAGAAGTCGGAGGAGGATCGCTCCAGCCACCAGCCGCACTTTGCACTCCAGCCTGCAAGCGAGAGTCGAGTCACTTGAGGGCAAACGGGCGACGAGAGACCACCGCACGTCGACTGCCGAGTGGGACGCTCACCTGCCGGCGGAGGAAGAAGAAAGTCTTGGACCTTGGCTGCAAGGAAGGAAAAGAGAGGACACATTAGCACTCTTCGATTTGCCTTAAATTGTAAAGTGCATTATATATCAAAAGTATGATTATGATGATGAGAGAGCACGTGGTCATCATCACTTGCTGACCTTTTTTACAGATGAATGGCTGAATATTGGTGCAGGGCCAGTCCTCAAGTTTTCCAGTCTGCGACAAGGCAGCGCAGTCACCCCGTCCGGCCGGCCTGTTTGGGACCCACTCGATCTTGCCCTGCGGACGACACGCCAGACGTGACTTTGGCGCGTTTGGTCTCGCTCGCCACCACCGCATTTGCTCCAAAATGAGGAGTCCTTTTTTCCTCCCACTGATCAACACTTTCCCACAGTATGACTTGAATTCATTGGACAATTTTCATCCACTTAAATCACAACTTGAGTTTCAGACTCATTTATTCTCAGAAATGAGCGACTTTGACTTGTAAAAATCTGCATTTTAATCATACATGATTTATTTTTTCACTTCGTTTAATTTTATTCTCATAATTTCACAACTTTGTCCTTGTTAATGCCCCATCTGATTAAACCCTTCAATGTTTATCTCTTCTTGTAACATGACGGGCATTCTTGCCAAAGTCGAACTTTTGACTACTTTTGTAGGCCGCTCTAAACGTTTGGCTTACTGCAGGTGTTGCGTTGCTCCACTCAAAGTTGTCCTTGTTCTTCTTGAGTCCCACCCAAGATTGCAATCCTCCTACATATGGCGCGTGAGCTTGGGGAAATCACAAAAAGCGAGAAGAGCATTCAAACGTGTCAGACATTGGGAAACGCTGCGGGGGGGGGGATGGATAACTGGCATCGGCAGTTTGACCCTGGCGCTCACCAGCCAAGAATTTGCCCTCGTCCCATGAGAGGACGCTGGCCAGGTGACCTTTCGATTCTTGGCAGAACTTCTCGGCATCCTTCCAAGTGCGCTCCATCCTCCCAAAGTGATAGCAAGAGCCCTTGTACAGGAAGTCGCCAGGGTCGCAGTAGGAAGCTGAAGCCGGCAAGAAACATGGATTACAAAACCACAAGGGGACGCTGCAGGTGTGAAAAGAAAGAAGAAGCGTCGCTGCCACTCACTCTCCACTCGATGGTAGCCCAATCCGTAGTCTTTGTAGGAACACAGCCGACCCACCGGGCAGGCTGCAGGAGGATGACGTGATTGCATTTTTTCCTCCTTTCAGCGTCAACATGACAATGGGGGTTCAGACTTACCGTCGGGCGACCGCTTGCACATGTACGCCAGTGAGGATCCGCACGAGCCATGTCTCCACTTGCCAGGCTGACTGGAGGAGTGCACACCTTGGTTGACGTACGCGCAAGACTGAAGGTGGGAGCTGTGGAGAAAAATCATAAAAAAAAAACATACACACCCGAGAAACGGTTTACCCTTCTTTCTCTGTGCCCCGCCTGACAATGAAAGAACGCAAAGAGGTGACCTTCTTACCTTCCGTCTTGACGCGAGTCCCTGTTGGCGTAGGCCGGGGTCACACCGGTGTCGGACCAAGTCAGCTTCTTTTCTCCCTCTTCAAAAAACTGACACCAGTCCTTGTTGCAGTCCTGCGGAAACCAATCCCGGTTGTCAGTCAACTACCGGTAGCGAGCCAACAGCAGCCTGCGCTTGCGTCTCACCAGATTGGAGAGTCCGATCCAGAAGGGCTTGTCGCCCATTTGGTTCTTCACAAAGCTTTCCTCGGAGAACGAGGAGATGGAGACCAGGTCGCCGCCCTCCCAGAGGCAGTCCTGACGAGCCCCCAGCCAACCATTCTGGGTCTCCATCTTCTTGTAGCAGTTGGAGCCGTGAGGATTCCATCCGTTTTTGGCGTCACATGATGCCTCGGGATCGATTAATGCTGATAAAACAGCAAAGTTAGTTGCCTTGGTCATTTTTCGACGTTTGGTGAAAAGCAGAAATTCAGCAAACAGGTAACAATGCAGTCGGTCGACCCAATTCAGTTTTTGCCAAATTGCGACGCCTGCTTGACTGGCAATCCACAATTTACAAGTCTTTAGAAGGACACGGGCATTGAAGGCTATTAACCTGAAAGAATACAGTCACGAGAGATAAACAAGGCCAGTTTCAAGATGCTGAATGATCTCAAAGAACCAACTCGGGCTGCCACAAATGATTATTTAGCTCATGGGCTAGTCACCCATGGTATAGTCACTATTGAACGGCGAGCAGCTGATCTTGCATAACCTTCATTCGCTTACAACTTGAATTCTTTACGCTAGGAAAATAAAAAAAGAAGACAAGCATCGTCATGTCGTTTTTGTCTCCCGTCGTTGGAAGTCACCGTTCAAGGAGACGTACCGTCATGAGGCTGCTGCGGCGGTTTTGGAATAATTCCTGCAAGACAAAAGCAAAAGACACGAGTCGGCACGTTGTGAGGATCGGCCGAGCGTCGTCGCGTCTTACCTCGTTTCTTGCACATGTAGCCTCTCTTCTTCCGGCAATCGTCAAACTTCCAGCGGCCGTTGCTTGTGAGCAGGGAAAGACAGGACGCACCAGAGGGGTCACCGGGGTCATCTGGAAGGAGACGACAGATGCTCAGCTCCATTCCTCGCAGACAAACATCGATTGGGTTTTCGAGCCACCTCCGTCCATGATGACGTAACCCAACGGGGATCCGTCAGTCCACCCGCTGCCGTCTTTCGTGATGTTGTTGTTGATGCCCAACCACAGAGAGGGAGCGCTCGGCAGAGAAGTGTACAGACCTTTGGAGGTAAATGGTCAAATGAGTTTGAAACAGTCCACGTTGGGGGAATTCAACAGCTCTGATCACGACCGGACGGACAGACAGACAGACAGACAGACAGACAGACGGCCAGCCAGTCTACTTTGTATGAGGGCCTGTTCATGTGAGTCGGCGATACTGAGCAGGTCGCCTCCGTGGCGAAGGCAGTCGTCTCGCGCCTCCTTCCAGGCCTTGGTTGGCTTGTGTTGGATCAGGTAGCAGAAGTCGGAGGAGGGTCGGTCCTCCCACCAGCCGCACTTTGCACGCCGGCCTGCAAGCCAGAGTGGAGTCACTTGAGGGCAAACGGGCGACGAGAGCCCACCGCACGTCGACTGCCGAGTGGGACGCCCACCTGCCGGCGGAGGAAGAAGAAAGTCTTGGACCTTGGCTGCAAGGAAGGAAAAGAGAGGACACATTAGCACTCTTCGATTTGCCTTAAATTGTAAAGTGCATTATATATCAAAGGTATGATTATGATGATGAGAGAGCACGTGGTCATCATCACTTGCTGACCTTTTTTACAGATGAATGGCAGAATATCGGTGCAGGGCCAGTCCTCAAGTTTTCCAGTCAGCGACAAGGCAGCGCAGTCACCCCGTCCAACCGGCCCCTGTGGGACCCACTCGATGTTGCCCTGCGGACGACACGCCAGATCAATATTTTCTCACACTAGATGTATCCTTTTAGATGTATCCTTCATTCTGGGCCAGTGACAACTTTTGCAGACGGCTCCAAACGTTTGGCTTACTGCAGGTGTTGCGTCGCTCCACTCAAACATTCTGTCGTGTTTCTTGAGTCCCACCCAAGATTGCAATCCTCCTTTGTAGGGCATGTGACCTTGAGGAAATCAGAAAACGCAACTGAGCACAAGACGAGCATCCAAACTTGACAGATGTTGTAAAGTGCTGTGAGACGATTGCCGGCATCGGCGGTTTGTTTTGAAGCTCACCAGCCAAGAATTGGCCTTCGTCCAGTAAGTGGAGGCTGGCCAGGTGACCTTTCGATTCTCGGCAGAACTTCTCGGCGTCCTCCCAAGTTCGTTTCTTCTCCCAAAAGTGATAGCAAGAGCCCTTGTACAGGAGGTCGCCAGGGTCGCAGAAGGAAGCTGAAGCTGCAGAGAAACACGGATTACAAAACCACAAGGGGACGCTGCAGGTGTGAAAAGAAAGAAGAGGCGTCACTGCCACTCACTCTCCACTCGATTGTAGCCGAATCCGTAGTCTTTGTAGGAACACAGCCGTCCCTCCGGGCAGTCTGCAGGAGGACGACGCGATTGCATTTTTTCCTCCTTTCAACGTCAACATGACAATGGGGGTTCAGACTTACCGTCGGGCGCCCGCTTGCACATGTACGGCAAGGAGGATCCGCACGAGCCATGTCTCCACTTGCCGGGCTGACTGGAGGAGTGCACACCTTGGTTGACGTACGCGCAGGAACCAACGCTGGCACTATCGGGAGAAGACACACACATGAAAAATTTGGAGGCTTTTCCTTGCTTTTTCCTTGACACGTGTGCTCTCTCAAATTTTGCAAACGGGTTCCATAATCTCGCTGCGTGTCCCTCATGGACGCAAAAAGGTGACATGAGCTCCTTACCTTCCGTCTTGACCTGAGTGCCAGTTGACGTAGTTCAGCGTCACAGCGGTGTTGGACCAAGTCAGCCTCTTTTGTGCCGCTTCAAAGAACTGACACCAGGTCTTGTTGCAGTTCTGGAGAGTTCAAACCCGTCCGTCGTCAGTGGCGTAACAACAGCGAGCCAACAGACGCTTGCTTGCGCTTGCGTCTCACCAGATTGGAGAGTCCGATCCAGAAGGGCTTGTCGCCCATTTGCTCCGTCACAAAGCTTTCCTCGTAGGGCGAGGTGATGGAGACCAGGTCGCCGCCCTCCCAGACGCAGTCGTAACGAGCCCCCAGCCAACCGTTGGTGGTCTCCATCTTCTTGTAGCAGTTGGAGCCGAGGCGTTGCCACCCTTTGTTTGTTTCACATGTCTGAACGACTGAGGACAGACGGACACATTTTGGGATTATTCTGACTCACAGCGCCACGTTTTTTGCATTCTTCAGCCAAATTAAGATGTGCGACAAACAAGGGGACCACGCCTGCATCAACACTGACATCAGACAAAAAACACGCGTTGGGGAGAATGGACCGAGCACCTTGTCTTACCTCGTCTCTTGCAGACGTAGCCGCGCTTCTTCTCGCAATCGCCGACTTCCCGACCGCCCTCGCCACCGAGTAAGGAGTTGCAGCGTCGGGCGGAGGGGTCACCGGGGTTACCTGGAAGGAGACGGCGGACGCTCAGCGCTCCTCCACGGAAATGGACATTTTCCGGCCAGGTTTTAGACCCACCCACCTGCGGCGGCCAACTGGACGGAATTGGGTGAGGATTGGGCCGACTGCTCGCTGCCGTCTTCAACCGTGGTGTCGTTGGTGTAAAACCACAAAGAGGAAGCGTTTGGCAGAAGACCTTCGGGTCAAAGGTAAACACGGTTGAAACATCTCACAGGTGCATGTGCGAAACGCTTAACCGTAATGAAGTGCGGATGACGTCTGGCTCGTGTCCTTGTCGCTGGGGGCCACAAGCTTTTCTTTGGAATGAAAGAAACTTGGCAAAAATGCATGTCGTCTTTCATCAAGCACATTACGCGGTGGACAGCCTACCTTGGATGAAGGCGTGTTCCTGCGAGTCGGCGAAGCCGAGCAGGTTGCCGCTGAGGCGGGCGCACTTGTCTCGCGCCTCCTTCCAGGTCTTGGTGGGCTTGGAGTTGATCAGGTAGCAGAAGTCGTTGGCGGGGTTTTCCTGCCACCAGCCGCACTTTGCGCTCTTGCCTGCAAGCGAGACTCGGGTCACTTGAGGGCAAATGGTATTTTGCATGTGGGCTGCAGGGTGGGACGCCCGCCCACCTGATGCTGATGTCGGCGTCAGAAGAAGCGGAAGAAATTCTCTGGCCTTGCCTGCAAGGATGTGAGAGGGATCAAACATGAGAGAGCGCCAAGAAGACAAAGGGCAAATGAGAGGTCGTGACTTTCGGACCTTTTTGACAGATGGATGGACGAAGGGTATCGCATTGGGTCAGGTGAGCGTTACCATCAAATGCCAATTTGGAGCACTCAGATGATCTGTATGAATTATACCACGGGACATCATCCTGCGGGGGGAGGACGCAGTGGGCGTGACTTGAGTGTGTTAGTTGTTGCAGTTGTTCCGATAGCCTCCCAGCAAATTCGTTCAAAGTCACTTTATTGATTCAAATCTCTCCAATTCATTTTCATAACCTCTTTCTCACAATCAGATGAAATGAAAAAATGTTGCCCTGCAAGATGAGCGGTGCACTTTGATTCGATTGATCACCATTTGAATCCTCATCAAATGAAACACCACTCAAGGCAAGTCCAATTCAAATCAAACCATTTGACAGGCAGAGCGAGCGAGCGAGCATGCTTGTCCGATTTGTCCTCCTAATTCAAAACAACTATGCTCTGCTAAAATCACACTTTTTAACATGACGGCTTCATTCTGGCCAATTGACAACTTTTTGGACCTCGATCTGTTGCGCACAGGTAGGTCACTTACTGGAGATGATGTGTCGCTCCACTCAAAGTTGCCATTGTTCTTCCTGAGTCCCAGCCAAGCCAACCATCCTTGTCCATCTCGCACGTGAGCTTGAGGAGAGCGGAACAAACACTTGTTGTGAAACATTGCGGGTCGATTGCTGGCCTGCTCATTTTGCCTTGGCGCTCGCTCACCAAACAAAAATTGTCCGACAACCAGTGAGTGGAGGCTGGCCAGGTGACCTCCCTTGTTCTTGCAGAAACCCTCAGCCTCTTGCCAGGTTTTACGGGTCCCCTCAAAATGGTAACAAGAGTCCTTGTACAGGAACTCGCCAGAGTCGCAGAAGGAAGCTGAAAACCAAAAGAACCTCGTTTGAAAAGCACAAGGAGACGCTGCGGGTGGAGAAAGAAGAAGCGTCGCTGCCACTCACTCTCAACTCGATTGTAACGGTAACCCAAGTCTTTGTAGGAACATGGCCATCCGTCCGGGCAGTCTGCAGGAGGACGACGTGATTGCAATTTTCCTCCTTTCAGCATCAACATCCCAAGAAGAGACAGACTCACCGTCGGGCGACCACTTGCACATGTACGCCAAGGAGGATTGGCACGAGCCATGTCTCCACTTTCCAGGCTGATTGTAGAGGTCCACACCTTGGTTGACGTAGGCGCAGGAAGCAACGTTGGAGCTGTCGGGGAAAAGTGGGGGAAAATGAGACACACGACAAGCCAAATTGGAGTCGATTCTCCTCTTTTCGGATAAAAAGAAAACAAAAGCTGGTTTTGAACCTGCTCACACACTTTTGGAAAGGGGTTCCAAAGTGTTCCTGTGCATCTCTCCTGACACCGAATGCAAAGAGGTGACCTTCTTACCGTCCGTCTTGACGCGGGTCCCAGTTGGTGTAGTCCGGCATCATACTGGTGTTGGGCCAAGTCAGGTTCTTTTTTCCCGCATCCAAAAACTGACACCAGTCCTCTTTGCAGTTCTGCCGAAACCAATTCCGGTTGTCAGTCAACTACCGGTAGCTAGCCAACAGCCGCTAGCTAGCACTTTGGTCTTACCAGATTGGAGAGCCCGATCCAGAAGGGCTGGTCGCCCATCTGCCGCTTCACAAAGTCTTCCTCGTCCGTGGAGGTGATGGAAACAAGGTCGCCGCCCTCCCAGAGGCAGTCGTGACGAGCCCCCAGCCAACCGTTGGTTGTCTCCATCTTCTTGTAACAGCGGGAGCCGTGAAGAGTCCATCCCATTTTTGCGTCACATTTCTTGATTGATCCTGATGAAACAGCAATGTCGCCTTGGTCATTTGTCAGCGTTTGGTGAAAAACACAAATTGAGCAGACAGACAAGAAGGAAGTCGGCCGAATTCCCTTTTGGCCAAATTGCGTCACCTGCATGACTGACAATAATACAATATGAGATCAATCAACTGGAACTTAAGTGTTGCACAGAGGCTGAGATCAACCGGAGTCAAATTCCCTGTTTGCCGTGCACAAAGTTGGTCAATAAAGCCAATTCAGATTCTGAAATCATCTATCCACAAAAAATCAACAAGGCCCTTTTTTTGTTTTTTCTCACGATAATCATCAACCATTTTCAAGATGCTGAATAATTCCAAGGACATGTCAGAGGACGGAGGAAATTCAGTCCTCTTCTGTCGCGCCGACCGACACGCTTTCATCGCAAACAGTAATGCGGCCATAACGCAGTGCGTGCACTGTCCGTTTTTTTTTTCATTTATTTTTTTCTTTTTGTGTGTCAAATGTTCACATAACCCAATAGATTACTACATGTGGATAAGTAGTAGTAGTATTTGGATGAGTGAAAGGCAATTCATTTGGAAGCAGTTGTGTGGCCTTGGAATCCCCCCCGCCACCCTCCCTTTGCTTTTCCTCTCCGGCCTCTGCTCTACCAACCCCCCCCCCCCCCTTGCCTGCTCGGAGCAGGGCGGGCGAGAGAGAGAGGGCTGCTCTTCTGACACGCACCCACGAAGAACCAACGAAAGAACCCCGACACGACACGACACCACTCTCAGCAGCAAATCGACATCTCGTGACAATAAGGGCGCCGCAGTGCCCATTGAACCAATTTGAGATGAAAGTGACTGAGCTAGGAAACGGGCCAGTTTTTTTTTTCTTGAGAGTGCTCGTGCGCCTCCACGTGTATTGCGCCCTGAGCGGTCGCCCATATTGCCCATAGCAAAAAGCTCCCACCTGATGTTGATGTCGTCACCGGAAGATACCGGAAGAATTCTCTGGCTTTGCCTGTAGGGATGTGAGAGGATCAAATATGAGAGAGCAACCAGAAGACAAAGGGCAAATGAGAGGTCGTGACTTTCTGACCTTTTTGACAGATGGGTGGGTAAACCCCAATGCAAGAAAACATGTGAACTCGACCATCGGTAAGCAATTGGGCGCAGTCAGCCCTGTCGCCTTTTGGATACCACGGGACGTTATTCTGCGGAGGGAGGACACAGCGGGTGGGCGTGACTTGAGCGTGTTAGGTGTTGCAGCTGCTCAGATGGCTGTCCAGCAAATCCCTTCAAAGTCACTTTATTGATTTAAATCTCTCCAATTCATTTTCATAACCGCTTTCTCACAATCGGAATTGTTGCCATATTCTGACTGGAACTTTTCAATGAACAAATGTTTCCCTTGAAAATGAAAGGTGCACTTTGATTCTACTATCACTTGATCACTTCCGTCTAAATGATCATTTGAATCCTCATAAAATGAAAAAACACGTTTGTCTTGTAACACGACTCAAGGCAAGTCAAATTCAAATCAAACCATTTGACAGGGAGAGCATTCTTGTCAGATTTGTCCTCCTAATTCAGCACAACTTTGTTCTGCTCAAATGACACTTTTTAACCTTTGCCCTCTAACATGACAGCTTCATTCTGGCCAATTGAGAGTTTTTTGGACCTCGATCTGTTGCACACTTGTCACTTACTGTGGATGATCCGTCGCTCCACTCATATTTGCCATTGTTCTTCTTGAGTCCCAGCCAATTCCAACTAGATAGTCGCATGTGAGCTTGAGGAGAGCAGAACAAAGACTTGTTGTGAAACATTGCGGGTCGATTGCTGGCCTGCTCATTTTGCCTTGGTGCTCGCTCACCAGTCAAAAATTCTCCGTCAACGTGTGAGTGGACGCTGGCCAGGTGACCCCCCTTGTTCTTGCAGAAATCCTCAGCCGGTTGCCAGGTTGTATGTGTCTCCCCAAAATGGTAACACGAGTCCTTGTACAGGAAGTGGCCAGAGTCGCAGAAGGAAGCTGAAACCCAAAAGAACCTCGTTAAAAAACCACAAAAAGATGGTGCGGTGTGAAAAGAAGCGCCGCTGCCACTTACTCTCCAGTCGATAGTAAATGGAAGCAGATGCTGTGCGGGAACAGGTACGTCCATTCGAGCAGGCTGCGGAAAGATGACGTAGTTGCGCTTTTCTTCTTTCAGCGTCAACATTACAACGGGGGTTCAGACTTACCGTCGAGCGGCCGCTCGCACATGTACGCCAGTGAGGATTGGCACGATCCATGTCTCCACCTTCCAGGCTGACTGTATTTGTTCGTACCTTGGTTGACGTAGGCGCAGGAAGCAACGTTGGAGCTGTCGCGGAAAAGTGGGGGAAAATGAGACACACGACAAGCCAAATTGGAGTTGATTTTCCTCTTTTTTGATCAAAAGAAAACATTCGCTGTTTTTGAACCTGCTCACACATTTTTGGAAAGGGTTCCAAAATGTTCCTGTGCATCTTGCCGGACACAGAACGCAAAGAGGGGGCCTTCTTACCTTCCCTTTTGACGCGTGTCCCAATTGGTGTAGTCCAGCGTCATACTGGTGTTGGACCAAGTCAGCTCCTTTTCTCCCGCTTCATAAAACCAACACCAGTCCTCTTTGCAGTTCTGCCGAAACCAATTGCGGTTGTCAGTCAACTACATGTAGCTAGCCAACAGCCGCTAGCTAGCACTTTGGTCTTACCAGATTGGAGAGTCCGATCCAGAACGGCTTGTCGCCCATTTGCCCCTTCACAAAGTCTTGCTCGTTCTCGTCGGTGAAGGAGACAAGGTCGCCGCCCTCCCAGAGGCAGTCGAGATAAGCCCCTATCCAACCGTTGGTGGTCTCCATCTTCTTGTAGCAGTGGGAGCCGTGAAGAGTCCATCCGTTGCCTGTGTCACATGTTGGCCCAGAATTGGTTGATCCTGATAGATCGGTTAATCCTAATGAAACAGCAAAGTTGCCTTGGTTTAGTGAAAAGCGGAAATTCAGCAAACAGACAAGAATGAAGTCGGCCGAATTCACTTTTTGCCAAATTGCGTCACCTGCATGACTGACTTGGGCATTAAAAGCCAATTAGCCTGAGAGCATAAACATGGCATTTTTTTCCATGAGATAATCATCAAACGGTTTCAAGATGCTGATTAATTTCAGGGACTGTTACACATGTCTAAAAACGGAGGAAATTCAGTCCTCGTGCTACCACTTGGCCAGGCAAGCTTGTTTTTTTACTCAAGTGCGGCCCACGTCAAAAGAGTCCATATTCGACTTTTTAAAAATTATTTTCATCTATCGCCAAAAGATACAAACTAAAATAATATATTCACCCAAAAAATCAACAAGACACATTTTTGTCACGAGATAACAGTTTCATGAAGCTGAATGATTTCAAGGACTGTTGCACATGTCGAAAAAGGGGAAGAAATACAGTCCACTTCTGTCATTCTGCCGCCACTCGGGGAGAGAAAAAGATTTTTGTTTTTTTTAACTCAACTCCTGCCCACAGGATGGCGCTAGAAGTCAACAAATTCCACTTCCAACTTTTTCTTTTTTATTTTCATCAATTACCAAAAGATACTTTGACAATCTATGCAAAGGAAGACGTGTTGGAATTCCACGCCTCTTGTAACAAATCTTCGTGACTATCACTTCCTTTGCCCCACCGCCCACACACGCTCCAGTGCAACGTATTTGCCCCTTTTTTGGGGTAAGAAAAAACGCAATGTGTGGTTGCAAATATTAAAGCCAATAGTGGTGCAGTTGTGTTGCTAACTTACGCGTGTGCACGTCGCTATATACGTAGACAGTAGCCCGTATGACGTTTTGGTTGATTTTGTTTGGAGGGATGGACAAACAAGTGCCACGTTAACGTCAAAGTGGATCAAATGATATATTCGCTCCTCTAATTGTGTCGGTTGCATGTCCTATTCGATATGAAACATTGTTTGGTGGTAAAACGAGAGCAGGGAGGGCTCTGGATACACTCCATCACTATTCAAATGATTATTTGATCACTTATGCTTAGCGCCACATTAAATAAACGACTTTTGTTGCAGACCGGACAGACATCGTCATTACTCTTAAGTACAACCTTTGCTTATTTCCGAGACAGTATGTGAGGAGAAAACCGGAGTTTGCCTTTCCAACAAAGTGATACACCGTTTTGTCCTCACTGGGGCTCTTTTACTCCCCAAACATATTTGATACATGTCTATGTTGAGGACTTGCTGTATATCATCCTCCCTGTGATATTGGGGTTCTCGCATGTTCATATTTAACAATTACAATCATTTTTTTCTGCTCTGTCACTTCAGTTACGGAAGGAATCATTCTAAGATTCGTTTCCTCGCAAACTTCTTTCTCTCGAGTTGCCGTGCGCATTTGGGCGAGGGAGGGGGGAGTGGGGTTGGAATGCGACATTGTGTCTCGCAATCAATGTCAGCTTGTTAAAATGGCATAAAAACAGGTAAAAAAAGACTCTTTGCACTCACAACACAAAGTTTACGTGCACAAGAGCAAGCGCTGTTACATCCATTTGAAAAGAACTCCATTTGGGTCCAAAAAGTGGACCGAATTTGGGTTGAAAATCAAGCCAAACTCTTTTGCGCAGAACAGTCCATTTTGTACAAAAACTCCTCAAATGCCAAAACGCCCCATAGTTGAGACCAATTCACCCAGCTTCCTAAGTCGGTCCAATTTTGAACCCGGCGGCGGATCCGCACTGCCATCCGAACCACACACGTTCTTCTAAAGTTATCATTAAGTTGTACATTTTGGTCGATGTACTCACCGTCTGCGCAGCTGTACAACATCCATACAACGCAAGACAGAAGAACCAGCGCCAGGCGCGCGGCCGGCGGGGTCATCATGGCCTCGAGGCGATTGAACGCAGAAATCTCGGTGTGGTGCAAGCACTCGTTCCGCTCGAAACAAGGACAGCCGCCCGCTCAACAGGCGCTCGCTCGCTCACTCGCTCGGCTGCGGCTGCGGCTGCTGCTGCTCGGCCCCCACCTTCGCGAGTAACGCACCGTTGGAAGAGCGCGTTCCCGCGGAGACGCTCTGTACGTGTGCGCGTCTTTGAGCGATGGAACGCGATATCATTTTGGCCACCTTTGTCCAGACTTTGGACACCACTTTGATTTTATTCGCTATGGGAAAGAGGGGACGCAAGCAAAAAAGGGGGACAACCTTTGGGGTCACCTCAACCTACGTTTTAAAGGGAAACCAAGTCATGTGTAAAAGTTTTTTTTTTTTTTTTTACTCGACATCAGTCAAAGTGGAATCAGCTCATGACAACGTCGACTGACTGAAAGATCAAAAACATTGGCTCACTCAATCAGCCGACCTTTTCTCATCACATCAGGGGCGGTTGCTTGCGAAAAAAGGCAAATGAGCAGGTTGTCACGTAGCAGGAAGGATGGCTTCCTAAAAGGCACCGGCGGTTTTTAGCCAAGGGGTTGGGGTGGCCAGTGGCGCGCTGGGACCATTTTCCAGCCCGGGCGTTTCAAATCCAACCGGCCCAATGGCAGGCGCACAGAATAGTGGAATACCGCCGCGTCACTTGACTCCACTATATTTAAGCGCTGACCATGGGTGACTATAACAGAAAATAAAAGTCATTAAAATATATAACAAATAGGCTACTGTAGCAGTTGAATTATGTTTTATGTTCAAGATTTTTTATTCGCCACGTTTGAGCGTGCCAAACAAGGAATTTGACTTCGGTACATCACAGCCTCTGTTCAACATTTAGGTGACTAACAACACTCAGGACGTGTGAAAAATGACAAATATTCCCAAACATCCCCTGATGATTGCATCATTAATATTATTTTCCATGACTAAAAGGATATACAGTGTATTTATCTTCTAAAATGCAAGGTGAATAGCTAGGAGAGCATCCAACGTTAGGCACGGGAACGAGAACTTTGATGCAAAAAAGGTGTTCTATGACATTGTGTGGTGGATTTTGTTGAATTAAAAGAACATTTATACAAGTGAATTGGGTTGTAGCCCATAAATGATGGCCCGGCCGCACCGCCATATCGAAGAGTCTTCCCTTCAACTAGCGTCATCCGGACGCACAAGCTAACTTGGACTCTACCGATTTCAGTGAGTGCTGGGGATGGGTGGTATCGCCCAACTTGAGACACCGGGAAGAGAACTGCGATGCAAAATGGGTGTTGTACTTCCTAATATGGTGACATTGAAAATGCATTGAATTAAAAGCTAGATTAAAATGTCATTCATTTGTAGCCGATCAAATGATGGCCCCCACCGGCCCCACATGGGAGCGGCCCTCGTCTCTCCCGATTAGCCAGCATGCTATCGGGGGTGTCTCAGGATCCCCCCACCCCAAAAAATTTTATTTATTATTTATTCATCACTCTTATTTATTCATTGTTTGTGCCTTCTTTATTTTTTTGTGTTGTTTACTTGTATGTATATTGTGTACTATGTCTTGTCACCGTGGGATAGTGGGAACGTAATTTCGATTTCTTTGACTTTGACCTTTGACTTTGACACGGCGTTGTCTTATATTCGGGCCAATACAGTACTTTGCCACCAGGCACAAGACAAGTATCAATTTGGGAGCAAAGGTTTCCTTAATATGTATCGGTTTGCCTGTGAGTTAGGTTTCGCTTTCTGGTCCCCTTTCCAGTAAATGATGCTCAGGCCGTCTTAGTTACATTGAAGGTCATTCAGTGGTGCACCGTTTCCTTGCTGTCTTGAATCTTCATCAATTGGAATTTTACTCTCTGTGATTCCACCATTGTCTTTTTCAGTGACATACGCTCACTCATTCACGAGAGCACCTAAGTGACTGACTGTGTGTGTATGTGCACGTGTGTGTACGTGAGTGTGTGTGTGAGATTGTGTGTGCGTGTGTGATTGTGTGTGTGTGTGTGTGTTAGGTTTCGTTTTCTTATCTCCCTTTTCTCGGAACCTAAATTTGTTCCAGACATATTTCTGACAGGATGCTGCTGGTAACAAATGTTTCTATTTCCAGCACTCTCATGCTGTCTTGGTCTCATTCAAGGTTATCAAAAGTTGCCGCGCCGCCGGCTGGCCAGCACCGTCCTGAACCTTCCTCCATTAGAAATTGTACTCTCTGTGAGTCCACAATTGTTATTTTCAATGACATCCACTCACTCATTCACGGGAACACCGAAATGACTCACTTTTACGTGGCACCTGCAAGATGGCATCAGTTGGCAACAAGCAAATACCAAAGCTACATTGCCACCAGGCACAAAACAAGTATCAATTTGGGAACAGACGTTTCCTGAATAGATTAGAATTTTTTTTTTCTTCTTTTTGTGCCAGAATAGAATGAGGAGTGCCCAGCTCGGCTGCTGCTTAATTGCAAAGTCCTTTATTGGCCTTTAAAATGAACTCACAACAACAATAAGAAAAATACCACTGCATTTCAGTCCTGCCACAAAAGGTCAGAAGGTCAATGGCAAACAGGTGTCGCAAATTGGTGTGGGTGTTGATGACAACGAGGCTGGAGATCAAGATATCGTGTTTGAGTGACTGGACACGTTAAGAGGAAGACGGTGCCTGCCGATAGCGTCCCTCATCTGTCAGCCGTGGTTACCTGCAATGAAACACACGCAGCCATCATTGCTTAGCACAAAAAGGGCCTAACAAGGATGTTTTTAGCAGCGTGCAAGTTTGCACCTATTGCATTTTCAAGAACTTCAGGGAGAGAGGTTCAAATGTTAAAATAAAACATACAATCAATTTAAACCCGTGCAGACTTTTTTTTCTCCATTGCTTGAGTGTCCCTCTTTCCTGCAGTGGTGCAAAAGTGTTTTAGTTGTGCCTGCAGCAGTCTGAAGGGCCTTCTCTTTGGAAGTAAGACACAAGCCAAAAAAGGTTGGGAGCTATGCACACCCAGTAACTCATTGGGACATCTAGTGGCGATAGTTGGGATTTTTCCCTATAATTTTAGTTTTGTAACATCTTTTTAGCCACGGGCATTTTGGAAAAAAATGAAAATTGATTTGAAAATTTGTAAATGTTTTCTACGCAGGTAGTAAATCACAATATCATCAACCATAATATTAGTTTATGCTCTGATTTAAAATTAAATTCCACCAGAGAACAGCAAGGGAACATGTTAAGGATTCACAAAAAAAGAGGCAGATTCTCTGATAGAGGGTAAAGAACACTTTGTTTTGTTTATGGTAGCGGCGATAAACTGTACAGCACAAACGAGTAGCAAAAGTAAAAAAAAAAAAAAAAAAAAAAAAAAAAGAGAATTGAGAAGGCAGCAGAGAAAAATCAAAGCATTAAGGAACTGAGGTTGGAAGCAGAAAAGGTAGCACTAGCAGGAGAAACTCCAAACACAAAGATAGCATTTAGACTGGAAAATATTCTCCAGGTAGAGATAAGAAAAGTTCAGAGACAGTTATTTGAATTCACTGGGAAAAACGGGCTAATGAAAAGGGTACCGTGTTTGTTTGTTGTTGTTTTTTTAAGGTATTTAGTCTGGAACTGCCGAATCGTTCGTCATAACCTTCGACCCAGTAGGTGGCGGTATTGCCCCATATATCAGGAGGAATGCAAATACATGCTTTATATATCAAATATCCGGTTAGGACCAAGGTTAAAGAAGTCCAGTTGAAATTTTTAAATGATATCTATCCATCCAAGGAATCATTAAGGTTGAGGTTCGGTGTAGTCCACAATAACTGTACCTTCTGCGAAGAAGATATTGAGACTACTGTACACCTTCTTCTTTGAGTGTGTGTGTGTGCACAACAACTTCTTGGAAGTCGACCAGAATGTTTTTACCTGTACCTCTCACTAAGGACGATATTATTTTTTGACTCATTCTGGAAAGTAATGTATGGAATCTGACGTTAAATAATCTGTTATTGCTAGCGAAACATTTCATCAGTGCTAGCAGAGTTATTGTAATAAAATAAGTCATACTGTGGAGACAGCGAAAATGACGACCGTCACAAATGTCACGATTGACACATTGGTCACACCTGGCTTTTATTAAGAACATTTGTCAAGCAAAAATAGTAAAAGCAGTCCTTCCTGAGTAGCATCCTTCAAAATAAAACTCAATATACAGAGCACACATACACTAACATGGAGAAAGAGAAAAGCCCCTCTTCCGTTTCTTTATGAAAGACCTCACAGACGCATACACCAAGTTGGATATTTTTGGTGACCTCTAATTGGGCGATTTTGGGTGATATTATTTTGTATTTATTTGGTTTGTATTTGCTTTTCCTCTAGTTCTCTATTTTGTCCTTTTAATTATTTTATTTTGTTGATTTATTTTTTTTTTTTGTTTAACATTGGTGATGTTTGTTATCTGTTGGGAACTGTGTGCCTTATACCTTACATTTCGTGTTCTTTTATTTTTCGTAATATGCCACGTTGTTTGTGTATGGTTCTGAATTTTGTTAGCTACCTAAATGTCGTACAGAGGCCGAGATGTACCGGAGTCGAATTCCTTGTTTGGCATGCTCAAATTTTTGGTTGTAAACAATAACTGACCGCTTTGTGCCCACCGAGCTTGAACGTCAGTGAGCCATACAAAGAAATGTCAAGTATTGTGTTCCCAAATACAGGATGTTGAAGCCATGTCTAATGTCAATCACTTTTAATTTAACATAAATGGTTATTTTTCAGACGTGAAGTTGGATTCTGACTGGCAAAAAATTTGAATTCAAAAAGGTTCATCTGACACCAAAGGGCACGCGTCAAAACTGTGAGGGTCAGGTTTTCTTCATCTCGGTTGACAGTTAAATGTTAATGCTGTTGGTCCCCGTGAACTGGGATTCATAGGATGCCAAGGCCGGGTTGGTGGGCAGGATCTTGATGGGCAGGTCCCAGCTGAAGGTGTCCACTTCGACGCGCTCGGCGCCGGCCCACACCGTCGACTTCGACTCGTTCTGATGGATGACGGGCGGATCGGCGGGCTCCCGAGCGGTGACAAATTCAAAGTGCAGCCGCCACCTCAGGGTCACTGCAATGTTACGTTTTGTTAAGTGGGAACACGACAGCAAGCCGCATATCGGTTGTTCTCTCGTTTTTCAGATGGCAATTAAAAACAAAAAGTGACGCCTGATTATAGGTTTATCGTG
This sequence comes from Syngnathus acus, assembly GCF_901709675.1. NCBI lineage: Eukaryota > Metazoa > Chordata > Actinopteri > Syngnathiformes > Syngnathidae > Syngnathus > Syngnathus acus. The sequence continues at coordinate 1,719,886 of NC_051095.1, forward strand.
GCCTCCTAAATGCCGAAAGATGGCGGTAAAACACTACTTTTGCCTATTTGAAATTCCTCAACTCGCTTCAACATAGTTCCTTGGCGGCAGGATGCTACGAGATGGCGGAAAGGTATCCAGGAAATATAATCAATTAAGTTGAAGAGTTAACTTTTGACCAAAGTAGAGCTTTGCCACCATTTTGGCTTTATTTAGACACACACTAGAAAATACAGCTTAGTCCGCCATCTTGTTGCATTTTGTTGTCGAGGAAATGTGTTGATGTTATTCGAAGAGTTTTTGTCGGTCAAAATATTTGTGATCTTTGCCAAAAATGAATGTAAAAACTCAAAACGATGAGTCACATTGTCATCAGCTGCCGACTGAAAATCAAACGAAAGGCGCGTCGACCCTGCTTGGCAGGTTCGCTTTGCGCGCGGACTTACCGACGTCGGTACAGAAGCCCGGCGTGACAGTGAGTGGCACAGGGAGGGAGAAGTGGCTGGAGGCCGTGTGCAGACAGGACTCCAGATGCCGCCCATGTCCAGTCACGCTGAGCGGCTGGCCGGGGCGCCGCTGGTACTCCTGCTGAATCTCCTCTTCGCTCTGAAGGCTCACCGAATACTGGCAAAAGGCAAAGAAAAAAAAAAATAAAACGCGTTTGTTCACTTCTCAAGAAATTTCGTTCCCATTTTTGTGGCAGTGTATTGTCGAGGACCCCTGCGCCGCAAGTTTTGCAAAGTACCTGCAAGCAGGGAATGTCACCCTCGGAGAAATTGAACGTGCCCACGATGTCCTCTCCAAGTCTGTACATGGTCTTGAAGATGCAGAACTTTGCCACTTTCCCTCGCACGTTGGTGATGTTGAACACGTCTGGAGACGGTCAAATTTACACGTGAATATTTGTCACTTCATTTGCACGGCAAGCGGCACAACTCACGGGGGCAGCGCTTGGACGTGGAGACCATGAGCACGTCGAGCGCTCGCTCCAAAGGTCGCGCGTCCCTCCGGCTGGATTCCTCTTCCTCCAGGAACGGGTTCGAAGGGGACACTACCTCGTCCTGAGCAAATGAAGGTTCTGGCATGCCTGCAGATCATAACGGAATCAAAAGGTAGAATCATCATTCAGACAAGCGCACATTGGTCACTTGATGCGAATGTGGCCAACATTTATTTTTTTGTTTATGAATGAATGAATTCATTCATTCGTTTGTTCGTTCGTTCGTTCGTTCATTCATTCATTCGATTGTCCCACCTTGCAGAACCAAAACTCGAAAGGGAACTCGAAGAAGTTTGATGGGAGAGTTGACCCTCTGACACCCGATGGTCAGTTTGTAGACATACTTCACCGCCTGGCCGCGGAAACTGGGAGGACCATCGACGGGTACGACCTCGCTGTATGAATCTGCGACACAAAAGCGAAGCCCATCATGACAAATATTGCGAAAGCGTGTCTTTTTACTTTATGTAACATTGACACACAAGTCTTGCTCTCTCCTGGATCCAGACAGAGGTCACAGAATAGGATTTTGGGCGGCGTATCCAGAACGCATTGGCCTCGCTCGCCTGGTGAAAATATGAGGATGTCTGGTTAGCGTTCAGCGCAATACAAAAAAAAAAAAAAAAAAAACACGTGACAACTTGGCGTTGTTGCTCAACGACCTCTGCTCGGAACGAGGACCGTATTGCTGCTGGCCTGGACGTCCTGCTTGTTGCCCCGGCTTGGTAGACTCACTCTGCTCTCAGTGGCGTGAAACTGGCAGTGGATCTGGGCGCTGGCCCAGGCCAACATCTCACTGGGGCACAGTGGAGACAACTGGACAATCAGTGGCAGTACATTTGGTAAGTGGACCCTCAGTCAAGTCTGACAATGCGAAAGAGACGTTCCTATTGCTGATACAAATTAGTTACATGGGCTTGCACAACTGATTTTGAAGGCTCTTGTCTAAGCAGCTTAGATTGACATGGCAAAACAAATGTTGAAATCTAATTAGATGAAGAAGAAAAAATCAAGAATCTACACATACATATTGGTTAGAACGTAGCTCATTTAAACATTACAAATGTTGGGACTTCATGAATTCAATTGGAACAAACATTGGAATTTTGGTTGTACATGTAGCCCGGTGCTAGTTTAGGCCAACGTGCAAGCCGGGGTACCCCGTACCTGCTCGCAGAGGTGGATAAGTGGGACATGGGGTTTCTGAAAGTGACGAGACACTCCATTAGCTCGCCGGCTAGATACACGGGACCGCGAGCCATGGAAGCCACCACCTCGATCATCTGCAAGACAGTTGATAACCGGGATTGAAAGCACAAGAGTGGGACGTGGAGACTGCGCACGGACGTATGCTAAAATCAGCGACGCTACATTAGCCGCGTAACTTTAACACACACCTTGTGCCCAGTAGAGTCCGGGTGCGGACAATCGAGGCTCCAGTTTGTCGTCCGAGTTACAAAGCAAACGGAATGCTGTCTTAATACATTCTCCTCGATTCTACATGGAGACTATTTTCATCCGGACCTACTATCGTTTAGCTAGCAGTCGGTAAACAAAGTGTGTCCGCGAAGTCGACCAAAACCAGACCATTGAAGATGACGCTTTTGGGGACAAAAGTAAGAAACATACGACGTAGTATATGACATGGTAAGAAAAATAATCCGTGAAAAGCCGCACTGGCTCACTCTGTCCCACCTCAAGTAATGTAGAGAACAAAAACACGGATAAAAGCTACAACTCGGTTTTTTGGTTGGCCATCATGCACGTCACGTGGCAGAAGCAACTCGCATCCCAGACGGCGTGTTGCTATGGTAACTTTACGGGGTCTCGGCTTTTTATGTATTCCTTCACTTTCATTTCCGAGGCATTAAAAGCATATTCAAACTTGATTGCTGGAATGCAAGTTATATAACCTACACGCCTGCTTGTCATGATGCCGGTGGCTGATAGAATATGCTAACCAGTATGGAGAAAACTCCTTACGCCCCCCTGTTTAAGTCAAACATGGTTTAGCCGTTGGCGGTGGGCTCCCTGTTTCTTCTCTCTCTCTCTCTGTCTCTGTCTCTCTCTCTCTTTTTTTTTTTTTTTGAAAATCTTTATTGAACACTGTCTCGGTTTTTTCTTGCGTGTTGTCAGACACGGTTGTGACTTCCTGGCTATTTGGCCGTGCCCACTTCAACAGAGTCTGCTGTGCACGGAACGCTTCCTGTCTGTTCTACTCCAAGGTACGTGTGGTTTGTGACAATGTATCCCTTGTTCATGCCAAAAATAAAATTGCTAATCGTGCAAATTTGAATCTTTAATATGCGCTGACTGACAGAAGCGTTTTATTGTCGCTCTTTCTGTCGTAGGGTATCCGGCGGCATCGAGGCTGCTGCACAAAGAAGCCCCGGCCGACCGCCAATGTGAATTATAATAAGTCTATAATGGCGTTTAAGTTGGCGTCATCAGCTTTTTGCCCCTGACCCAGAAACGAGTGGAAACCGGTTGGTGTGTCCGAGGAATCAGCCCGGGCTGCCTTGATGATAAACACTCTGTGTTTACAAAGGGTGGCGACAGCCTCATTTTGTAGCCGTACGCTGCTCAACTGCTCTGACTGACAACCGCAACAACAAAATGACTGAAGATTGGGGGGACAGATCCACGGCGGAGCTCATGAGCAGGTACCTGCCCAAGGAGATGGGGCACGGCGTTCCCACGGCCGGGTGGCGTATCTGTTTGGCCCACGAGTTCAAGGAGAAGAGGAAGCCTTTCCAAGCAAAGGACGTGTCCCTGGAGAATATTGTGGAGCACATTGGGCTTGGGATCAGGTATTTTTATCTTAGAATATATCACTATAGGTTATCACTAAACAGTGAGTCAGTCCATGATTAATAAATAATGTTGAGGTATTTTTGAATTTTAAATTGTCCACAACTTCAGATTGCAACCTCTCAATGATAAATCTCAGAGTTTGGCATTTCCTAATGAAAGAAGACTGATCATTGATTTTTCTTTGTCTATTTTCTGACTTCTTGTGGTCCAAACCAAAAACGGAACCATTACAATGGGGTAAAAAAAAAAGAAAAAAAAAATTAATTATTCTTTGTTAGCAGGAATGAAATTGCCAATTGCCGTTGTACTCTGGAAAATCAATTCATTATCCTCAGCAGCACATGGAACCTACTGTGGCCTGGGCTTTATATCAACACTTAAAGATGTCCCCTCCCCTTCTTCACTTAATGCAATTGGGCTTCGGTCATGCATGATGTCATCCACGTGCCCTGTAAAATGTACAAGAACCTGCTTCCAAGCCAGCTTAACTGCATGCTGTGTGTAAATTGCAATCTCCAGGACAACAGTCGCTTGTCCTACAGGGCGTGGTGGCCTTTGTTGCCACGGCAACACTTGTTAATCATTGCACCGGTGGCAGGTTGTTTGAAGAAAGGAGTCTTTGGACACTGTGTTCAAGGGAGATCAACAGTGGTCTTAAAAGTTGCCCACCTATCAAGAGTTAACTTTAACAATGTGTTGGTAAACGTGTCCCGATGGGTATTAAGAAATTGTGTATTGTCTGGCAACTGCAACTTGACTCCGTTTCACCTCTCAGCCGAGCATTTCATGCATCAAGGTGAGATGGGGAAGCTCGAGTCCGAGTGCTTATGTGGAAACCCAAGTTGTGGTGCATTTGGGCAATATTTTTTATTCTTTGCTTTGAACTGCGAGGAAAAACCTGAGATACTGTAGTAGTCCAATCAACTCAACAGCAATTGAATCGGATTTATTGCCGCCCCGCAACAAAAATCCTTGCCATTGTCGAGGAACACTCTATATCATAGGTGTCCAACTCAAGGCCCGGGGGCCCAGATACAGCCCGCCACATCATTATTTGTGGCCCCCATTGAATTTGTGTCATTAGTACCGAATTTTCCGGACTATAAGGCGCACCTAAAAACCTAAAATTTTCTCAAAAGCCAACAGTGCGCCTTATAGTCCGGTGCGCCTTATATATGGACCAAATTCCTAAATTTAAACTGGCCCGAAGCATTGTGTTATGAAATCAATCATAAGTGGCCCGCTGAAGACTATGAATCATGAATCAAAATCATTATTTTGTGATTATAAAGTAGTTTGTTGCATCTGAAGTTGAAATAAAATGGAGAAGGATTTTATTTGGATTAAAAATCTGACATGATGCATTAATGGTGCGCCTTATAGTCCGGTGCGCCTTATATAAGGACAAAGTTTTAAAATGGGCCCTTCATTGAAAGTGCGCCTTATAGTCCGGTGCGCCTTATAGTCCGGAAAATACGGTAAAATAACATTGTTTTCACTTTTACAAAAACAAATCAAATGCCTGCAATTTTATTACCATTCGTTCGATTTGACTAATCTCTCATTTCAAAACGAGCTATTCATCCATTTGTTTTGTAGCCTATACTGTATATAGCAGACGGCCCTCCGAGGGAAACTAGGACTACAAATGAGTTTGACACCCCTGCTCTATATGGTTTTTGATGGTGTGCCGTTCCATTGTTCTGATGCAGGTATCTAAAATGGTGGTACAAAAAGACACAGGTGGAAAAGAAGGCGCCTTTCATCGACATGTTTCGCGCGCTGCCTTTACGGCAGATTTATGGTGGGTTGGTCTCACGTTGAATTTGCGTTTCATGCGCTTTTCTCTCGTATGCATCGGCTCAACTCCAGTTGTCGGCCCATTCGGCAGGTGCGCCGCTGGGAGGTATCGGGGGAGGTACCATCACCAGAGGTTGGAGGGGGGAGTTCTGTCGGTGGCAGCTGACGCCCGGGATGTACCAGTACAAGACCGTCACGGCCAATCAGGTAGTAGACGAGTTCCCGGAGAAGCTAAGGGACGTAGCAACCCTGCTGGTGGTGAGACAAGGCTCTGGTTTGTCGTCCTCAGTTCACCGTGTGCTTGCGCCGCGACGGGCAGACGCTTTACCAACAGGTGCTCTGCGTCGAGCGGCCTCCCCGGCTGCAGGGCTGGAACTGGGGCTACTGCGGCGAGTACGCTTACTACCATGCCCTGTACCCCCGGGCCTGGACCGTCTACCACCTCCCGGGGCAAAATGTCACGCTCACCTGCAGGCAGGTCTCGCCCGTCATTCCTCACGACTACCAGGTGAGCCGAACAGGCTGAAAGATCTTGTCGCCATTGCAAGACTAACTTTGGGCCGTGATGTTTACAAACATACACTACCGTTCAAAAGTTTGGGGTCACAAAATTGTTTGGGTGACCCCAAACTTTTGAACGGTAGTGTATATATTTATTTAGATAATTATTTATAGATTATATATATAATCTTCTGTGTAAAAAATCTTATAATATATATGTATACTTATATTCATAGATTATATATAATCTTATACAAATATAAGATATAATTTATAATATTTAATTCATAATATTTTATTATAATAATATTTACACTACCGTTCAAAAGTTTGGGGTCACCCAAACAATTTTGTGACCCCAAACCTTTGAACGGTAGTGTAACTGAATAAGTCGAGATCATGTAAAAATACACAATTACGCGTAAATAGGGTATTTAACGATTCTTTCCCCCCCATCAAAAGTGTGTAGTCGTGTACATGAACTTTGTGCAGTAGTGTAAGTTCTCTAAGTGTCAGACTATGTGTAATTTGTCTCCTCCATATTTGTGTTTGAACAAAAAAAAAAAAAAAAACAACCCAGTTTTGACAAAATTGCATTGTTTGTCTGAAGTCACAAAACGATAAATGGTTAAGTCGGAATTGTTTACCCACCGCTGAGCGTCTGCTTTGTGACAGGACTCCTGCCTGCCGGTGGTCGTGTTCATCTGGGACGTGGAGAACAAGAATGACTACGCTCTGGATGTCACCATCATGTTCACGATGCTCAACGGCTCCGGGCACAAGGACGACAAAGGCGGGGGCCACTGGAATGAACCTTTTCATCTCCCAAAACAGGGCGAGGCCGTGTCGGGAGTCTTGCTACATCACTGCACATCAGTGAACCCTTACACCTTATGCATCGCTGCTCCGGAGCAGGTTGGACATTTTTCGGAAGTGGATTTTTTTCTTTCTTTTTTTTTTGCTGGTGGCAATTTGACATCATCGTCTTTTGATTTTCAGCCCAACGGGGAAGTCAGCCATCAGACCGCGTTCAGTCCAAAGGGAACCTGCAGCGACCTGTGGAGCGATCTGATGGCCGACGGACGGCTGGAATCTCCCACGGGTTAGCGTCGATCAGTGAGAGCGTCGCTCTTTTAAATGGAGCCTCAGCAACCCAAAGATGCGTCCTCTCCACAGGCTCCAGCCCGCCGACGGCCCAAGGAGAGAAGGTGGCGGCGGCGTTGGCGGCGAGCTGCTCCGTGTCGCCGCGGGGCCGCAACACGCTGGAGTTCTGCCTGGCGTGGGACATGCCTGTCATCACCTTTGGCGCTCGCGAGCGGCAACACCACAGGTAAAAAAGGGAAGGGCACCAATAATGTACTTCGAAACCATGTTGGTCCAAAGTAAGTCCAAAAAGAAACTAACCCGACTATTCATTCAACACCAAACGTCGGGTCAAATGAATAACCCACAAAAAGTGTACTTAATACCCCAAATTGGGTTCTTTTGTATACACAGAAAAAAACTACTTAAAATTGGGTCATCTGTACAAATCAAGACAAAATTGATTCAGTAAGGGACAGACACAACTTTTGGGGTTGCTTACTTCTCCAACAATTGGGTCCTTTTGTGGATTATATTGTATTACATTTTATATATTATATTACATTTTATGTATTATATATATATATATATATACATATATTATATATATACATATATATATATACATATATAATATACATATATATTATATATACACTACCGTTCAAAAGTTTGGGGTCACAAAATTGTTTGGGTGACCCCAAACTTTTGAACGGTAGTGTATATATTTATTTAGATAATTATTTATAGATTATATATATAATCTTCTGTGTAAAAAATCTTATAATATATATGTATACTTATATTCATAGATTATATATAATCTTATACAAATATAAGATATAATTTATAATATTTAATTCATAATATTTATTATAATAATATTTACACTACCGTTCAAAAGTTTGGGGTCACCCAAACAATTTTGTGACCCCAAACTTTTGAACGGTAGTGTGTGTGTATATATATATATATATATATATATATATATATATATATATATATATATATAATATCTCGCTCTCTCGCTCTCGCTCTCTCTCTCTCTCTCTCTCTCTCTCTCTCTCTCTCTCTCTCTCTCTCTCTCGTCCAAAGTTTTTGGGCTCCCAAAATAACCCGAAACGTTTTCTCCGGAGTTATTTTCAATGCACTTGTTTTCTAGAGTGGATGCCATGGCAAAAGTAGTATTACTATACTCACATTTTGTTAATTCAAAGAACAGGGTAATGACGTTTATATCCAATTTGGGTCATTTTTGACGACTGATTTTACAGTTAAAAACTAAAAAAAAAAAAAACAGCGCATCATTCTGCATGTTCCCACGTTAGCAAGACATTTGTCTGCACTTTCAGGCGATACACCCGTTATTTCGGGAGCAAAGGGGACGCGGCGCCCTCACTCAGTCATTACGCCCTGACACACTACAAAGCGTGGGAGAAGAAGATTGAGGAGTGGCAAGCGGACGTACTGCAGGACAGGTGCTTGGCGCGGCCTTGCCCTCCGCCGTCATTTGGCGAGCGAGCGTCTCGTTTGTACCGAGAAAATGGCGCCAGCGAAGACGTGTTCACGTACGTTCCATCTCTAGTTCGCTTCCCGCCTGGTACAAGTCTGCTCTGTTCAACGAGCTGTACTTTGTGACCGACGGTGGGACGGTGTGGACGGAACTGCCGGAGGACGCCGACGTCAGTGGCGGTGTTCGCAGCGAAGACGGCGGCCTGCCCGCTCAGCCGCCCGTCGTCAAAGAGTATGGCCGCTTCGCCTACCTTGAAGGTCAGCGGGGAGCAATTTCCCGAAGCCGCTTTGCGCTCGGCGGGTCGCCTCACGCTCGCTTTTTTTTTTGTCACTCAGGTCAAGAATACCGAATGTACAACACGTATGATGTGCACTTCTACGCTTCTTTTGCTCTCATCATGCTGTGGCCCAAACTCGCCTTGAGTGTGCAGTACGATATTGGTACGATTTTAGTTTCTTCTCGTCTGGTGCGAGGCGGCGAGGCTAAGATTGCAGCCGCTTGACTAACTCCCGTCTCCTTTTAGCCGGCAGTGTGGTGCAGCAGGATTTAACGCAGAGGTTGCATCTGATGAGCGGCCGGAGCGCTGCGGTCAAGGCCAAAAACGTGGTGCCTCACGACATTGGAGATCCAGGTAGAATAATGACACCCTTCAAATGTATATGCTACTTTAAACGTTACAAACTTAACAAATGTAGTCTACTGGATGGGGAAGAAAAAAAAAAAATCCACTTGAAAAGCAGCTACGCTTCGAGGGAGCCCGCGTTGTGCCCGGAAGAGCTTAACCCCACGCCGGCGCTGCTGCGTCTTGTTTTGTAGACGATGAGCCGTGGCAAAGGGTCAACGCCTATCTCATTCACGACACAGCCCACTGGAAGGACTTGAACCTGAAGTTTGTCCTGCAGGTCTACAGGGACTATCATCTCACCCAGGACCAGCAGTACCTGCAGGACATGTGGCCCATCTGCCAGGTATGGCTGCCCTTACTTTCTTTACTCTCTTAAGATTACCCCCCCCCCCCCCCCCCCCTGAGATTTGATGAGCGCTCATTCTGCTAGGCAGTGATGGAGTCAGAGTTGAAGTTTGACCTGGATGGAGACGGCCTGATCGAGAACTCTGGCTTTGCTGATCAGACTTATGACGGCTGGACAGTTACTGGACCAAGGTCAGAGGAGACAAAGCCTGTTTGTCAGTCCCAGTAGAAGTTTAACGTAAAAGTCACACCTCACAAAAAAAAAAAAAAAAAGGTCTTTTATGTCACTTTATATCAAATTTCATCACGCAAAAAGTCAGACCGCTTAAAGACACGCGAGACAAGGTCAGCACATTCTTTGGCTTAGCTGGGAGGAGGGATGAAGGGAAGGAAATCACGATAGGAAAAGCACGACTCGTGTCGAAACAGGAAATTGGGCTTTTTCCAGCTTGGACCGACATTCCGAGCGTAGTCTTGGTTCCTGATTGCGTCAACGTCCCCCTGCTGTGTTGCAGCGCGTACTGCGGCGGGCTGTGGCTGGCCTCGTTGTGCGTCATGTGCAAAATGGCCACACTGCTCGACAACCAAGAGGCCCGGCAGCGCTACAGAGACATCTTGGACAGAGGCAGCGTCGCTTTTGAGAAACTATTGTGGAACGGTAAGACCCAAAATTCCTGGGGGCTTGGAATCAATCCCTGATGGATGCCCGCCCTAATAATTTGTCAATATTAGTAACTTGGACAGCCCAAACTGTCATCGTACAGCAAAGGACAACTTCGAGAATCCCTAAATCGTTTGTGCTTTTAGGCAAGTACTACAACTACGACAGCAGCGGGCGGGACCTTTCGAACAGCATCATGTCTGACCAGTGTGCCGGCCAATGGTTCCTGCGAGCGTCCGGGCTTGGCGAAGGAGACTCCCAGGTAACTAACACGCTGCAAGATGTCGGGGCAGAACGTTTTCACTTCCTCTCTCCATCCAGGTCTTCCCCAAGGAAAACATCCGGGCTGCGCTCCGGTCCATTTTTGACTTGAACGTGATGAGCTTCAGCGGCGGCCAGATGGGCGCCGTGAACGGCATGCGGCCCGAGGGCGTGCCCGACCGCTCCAGCGTCCAGTCGGACGAGGTTTGGATCGGTGTGGTTTACGGACTGGCCGCCACCATGATCCATGAGGTAAACGTAGTAGCAACTCTTAAAACGTTTTACGCGTCACGGTTTAACGCTGCAGTTCAGTGTGCAGGAACAAGCCGCACCTTTTTTTTTAGTTTTTCCTTGCCCTTTTGGGAGCTTAAGATCAGGGGATGCTTTGAGAATAATTGTCAATTTTTGTCTATGTGAAGCCCTTTGAGACTGCTTGTGATTTAGGGCTATACAAATAGACTTGACTTGACTTGACTTGACTTGACTTGACTTGACTTGACTTGACTTGAGCAAGACTTTCACTACGACTACAATATTAGACATTTTTTGAAAGTACATCCGGCTCTAAGTATTGTTAGAATATTCCTCTGGGGCCTGTACCCATTATGTTCTAATATTCGTTGGCTAAAAGATTGTAAAGTCGCATCGGTGCGCTTCGTTAGCATGTCAACGTCAAGTTAGCATTAAGCTAGCAGTGTAAAAACAAGGTAGGAGACATTCGTTAACCTATTTTGAAATGTTTTTTTTTTTCTTTTGCCCTCTCAGGGCATGTTGGCGGAAGGTATGCGCACGGCCGAGGGTTGCTATCGCACGGTGTGGGAAAGGCTGGGCATGGCCTTCCAAACGCCCGAAGCCTACTGCGAGAAGGCCATCTACCGCTCGCTGGCCTATATGAGGCCTCTCAGCATCTGGGCCATGCAGCTGGCTCTGAACCGTTCGCGCGACGAGCGCCGGCACGCGGGGATGGGAGAAGGTGCGAGTCAATAAACTCCGCCGCGGCCCCTTCCCAAATCCCAACTCGGATCCGCTCGGTTTGTTCGCAGGCTGTGGATGACAGCGTGACTTGAATTCTGCTTTTCTTCTGTCTTTACAATGTGTGTACAAGTTGTGACAACCCCTTGTCAATTTGCACATGTCTTCTTACAGGTGCTTTTGAATGGTGCATTCAAATCACCTGTATAGTTATTTGAATGCTGTCCTCATTCATATCCAATGAGAGGCATGTTTTCTCCTTTATATATTGCACACTAGACAATATTAAAATTGAAAATTTGACCGATGACAATCATCCCTACTAAGTCACTAGCAATACAGAATACTTTTGTTTTTGTCTTCACAGGCAATGGGGTCAGTTGAAGTTTTGTTGTTGTAATACAAGCAGGTGGGCAGCAGAGGGCGACGAGTGATCTGAACCTTGCGTCGTGATTCACAGTCACCCCTCCTAAAAATACAGGACTAATTTCCAAGTACCAACATTAAAAAGCAGGACCAAATGTTTATGATAAATACGGCAGTAACAATGTAATATATATAGAAATAAAAACACCATTTAAATTCAATATGTATTGCCCTTACCTTCAATAAAATTGGTACCTAAGTTAATATTGGAAAAGAAACAGTTCTAAACGATTACAACTGAACTGTAAACAAAGGTGCTGTATTAAAGACAATGTTTCAGCCTCTGTGATGTTATTGACAGGTTGAAATTTTCAGATTTTTTTTTTTTTTTCTGCATACAACGGAGGCACCAAGTAGAGACAACGAGGCAGCTGATGTGTCCTTTCCCATCTTTTATTGCTTCTGGGCACGTTTTACACAAACACACACACAATGTCACTAAATTAGATAACAGAGGGTAATTATCCATTCATTATTCAGTTTGTCACATGCATGATGCAAACAACTCCAGTAACTAAAAAAGGGCTGTTGGTTGGTCAGGATCTCTCCCATTCATTGCAAACAAGCCACACGCACACTTTATTTCCTTTCTTTTGTTTTTAATTCCATCATTCCACATCCTGTCATTGTGAATATTCTGCATCGCATACACCCTCTTTATTTTTTCTTTCAATGAGCTTACACATCTAAATGCAGCCCTTTTTTTTTTTAATAAGTTGGAGACTGTTGCTAAGTAACGCGCCAGCTATCAATGTCTCACGGTTTCACGTGTGGATGAAACGTTAACTGCCTCAAATAAAATGTTATATCTCCCAAAAGCATGTAGTTTGTCAATAATAAAAGTGAGTGGAGAAAGTGGAATAAATGTCAATATGATAAAACGATTTGGCCCTGTGAAGCTGGAATTATAAGGAAGAGAAAAGCAAGTCTGAGCTGGAGGAAAGTAAGGGAAAAAAGAGCAAAAATAAACCTGTAGACGAAATAACTTTTTTTCTTTTAACATGTACCCACTTGAGGTGAAAGAAAAAAGAATTAGAAAAATGTTTCAGTTTTGATGGGACAATGGCTTTCCGCGTATGTGTGTGAATAGTATTTTAGAATAGAATGCCCTTTATTGTCATTTTACAATGCAATTGTACAACGAAATTGGAGAGCTTCTCCCTTTCCAGTACAGTGAGAAAAAGAAATACCCAAAATAACCATTACGAAAATTAAGAAGTATAAAGGGACCGTAATGAATAAAAGTGAAGGAATCTTATTTACAGTACGTATATAAATATGGCTATTTTGGAGGAAGAGATGTGCACTTATAACATTGAAGCAATGGCGCTTTTATTTGTGCAGCAATAACAAATGTATTCATACTAAAAAAAAAAAAAAAAAATGGACAAACCCACTGGGTCACACACTCAAACTGAGCTTTTATGATCGAATTGGCTTCCCACCGAAACGAATCGTTTCAATTCAAAATGTACCGCCCGCCCTTGAATCCGTATTGACTTGTGTTTGATTGGCAAGGTGCCCACTCGTAAATTGCCTTCTTCTGGCCTATCCAATATTTAAGGTAGAGCACAAGTGTCCAACTCCGGTCCTCGAGGGCCACCATCCAGCAGAGCGTGCTGATGATCGGATCATTTTTTTAAATCAGGTGCGTTGGAGAAGGGAGCAATCTAAAACAGTGGTCTGAAACCCCGGTTCTCGACGAGCTCATCAGCAGACAATGATCTTGAGCCTTTGAACCAGGTGTATTAGAAGAAGGCAACTTCTAAAACATGCCGGAAAGCAGCCCTCGAGGGCCGGAGTTGTGAGATCGAGGAATGGGGTACAGTCGCCGATTGGCTTCGCGGAAGGAGCCGAGGAAAGCCGAACTCACTCCCTCCCTCCCTCCCTCCCTCTCCCTCCCTCCCTTCCCGGTTGTCTCTCGGTGGTGCAAGCAGCCATGTTGCCGCGAGCTTGTTCCGGTATGACCGCTTAGACCGCATTCGGACGCAGCTCGTCTTTCCCAGCCCCAAACCCTGGAAGTCGCTGTCCCATCGATCATGGATCGTACAACCTGATTCCGAACCTCCGGGCGGCCAAGCTACCGGTGGATTGTCATCGTCATCGGGTACGAGGATCTTGCTTGGGTTTATATCGGCCATACCGCAGTGCAGTGCAATTTTGATGAACGACCTTATTTTTCTTATGAAAGCCAGAGACGACAGGACGCCGCTGGCTTTCGCGGATTTCGGACTTTGGTGGCTCGCTTGTGTGGTACCAGCCTCCTCTTCCTCCTCCTCCTCCTCTTCCTCCTCCTCCGCCGCTTGTGGCCGCTGAAGCGCTAGCGTAGCGGCGAGCGAACTAGCCCAGTTAGCTCCGCCTTGAAAGGAAAGTCGGGCTAGCTCGATGGCTAAAAAAAAAAAAAAAAAAGAAAGAAGGGAAAACAGAAAGCAGACGAAAACCAAACCCTCAACTGGGCCATGTTAGCGTTTCACCACGCTGGAGTTTTTCTTCTTTGGATACTCCACTCTGGAAATCTCACCGGGGACGATTGTTTCGTGTGAGTTGGCAAGGTCGGGACGGGGACCTCGCCGGGAATAACTTTGGCCTGGAAGTTTTTTTTCTTTCTTTCAACCATTATTTTTTTCCCCCCTGAAACCTCTGACGGAACTATTTTACGAAAAACAAAACGATAAAAACACAAGACCCGTGATAAATATTTTTTTCACGGAAACACACCGGCCGTTTGTCGTCTCTTCGTTCGGCGGCGTACTGGCTTTAGCATGCTAGCCACCTAGTTGGACCTTCTTTTGAAAACAGCCCCATCAGCCAGCTTTTTATTGCTTCGTCGCCAGTGACTCTTTTGAAGAGTAACATTAAACACGACTCATCAGAGTGGCATTGTTATTTTTGGTGCCCCCAAAACATGGGACGTGCAGTTGAGCTAGCGAGCTAACTGCTAGCCGCCGATGTGGGATCCAACTTGTTGATTCACGGGCTATCTGACGTGTTGCTAGCGGGCTAGCACTGGGGCTCTTTTTTTACTTCGTCCCCACACCGAGCTTAAATGTACTGAAGAGTCGCTTTTGGGTCACTGCGCCTCTGCGCCTTTTTGCAGCAACATCATCAACCCACTTCAAGTCAAGCCAAAATGTCAACAAGGACCCCACTCGTGCAAGTCATTGAAAATTCTGGGCAGGTAAGATCACGAAAAATGAATGTAGTCAACATATCTCAAGTGCGCCAAATACAGCCACGCAATTTCTTCTTGGCACTGCTTTTTTATTTTTGGGAAAATGCAACAGAAAAGGTGCAACATCAACGCTTTGTTGTCTTTGTAAAAACAGATTCCTGTGATACAAGTTTATTTTTCCTGTGATTGATAATAAAATAGTTAGAGTCTTATAGTCGGGGAAAATCCAATTATCAACCAGCCCCTTAATGCAAAGAGAATCGGTCCGAGTTACAAACCTCGCGATCCCCGTTTCAAAAGGCCGAGAGCCCAAACAAGACCACATACCAGATCTAAAATTGATTTCGAACCTAAGGATGCTCCAAAATGAAAGTTCTTGTCTGAAACTGAATCACTTTGACTGCATCAGGAAGGTTCTTTTGAGACTGCACTTATATATTTAAGTAAGTAGCACAAACGTATATTTTGAGCCAAGGCGTCCATCGCCGGATGCCGAGCCACTCGGCGTTTGTTTACAGACTAGCAAGAGTGGCTCGAGTGCACAGCACTTCCTGTTCCCTCACCGAAATGATCTGTGTGAGAACACAGGCGTATCCTTCCACTCCCAGGTCATAAAGTTAATGGCTGATTTTTCCAAACGAGACGGACCTCACATATTGTGACTAAGCAAAATCTGTACGCAAGGCACCATTTGCTGCAATCACAAAGTCACAATTACAGTAAATGTTTGAAAGACATTAAAGTCCAAAAATGTAAAACCTCGATTTACATGATGAACCCATTTGTTGATAGTTTTCAACAACGGGCCTGTATTTGGTTGTCCGTTTGTCCATTACGTATTGTTGGCTGCCAACTTAGCCAAAGTTTGTGTTACTATCGGTAAACTACGTTTCGAAGCCGTCAGGTCTCAAAATACCCCAAGGACGCATGCGCTCACCCTAAAAGTGCTCTCTATAAATGGAGATATGTATTTTTAACTTTTGTCAGATGTCCAGGCTTTTTAAATTTGCATTGAGCCTCTATCGCATTCTAACCTTTTCCCTTGCGGTTACCGTTCGTCGACATCCCCCAAAATAGCATCATCGGTTATTGTAAATATCGCCGTTCGCAAAAGAAATGTCAACCATTTTGTCTTGTGGGAAAAAAAAAAAAAAGACGGCGAAGAAGTTGAGCTATACGGAAAAGTGAGCAAAATTTGACTAGAGCAACTCAAATTTAAAAAAAAAAAAAGCCCCAAATGGAGCCAAACTGGCATCTGTCGATGACCCGGTTTTAATCTACGGAATCACTGTCAAATAAATATCCCAGCGCACTCCAAAAGCACGACGCCATCACGTTGTCCTCGTTGGCGGTGAAAAGTCACTAATTAATCACGATTGAAGAAAAGTTGTCATGAGGCCTAAAAAAAAAAAAAGAGGCTCCCATATCACACGTTACCAACACGGCCCAAATGTGTATGCCTGTGTTTAGCACAAGTTTTGGTAGATACAGAACAATGGAAATGTCATTCCAATTTCCATATTTGCTATGACCCGTAACAGCATCGTTTGGTGCTGCCATTTTGGTTAGCAACACCGGTGGCAACCAAGTTCAAGTGAGCTCAGTCGTTGAATATTTGGTGTCCGGGCGTGAGGTAATACAGAATTTCCTGTTTGACGATGTTCCCCCGCGTGTCCCTGGAGAGACCAACGGAGCTCGAAATACAGGTCTGCCCTGACGTCAGCCTTGGCGGTAGCCGCGCGGCAGCCCGTGGCTTTGAACGAGTCATTATGTAGCCACTCGTTCCAATTGAACTGCCATTTAGAAGAGGAGCGGGACCCGCTTTGACTTCCACTCTTCTTTGATTGCTGCAAAAGTTAAAATCACAGCTGCATTGTTTTTTTTGCCCCCCCCCATCTTTTTCTTTTCTTAAATCCTTTGTGCGCCCATTGAGAGTGAGTCATCGCGCGAGCATGACGGTCCGTAGCGAACGCGCCGCTGTTCCGCCCAGGAATCTGTGAATTTGGTCTTGCTCTTTTAGAGGCGCTGTCGCTAGGCAGAATAGCGGGGAGAGACAGAGAGATGGCGCTAGATGGGGGTCCTAGCAACAGAGAAGCCGCCTCTCACACACATTGACTTTGGGTTCCCACCCTGGCGCACGGTAGCCCTCCTTTAGCTTGACTGGAATGACATTTTAATTGAATGAGCCGTGTCAGCGGCCCTATAATGAACAGGTGCTGCGCCGAGGCGTGGGCCTTGTGCTCCGTCCGTCCGTCCGTGTGTGTGTGTGTGATTGTCTAAAAGAGAGTGTAAAACAAGCCTTTCCAGTTGAGCAGAAGGAAGCTGGAAGGTGCGGCTGCGCGCCGCCGACCTGCCTTTAGACAAGCGCGGACTTCCCTCCGCCGCCACGCTATTGTGCCTTCACCGTTGCCATGGGAAAAAAAGTTGAAGTGGCTCAATGTTGATTTTGTGCACATGATTGGCCAGCAAAAACAGTCAGGCGAACCAGGCAGGGAAATGTGGCACCGATTGCGATGGAGCGCCGCCTCGTGCCATTTGAAGCGTCGCTGATGTCGTTCTCTATCTTGGCACGTTTCAATTCTGATGAAATTTGAGTTATTTCGCTGGCCATTTGTTCTAATCCTCAAGCAACATGGACATCAGCGCGACACCATGAAAATCACACGACATGAATTGTGGTAATGTTACTATAGTAATGATTTTGGTCATTGCAGTCTTTTTTTTTTTTCCAAAAAAATATAGAGCGCATAAAATAGTAAAAGCGGACACATTTTGTCAATGGCGTAATCATTTTCCTCTGCTCCCAATCTCACTTTTTGTTTCTGACCAGTCAGAATGACTTTTTTGACCGACTCCTCTGTGCTTCCTGGCTTGAATTCAGTCACTCTGCCCAAGCCAGATTCGGCGAGCGCGATTGGTCGGCGCAGTCCCGTAGGCCGAGCGTATCGTTTCCAGCGTCATGCTGCGCTGTGCCGCGCCGCAACTCACATGCAGCCCGGTTCAACAGCCCACTCACACCCAACTGACGCCAATTGCAGCTGGCATTGCTCCGATTTTGTTGTTGTTGCATTTGCCGTTGTTTACATTCAGGGAGTGAGAAAAGCAAACACTTGCATGTGCAGACAAAGCGTCAACACCGGCGAGGGCGACGAGGAAGTTATCCGTAGTAGTCCGCATTGTGCTGGCTTGGGCTGACCTCCAAGGACGAGGAAGTAGCCTTGCTGAAAATGACAAAAGATTCTGGCTGACTTGGACTTGGCTCAACTTGACCCAGACGTGAACATCGTGACTTGACAAGTCACGCTCGCTTACCTTTTGGAAATGGGCATTTTCCAGGTAGCCGGCCGATTGCTTGGTTTTGGAAAGGAACATTTTGATGAAACACAAAGATGCTGAAATGTGATTGAAGGGTTATTTATGCTTTTCATAACGTTGGGGAAAAAATGAGAACGGCGTTAGTTTGGAACTCGGAGAGAGACAAATTCCACAGGCAGGCAGGATGATGGGCCACTTTTCGATTCCGACACTTTGATTGATCCTGTTTAGCAAAAAAATTAGCCGCCTTATGGCAATTACAGCTCTGTGAAGTCACACTTCATGTGTAGCCCAAAAAAAGCTCACGTCACAAAGTTTACGAGTGTGTGTGTGTGCGGGGGGGTTGGGGCTTATCCTGCAGCTGCCCAAAAATGAAGGCAGAATCAGTACACCGAAATAGACCCGGCCGCCATCAAATACCACGTTAAGCGCTGAGGAAAGTAGTCCTTGCTGCGCTCTCGCGGCCTCAATCAGCGCAAAATGAATTGTGCCCTGCAAAAAGCACCACAATGTCTCCCGTTGTTTCCTCACATGACCCAATTTCATGTTGAAATTTTGTGAATGGCTTCAACAAGTCTGATCTGGGTTAGCGAGCACCTGACAGCCCGGCCGCCTGCCGACGTATTAAGGCCGAGGAAGTATTGCGCGCGGCTTCAATGGATGAAGAATTTCTTTTGAGCTGCGGCGCCAATGCGCGTGCTTCACGTTCACGTGTCATCGGCGTGTCTCGCTCGCTCTTTCTCTCTCTTTCTTCCTGCAGCTATTGTCATTCCGCTGGAGCAAATGCCCACTCTCGTGTCATTCCGTTCCGTCAAGAGCTGTGCAGCCTTCCGTTGAACGGTTCAAACAGTCAAAAGTACAAAACGAGCACACTCGCCAGCGGTTACAGAAGGACAAAACCGAACGACCCGGCCGCGTTAGCATTGAATCAAAGCCAAACGAATCAAATCCTTCCACTCGTAGCATATCTCACTCAGCGTATCGAAAAAAAATGATTTGGACAAAGGCGAAGGTAATGAAGTGAATTCATATCGTAAGATGACGACAAGAAGCTCTTTGTCGTCATACCTTCTCGAACGAAGCCGCAGCGAACCGAACGGACTCGAACCGAATCAAATTGAAACGGAACCGTTCTTGAATCGTATCTTCTGTCTGCATTTCTTTCATGTTTTGATACAACACGGCGACAGGCAGGCAGGCAGTCTGTCTTCCATCGAAAGAATCGGAAATGAAACGTTCAAAAATAATTAGTTACAGGTCTTATGTGGCCAAAATAAAAATCTGAAGAGATCTCCAATGTGAACGTAGCCTTTGTGTTCACGATGACATTGTCTGTCTGTCACTCCCTGGCCGTGCAAAGATAAAAGTATTTTGCTCCGCCCCCACACATAAGGATCTCGGCTCCCGGATTAAACCCGTCGCGATCAAGTCGAAGCGCTCGCGTTCCACTTGGTGAGGGGGCAGACGGACACACGTTCAAATTGAAGCGGGCCAACACAACAAAGTCATCATCACGCTCGCTTTTCCCGACACGTCTCGCTTGCGGCCCGCGGCTGATTCGCGCCACCCGGCGAGCCTCGAATTTGTTGATGGCGCAAATCAAATCGCTAGTTGCTGCGATCCCTCCTCACCTGTCTGCTCACAAACCACAGCGAACCTGGTCGGCATTTGGCACATTGTGGACGTTTGCGTTCTCCGAGCTGCATTTCCTGCTCGCTCGTTTAATTGGGCTCGGTGTTGGCACGCAGGAAGTGTTTTTGCCAAAATGGTCTGATTTCTTCTTGTCTGATTTCTCCCGACTCGACAGGACTCCAAGTCGTCGTCCGGTCGCTCCAGCATGTCGCGATGTCGGAACTCCGTCGCCACCACCACGTCGGACGAGCAGCCGCACATCGGCAACTACCGTTTGCTGAAAACCATCGGCAAGGGCAACTTCGCCAAAGTCAAACTGGCCCGCCACGTCCTCACCGGAAAGGAGGTAGACGTCACTAACTGAAAGTAGACTCGCTCCTTGTGAGCAGTCGGCTCGGACCCGTGTGGCTTTTCCATTTGGCAAAATAAAGTTTGGATATACTGATATTTAATTCATAAAAAAAAAAAAATAATAAACTATATACATCAATAAAAATATAGAAATAAAAAAATAAAATTTGGATTAATCATCCGATTCGTTTCAAAAAGATCTCGTCATATCTGATTCATGTTGTGTTTGTGCATTGGGAATTAAGCAGGAAAATCCTCGTCAGGGCTACTACCACTTTTTTGACGACTGCCCCTTTAACAGCAGAGGAAAAAGAAACCAAAAATGTGCCATTTTCTTATCTGCCAGGAATTGAGCAATGTTGTGTAGGCAGGCCACTGTGACACCTTGTGCTGCTACAGTTCTCCTTAAGGACAAAGGTCATGTGGATCTCGCAGACCATAGAAGCTCTTCAAAAAAAATGAGCTCGCTTTTGTCTTCCTTCTTTGGCCCGAGTCAACACGTGGGTTAGGTGGGACGTGGGCGGGCTCTGTCAATGTGTGACAGGTCCCTGCCTGACACTCGGATAACGCTCCACGTGACTCCCCGGCGCACACGCAAAGTGGAAAAACAAGGGCGAGTCGGAGGACTCGAGAGAACCGCGAGAAAGAAAGCACTCCATTGTCGTCGAGTCTTTGTTCTCACCAAACAATCCCCCCCACCCCTCCAACTCTCTATTTTTGCTTCAGTTTTGTCGCTCCCTCTCTGGTTTGGTACCGTGCCGGCGATCTTTGCATGCGTCTGAATTCCGCCCCCCCCGTTAGGCAACCGACGTCTGCTGCCGTCGTGCTATCGCCAATAAAGTGTCACTTGACAACGTGCCACAATTCATGTTGTCTTTTTGCCTCCCAGGTGGCTGTTAAAATCATTGATAAGACTCAACTGAACTCCTCCAGTTTGCAAAAGGTGGGCCGCGCACACACACACACACACACGGGCAGCTTCGTATTGTTGAAGAAGAAAAATACTCAGTCCCCCACTCTCCTTCGCGCTCTTCCTTACTGTGCTTCTGTGGAGCAGCCCAGTTTTCAATGAGTTTTAATGACGGGAAATAAGATGCAATTACTTCCTTTGATCGTGACTGGGTGGGGTCTGTCCACTCGCACGCACGCACGAGGCACGCGTCAAGCCAAATCCAAATGCAGAACCACTGCCGCGTTGCCACATAACTGCCACTCGTTCAACATCCCCCCCCATCCCCATTCGGTTTATCGCAATACAGAAGATTTCTTCGCTTCTGCTTGTAAGACCTTGGAAAAAGTTGTGGCAGTCGCACGACTGAGGAAAAACAAATAGCCTTTTGATTATTTTTAGAACGGTTGAGCCCTAATGAAGGGCCTGCCGACCACGTGCAGCGTATCCACGGACTTTCTAATGGCGGGCACATGCAAATTCCAAAATGGTTGTTTATTTAGTCAGGGGCGCCGTTTGACCCAGCTGCGCGTGCGCGCATGCGTTTGTTTGCCAGCTCTTCCGGGAGGTGAGGATCATGAAGATGTTGAACCACCCCAACATAGGTGAGTCTAAAGGGACAGAAAAAAAAAAAAAAAAGCTGCAAATGAAGGGCACTCACGCTCCGTTTCACATCTCCTCCGCCACCAGTTAAGCTCTTCGAGGTGATCGAGACCGAAAAGACTTTGTACTTGGTCATGGAGTACGCCAGTGGAGGTGAGCGGGTCATGCCGGAAGCGTTTTTTGTCACATGACGGGTACAGGTCGGAGCTCTCATTGTTTGATCGTCTTGCAGGAGAGGTGTTTGATTACCTGGTGGCCCACGGCAGGATGAAGGAGAAAGAAGCCCGTGCCAAATTCCGACAGGTAGGAACGTCCCTGCGCATCGCTCGGCCTTAACGCGAGGTACTTCATGTTGCCCATTTGAATCGCGTATAGACAAAGCAGCATTGAAAGCAACTTTAGATCTTTTGAAGTTTAAAAACAAAAAACAAATTTGCATTAAAAAAGAAAAAAGCGCTACCTCGTGTCCGAACGTGCACGCGAGTGATCCTCGCTAAATAACAATATTCAATTGAAGATCACAATGTCGCGTGTCTCGGCTTGCCCCTGTCTAAGAGCGAGGTCATGCTCTCTCCATCATGCGAGTGGGGGTTCGGCGATTTAAAAAAAAAATAAAAAACACACACAAGCCACCCCCACCTAAAACGTAATTTTACAGTCGCCTCCTAATTGTGTTTTTCTTGTGTAATCTCCCTCCGCTCTCTGTCCCCAGATTGTGTCAGCAGTGCAGTATTGCCATCAGAAGTGTATAGTACACAGAGACCTCAAGGTGACAACACACAATATTTCTGACGCACTCAAGCAAGGCAGGCTGCCACATGATTGAATCCATCCCCCTCCCATTTGAATGGCTTCCTGTTGTCCGCCCGCCCGCCCGCAGGCAGAGAACCTGCTCCTGGACGCCGACATGAACATCAAGATTGCCGACTTTGGCTTTAGCAACGAGTTCACACTGGGGAACAAGCTGGACACCTTCTGCGGCTCCCCGCCGTACGCCGCGCCGGAGCTGTTCCAGGGCAAGAAGTACGACGGGCCCGAGGTGGACGTATGGAGCCTGGGGGTCATCCTCTACACGCTCGTCAGCGGCTCCCTGCCTTTCGACGGGCAGAATCTCAAGGTGAGGCGCGGCAGACTGCTCCTCCGTATGCGTGTGGATCCGCGTCTTATATAAGCCGCGCAGTGTTTAGTGTGGGCGGCTGTAGCATTTGTCTTTCTGGCTCGCACCAGTTTGAGCAAGGACTATCTATTAAGAATGGTATCGGTGCGAGAGGACGCATCGCGCTTTTCTTAACGCCGCCCGTCGTGCCGACCCGCGTGACTCATCGTGGAAGCGCAGACACATTTTGGGTGGGCGATCTGATACCGAATGTGATGTCGGTATTAACGTTCCTGTGAAGTAGCTAGCTTTAGCAAGTTTGCCGTTTCGCTGCCTCGCCGACCGACCGACCGACATTACTCGCTTTGATTTAGCCCAGTCGGGCTGGTTAAAAGGACAGTTGTGTTTTGAAGAAGGAAAGTAGCGCTGTCTTTTCAAATAGAAATAGGAAAACCAGATTAAACACAGTCGAGAATATTTACTCTAGTCCATTTTATTTAAAGAAAAAAAGAAAAGTTGCCTACAAAATGACCTACTGTACGTGAGTGTTTATCCCAATGACGTTGCGCCTCCTTCTCCAACAGGAACTGAGAGAGCGAGTTCTGCGCGGTAAATACAGGATTCCCTTCTACATGTCCACCGACTGCGAGAACTTGCTGAAAAAGTTCCTCATTCTCAACCCCTCCAAAAGAGGCAGCCTTGAGGTACACGAAAGCAGCGGGCGTCGTTGACGTCACGTCGCTTGCTCATGCGTTTGTTTGAGGTTTTTTGTTTTTTTTGGTGCCATGTTTCTCCCAGCAGCAGATCATGAGGGACCGATGGATGAATGTGGGACACGAGGAGGAGGAACTCAAACCCTACATCGAACCCCAACCAGATTACAAGGACCCCAGGAGGACAGGTGCGCGCGCACGCGCCTGACAAGCTCCAAACACCACGGCGATCCATCACAAGTCTAACGTTGAAATGTGCTGTGCGTGCCAAGACATTATGCTGCAGATGGGCTTCTCTCAGGAGGAGATCCAGGACTCGGTGGTGAATCAGAAGTACAACGACGTGATGGCTACCTACCTGCTATTGGATTATAGGAACTCCGAGTGTTGATTTATTTGCCCATTTATTTATTTACCAATTTATTATTAGATTAAATTCTTTTGTTTTATTTATGATATTTATTTTTGGGTCTGTATGTGACACGAACACGTTGTCAGCATTTGCTTTCTGTCTTTGGCTTCTCAGCTGGATGAGGGCGGTATCAAGCCCCGGCCCGGAAGTGATGTAAGCAACATAAATGCCCCCTCCCCGCCACACAAGGTACAATGGGAGCCATTACTAACCAATAGCCGCTGAATTGTGGCCCGTCAGCCGCCGCCATAGATGATGATGACGACGGGCCACGGCGGTGTCATCGTCAGCCTTCCCACAACACTCACCTGCACGTCAGCGTGCAAGCCACCTCATTGCCATTCCCATTTTTCTCAGGTACAGCGCAGCGTATCGTCCAACCAGAAGGCTCAAAACCGCAGAGCTACTGACCAGGGTGAGCCCGCCTCGCGTTCCAAACGTGGCGTTCCCCACCGGACGCGTTTTGTTCTGCCGAGACGTTGAGCGCAATATCTCCTCTCCAGGCTCATCGCACTCCAAGAGAGGGGGGCAAGCGGACAACCGGACCGCCGGAGAGGATTCAGGCAGGAAAAGCTCATCCGGCAGCTCCACCAACAAGGTGCCGGCCAGCCCGCTGGTTCCCTCGGACCGCAAGAAGAGCGCCACGCCCTCCACCGTGAGCTCCAGTGTATTTTCACCGCCACATTGGCAAATGTATTGCTCCCTCTGCTTTATGGCGCAGCTAAGCAATTGGTCAAATGCAATCTGGATTTGACTCATTTAAGAAGTGCCGTGCACGTGTTGGCAAATCGACGTTTCACCTGAGCTGAAAGAGCAGCCAAGTACATGAGGTCCATTTGACTTAACGTTAGCGTAGGACCAAGGCCAAAACATTTACGTGTACTGAACCTGATATTGAAAGGGGGAATCTGGAAAAGGCAGACGCTGGCTGTATTTTATCAGATGATCCGTTCCAAAGATCAAAACGGAAGTCAGTAATTAACCTGGTTAATGATGAAAGCGAGACATTGGCGACCTTTGTCGTAGATGTTCCGTCCGCCCGCCCGAATGACAAATAATTCCGGATTATTTATCCAGACCGATTAGTAATTCCTCCCATGAATGTTTTCAGAATAGCATCCTGTCGACTGGCACGGGTCGCAGTCGGAATTCTCCTCTGTCCGAGAGAGCCACGCTGGGCCAGGGCATCCAGAACGGCAAGGACAGGTACACACGAAGAACACTTTTTGCTTTTCTTTTGAGGAAGTTCAGCCCAGCACATCAGCCCGGGCTTTCCTAAGCATTTAGGCCAACGCTCCAGTAGATTACAAATGACCTCAATGGCTCGGCCGTCCGGTTGCAGCAGAGCAGCGGCGGGCGGGATTGATTTAGCCACTCCTAGACGCGAGCCGCTTTTGCCCGTAGCATCATTCGAGCAGCAAGCTCACAGATGGTCATCATTTTCACAAGCATTCAACAAGAAAGCCGCAATTGCTGCTCCGTGACGTGTTCCGCTCATCATCAGTCTCGAACGGACTGCCCGCTATTGCCAAAACAAACAAGTGGCTCAGTTGAATCACTTGATTTATTCATCCACCGCTTTCGGCTTTCATCATTCATCCTCGCCCCCATTCCTCACTTACTCCCCAATATTTTGTTGGTTTGCTTTCTGCCCCTTTTCCTTTGTTCCTCCCTTTCTTGCCAATGAGGGCTCACCCTGTGGCGTGGCGGTGCGTGGTCCCGCTGCAGCCAGAGCGCACTTTTTTATTTTGAAGACGACCAGTTAAAAGGCAGATTTTTAGCAAAGTTTAAGAGCGATTGATATTCTAATTATGACTAAAAATATTTTGATATTTCTATTTTAAATATTTTAAAGCACCGAAATCTCACTCAGCAGCAACAACTATTCACGTTTAAGGACACTTAATGCACTAAAGATGATGTAATCAATGATTAAAAACGTTTCATAACGGTTACAGTGGTGTCAACTATTACACTCGTTTATAATGAAAAATTATCATTTTTTTCAAAAGTCTTAGATCAACTTTGAATACTCAAGAGCCCGTGAGAGGATAAAGAATATTTGCCTGCCATTCTTGGAAATAAATTGCGATATGCTTCCTCCCTCCCTCCCTCCCTTCTCATTTAGTGTGTTTGAATTTGTGCCGCCTCTAACCATGCTCCACCTCACTGCCCTGCCCACCCACATACAACCGCCTGTGTGTGTGTCTTGTCCTCACCTTGTCCCTCCCAGCCTAAACACTCCGGGTTCCCGCGCCTCCACTGCCTCAGCCGCCGCCGTCCTCTCCTCCTCATCCTCACGTCCTCACCACCGCAAGTCCTTGTCCTCCTCCAATCATCCATACCCCACTGACCTGCATGCACCGCGGCCCAGGCAAGTCTCTCATCCAAAAACGCGCGCACACACACATGCGCAAATGCCGTGCGCTAAGATACATGTCGCTGTTGGCTGATTTTGTTTTTCATTCACTTTGAGAGCAATTTACGTTTTCAGTAGTTTTGGGAAGTCTAAAAAAAAAGGTCAAATCAAGTAGTGTAGATGTATTTTATAGGTCAATAGCAGAACTCAGCCATTGTGGGTGCTGAATCTAGAATTGCCTTGGAGCATTACATAAGGATGTTGAGTGCATCTCGGTCCGTGAGGAGAAAGCCTGGACACCCGAGACAAAATGCTTCACCTTTGATTCCCCCCCCCCCATCTCACATTGTCCAAAGTATACTAAACTTTGCTTTGCTGCTGTAATTGTAGGCCACCTTGATATTTCCGCAATATTCAATATATACAGTTTTAGTAACGGCAACACGGGGAGCAAATGTCAAGGTGGCCCTCTACAGCGCTCGCCGGCTTTTGTCAGCTCATTACGTTGCGTGCGACCCGCTTGCAAATAAGCTTGGCTTGTTCGGAACCGGTTGGGAGCACTGGTTCTGCTCCTTGAGAGAGCCAGGTTTGCCGTGGTTGGTTTACTCATGATGATTGAATGGAGATTACAATATGATGACTAATAGCAATTAGCCCAAAAGAGCATTTTAGCCACCGATGTATACTTTATACGAGGAACTCGACTCTCAAAGGTGGCGGTGAACTCCACAATTCACTTCATTATAAGGGCACTTCGACAAAGACTTTAAGTTGCTTATTGCGACTCCCAGTTGACATTTACTGCCAAACGTAACATAATACAAAGACACCTTGTGTTTCCAACACAACCTCATCGCTCAATGCTAACGCTAAGTAGCATCTGTGTCGCCGCACGGATTGGACACAAACTGTGCAGCAACTGTGCACGTCGTATTCTTTATCCCCCTGCAAAGAACCACCAATATCAGCGGCGTACAGACGAGCTAAGAGGAGTTGAGGCGTCTAAACTAGCATATAGTTGTATACTGCCCCCAGGTGGCCAAGGTGTGCACACTGGAAGTGCTATTCCTGTCATTGGCGAACAGTTGAATTCTGTCAGTGCTGTGCTAGGTTTCCTCATTCAAATACAATCACGACTCGCTTTTCCATAGAGACTGCAATTTGACAATCCCGAAGATTGCTGTTTTTGTATCCAGGCAATTTAAAAACACACCTTCCATACTATTTCTCATGTCACAATAGCAATGGTTCGGTTCTTGTTTCTCGGGCTGTCTGGGCCTTCCTGGCGTGATTCACCCACTCCTCTCTCCGCTTTGTCCCGCAGCGGCCCACCTCAGCGGGCGCCCGGCGCCTCCCCGTCGGCCCACAACATCAGCAGCGCCGCAGTGACGGACCGCACCAACTTCTCCCGGGGGGTGGGCATCCGCAGCACGTTCCACGCCGGCCAGCAGCGGGGGGCCCGGGACCAGCAGGGCTCGGCCTACCCCGGCGGGCCCGCCTCGCCGTCGCTATCGCACGGCAACAGCCAGGCCCGCAGGACGCACGGCGCCACCGGCATTTTCAGCAAGTTCACCTCAAAGTTTGTGCGCAGGTGAGCGGCGCCGAAGCGAGCGCTCGCGAGAAAGGGCGTAAGGCCGCTGAAGAGCGGCGGACGTGGCAGTTGATGACAGGAGCTCAGAGTTCTCCTTGTGCGGACGAGCGTGACAGAAATAAACTTCGCTGCGATAGCAGCCGCGTACGGCCTGAGCCTTTTTTGGGCCCTTTGAGGTTTCAGACCGAGCAGAAAATAACTAGGTTGACGTTACATGTCAGTTCATGTGCTCATTTCCTCCGAGGAACCACCTACCGTACGCCAATGTCGTCCGTGCCCGTCGCCGCGCTCTTGCCGAAACGTTGGAAGGGAGAGCCACCCGAGCGGCGGGATCTCCTCTATAATTTGACCAGCGAGGAGTCGCTGCGGCTTTGCGTCCAGGCACTTCCACTCTTGACTCGTGGCGCACGCTTCAAATCGGATCGCGGCTAATTACGCGGCCTCGCGTTGCCACCCGTTAAGGAAGCCGCGCGACAGGCGAGCGAGGTGGAATTTTCAACGCCGTATCAAAAGTTGACTTTATTTTTAATGGACTTATTCAGCTCCGATTCATTTTGAAATGTCACATTTTGTATTTCCACTCCGAATTTGGTCAATGACGAAGAAAATGTGTAGATTGAAATGAAGCAGTTTTAGAGTGAGAGAAAGCGAAACAAATATGACCCTTTTGATTTGACTTACAATTATTAATAACTTATTATGACGTTTATTCTTTTTATGTACCTATAAAACTCCCTACTCACATCGAAGGAAAGATTCTGATTAACACGATTCTGTGGCGCAAACTATGGCGGCCTGTGACAATTGACATTTTTACCTTGATGGGTTCCTGCTTGATTCGGAGTGTGTTGGGCATTTTCTTTGTGTCACCTCAATGAGAAGGGTCTAGCTCCGCCCCTAGTGGTAAAACGGTTTATTGGCGCTAATATTGGCTCTCATTCATCAAAGAACACATTTCGTATATTTTCATCTTACAGGACTTTAGATCACATAAATGACTTACCGTTTGTTCACTATCAATCAATGGGATACTCTAATTTAGAAATTCATCTCTCTGACTGACGCGAGCTAAAAAAGCCACAAGGAGCCACGTTGTCGTTAAGCGAGATGAAGGCGAGGATGGTACGGGAAGCGCAGGCTCAAATCAAAGGAAGTCCTTGAGCGCCGTGGCAAAAGAACCATCCGACGTGGGGGCGGCGGCACAGGCGCTCGGAGCCGGTGTAACGCCGTGGCGACGGTATCCATGGTTACACCGCAGCTCACTTTCCCTGCAACTATTAATAGCGCCAAGCGTGGACACGCGTGACAACTTGTCACCGTGGAAGAAAGTTGAGGCAGCAGAGTTTAGCTTTAACACGATCGCATTCCTCTGCATTTTATCGACACCGAGTCGAGAGAGAAAAAAACGTTCCGGCCTTTGGGTGAAATGAGAATTGCAAGCGTCAGCGTCGTTGGGGGGGGGGCGGCGGGCGAGGGGTGAAATTGCCCAATTTGAGACGTTTGCGCTTGAGAAGGTCGCGTGAGGACCATCGCGTGTTGACGCGCACGTCTGTTTTGCATGCATGTATGCTCAGCTTGTTGTTTTGGAAAATGTGTGTTTGTCGATGGGCGTCCTTTGTGCCTTTGTTTTTAGGGTCAGCACTCAAGAATCTTGTCCTCTCGCACGTCCGATAATGTCTCGACACGCGTGAACGGTTTTGATGAAAGCCCCCCCCCCGCGGGCCACCGATGATTTCGGTCTTCCAAATGTCTTCCCTGTGCTTTTTTTTTTTTTTTTGTCTTGAGAAGGCAGCGCGACATTACGGCACACGTTCATACCCACGTTTCTTTCTCTTTCTTTCTTTTTTCTTTCTTTCTTATCCCTTTTTTTTGTTTTTGTAGAAATCTCTCGTTCAGGTTTCCAAGAAGGTAGGCCAACATCCCCAACGTACACTATCCAGCCTTGATATATATCGTATTTTCCTCCTCTCCATATTTATTTGACATATCAGTATTTCTTCCCCTTTTGGTGTTTTGTGCAGCTCTGTTGAAATCTTCACCTGTGCCTTGAGCCTTATCTTTTCTCCTATTGATTGATTTCCTGTGGTCACTCCTGCCCCCTCCTTTTTTTTTCTTTTTTTTATTATCAGCCTTTTGGTTTTGAGTTAAGCTGTGTTTGGCCCTTTTATATTTTTTGTTTCTTCACGCCACTAATGTCCCTCCTTACCCGCCCGCCCGCCCACGCACCTAACTCACTCACTCACTCACTCACTCGCCTGCTCGCTGTCATCACCATCACACAACACAATAACACCTCAGGCCTCTTTCTCTTTGCCCCCTGCACCCCCCAGTCCCGGTCCCGCCCCCCTTCCCCCCCACAATCAATCCATTTCCAGGTTTCAGGTAGAGTGTGAGCCTTTCCACATGAGAACAGCCCAAACGATTTGTCATCTTCGCAGTATGTTGTGTTCTTTGCCTTGGTCAGAGGCCGCAATTCACGACTGGTGTCATTAGTTGATTCTGATTCGTACCCACTTGGGGGAGACTGGATGGAGGTGGAGAGGAGGAGCGGACCCCGAAGGGATGGGCCTTTTATTTTTCCGGAGCCTGCACGCTGTCGCTCTTTTCCTCTCACTGCCTTTCTTTAAAAGGGGCAGCAACAGCATTGGATGGCTTTGACCTTTCTCTGGCTGGACCTTAATGCTGTCCGCACACACACACGGTGTATATTTGCATGATGTAAGTCATGTTATGTTGGGGGGGGGGGGGGTATCGAGAACACTTTTGTTACGTAGCTGGAGCATTGTGCCACCTGATGGTCAGAACATGTACTAACATGGCTAAAGAAATTCCTCATTTCATAAAGCGAAAGCGTAGTCGATGGATAGCTAATCGATAGCATTTAGCGCCAAATACGTTTCGACGTATTCGAAAAGATTTTACTCCACATTGGCAGCGGCACAAGTCAAAAAATGAAAGAAAAAAATCTGAAAATCGCCTGTTTCTCAAGGCACCTCGTTATCATTGATTGTTTGTTCCCCCATTTCGTCTTCCTCCATGTCGCAGTGCGCATGTAAAATGGAGCACAAGATATTCCCCAGACCACGTTTTTTTTGTCGAAAGCATCTTTCTTTTGACAAGCAACAACTGTCTGTCTGTCATACTGTTTTCTTGTCCTTGCGTGTGTTACGTTCTTCATATTGTGATGCTAATTTAAATGGCGGCCTATTAATATCCAAGCCCATTTGGCATCACTGGTGAGTCTGCTGGCAAAGAACCGTGGGGCGAGTTGTCGTCAACTCTCAGACTCGTCTTCTGAGCCGGCGGACAGGATTACTGTCCAAAACGACTAAACTTGTGTTGATTTCTCCCGAGGAGTCCGTATGAGGGAGAGGGTCGGGAAGAGGGGAGCAGGTGAGCTACAGAACCCGAGCCGCCCCCGCCTCGCTTCGCCGCCAATCAGTAGAGCGAGCGCCGCCTAACGCAGTAGCTGATCTTTGAGCGGGGCTTGAATCGGGTGGTGACGGTGCTGGACCAATCAGGATGGGAAATTAGTAGCGCGCGTGATGGTGTGGAGGTGCATGGTTATGGGGCGGCTGCGTGTGGGACAAAAAAAATCATGGCTGGCCTGTACCCAAATGTGTTTGTGTGCCACGGTCACGTGCGAGGCGTACACAAACACGCACGGGGACTTAATTGTTTTATTTTTTTTTTTTTTTTGTCGTCGTCTTCATTCATTGTCCTCGTCGTCCTCGTCGTCTCCTCCTCCCTCTTTATTCAGGCTCCATCTTTGGAATAATTCTACCCCCTCCGTCCGCAGGTCCATGCTGAGCAGCAACGTGGACAAGTCCGAGAAGACGTCCGGCGGCGTTCTCTCCTCCTCGTCCAACAATGACGAGAATAATTCCTCACCGGGATCTGGTAACACTGGTATGTTAGAATCAGAATAGCGTTATTTATCATTGGACTTGCCCGGAAGACGTCGAGTGTACTGTGCCATTTCAACGGGGTGTCTTCTCGCCCCCACCCCCTTGCAGGCGGCACGGGCACGCCTCCCGCCATCGCCGGTCAGAAGGACTCGGCCAAGCCGCGCTCGCTGCGCTTCACCTGGTCCATGAAGACCACGTCGTCCATGGAGCCCACGGAGATGATGCGCGAGATCCGCAAGGTGCTCGACTCCAACAGCTGCGCATACGAGCTGCGCGAGCGCTACATGCTGCTGTGCATGTCGGGCAACCCGGCGCGCGACGACTTTGTCCAGTGGGAGATGGAAGTGTGCAAGCTGCCGCGGCTCTCCCTCAACGGCGTGCGCTTCAAGCGCATCTCGGGCACATCCATCGCCTTCAAGAACATTGCGTCCAAGATCGCCAACGAGCTCAAACTGTGAGCGGACGGGACGGACGCCGCGTGGATGGATGGATGGATGGATGGATGAGTGAATGGATGGATGGAGGTCTTGAGTGGGGTGGGGGTCCATTTTGAGTAACACCAGTGGTTTGAAGCAGGGATAGTTCTCTTTCTTTCTCCAGATTTTGATTCCAAGGCATTTTCTTTCCGTCACCACTCCACTGCATGTCGAATCCTCACCTCGGCGCTCTTACCACTTTCTTGCTATTTATTCTCAGCACAATCCTTTAGTTTTTTTTTTGGGGGGTTTTTTTCCCCCAAACACTTTGGGGCGGGACATTCTCTTTGAAGGATCGGCTGAAACTATGTGATGAAATGCGGAGCCTTATTTTGCTGGAGTTTGCCGATTCTCTTGCAAAACGGATGAGCGGACCGAGCCAGGGCTCTCTTGTGCGTGCAGAGACACACATATGCACACACACACACATCGCATACACAAATGCTTTTGCCTTCTTCACCGCCTGCTCAAACTAGACCTTCCACCCCCACCTCTTGATTTGTGTCAGGTCAGATCAGGCCAGTTGGACTTGAAGTTAATGCCCGAAACAAAATGTGTTTTCAACTTCTCTTATTTTATTTTTATTTTTTATTTTTCCTCAACACAGTAGTGCACTGGAAAAGGGGGGTGACTGTCTAACACACCTGCCCCCCCCCCCCCCCCCCTCCCCTCCTTACACACTCAACCTCCTCATTTGACTGGTCCCAGAGAGCGAAACACACAAGTGTCAGAACGGTCACCGAATTACTCTCATGTGCTTTGGATTCGACAATACGGTTTTGGTGTCGTTCTAATGATTTGGGATTTGTAAAATGTGTGTGGTTTTTCTTGTTTTCCTTTCGATGGGGTCATGTCAGGTGATATCATTGCTGCCTTCGTTCGGTGTCGTGCACCTTTTTGACACACTTGTCAGAAAAGTTCATCAGCAAACCTCCAAATTGAGGACTTCTTATTAGTGACGCTGATGACTCCTGCCTGTACGGTTTTATTTTTTTTTAACCCCCCCCCCCTCCCCTCCCCTACAACCACAGCACATTTCATGTTCGAAAGTCCCAACTTTAATATCTTTCTTTATGCTCGTCCAGCTTGATGAAGCAGCACACACACACACATTGGGGGGGAGGGGGGGGTCGAAATGAGACAAGGGTCGGTCACTTCATTCTAAAATGATGACACACTGTGTTTATTTTATTTCTATTTTTGAGTTTTAAAGTCAGTTTTTCTTTCACACTTGATCATTGTATTAAGGTGCTGGGTACGATTCTAATGATTATTCTGGCTGTTGCTGTATATTATCACTTTCAGGGTTTTTTTTTTTTTGATTTTATCTCGCATTATTTTGCTTTGTTTTAACGTTGCTGTAATTTACGTTGATTTTCAAAAAACGTTTTTGAGCGAACTGTAACTGTAGTGGCGGGTTGGGGGAGGGTCGGGGGAATCCTCAGCTTCTGAAATGTGTTTTGTTTTTTTTTGCAAAGATGAAATGATGAAAACTTAACAATGATAGTAATAAAACAATGATATGATGATCGCGTGGCCCTGAAATCCATCGTCTCCATTTATTTATAAGCATTTCTTCCCCGACTTCTATGAACGAAAGCTTTTCTTAATATTCTTTTTGAAGTAACCAAACGAATGCTTTTATTTTGTACCGACACTTCCTGCCCCGCCCATGGAGACTTGAACGCGGAAGTATTGACGAATCCACCTGCGCCGGGTCGGACGATAAGGAAAAACGTACGTTTTAATATTTATAAATGACGTTGGAATATCTGTTACTAAGCGGGCACCGTCGAAGAAATAGATATATAGATTTTTTTCTGAATCCAATGGGGTTGTTACGAGATAATATGTGCTAGCTAGTGTCTATCAAAAAATGTTTAAGAAAAATGGCACTCGTTCTATACTGTGTGATGTTTATATTTTCACTCTCAAGTGAAGCTCGTGTCGTATCTGCAGTGTTGAAATGAAATCACAAAACCGATTTTATTAAGTGTAAACCTGTTTATTAAAAAAGAAAAATCTAAACATTTACTACAATACCTGTAACATGAACGTATTTATTTGAAATCGAATTTCCAAGCATATTTACTACTATTTAAAACCTGTAATAAAATAAAAGGAAAAGGAAAAAAAAAAAAAAAACGGGATTCTTGATAGTGTCAACCAACACAAATCCCACATTTTCCATTGACACTAATCTTGAGTATCTTCATTTAAGTGTAGTTAGTGCATGGTGTCATTGATCGCCTCCTCTTTTGCTAGACCTCATCCTTGTCTCCCTGGAGGTGCAGCAGCAGCCATGAAACTCGGACTGCACTTTGTGGTCGACCCCGCGGGCTGGCTATGCGTCGGCGCCGTCTTTGGGATCTGGCTCTACAACTCCATTTTTGTTCCCAAGCTGATTCTGCTGCCACACTACAGAGAAGGCCACATTTCCTGGGCTCTCGTCATTTGTAAGGACTACACAATCCCACAAAGGGAAACGGTCACTCATTCTTGCTATTTTGATATGTAATGAGAAAAAAGATGGGGTATTTTCTTCAGGTTATTATGCTGCGTCAGCACTGTGCTTTTAGCCCTGTTCAGGGCGTCCACGGCGGATCCTGGTCATCTTCCTCCAAACCCCCATACCTCACTCTGGTAGTAAAC